>NC_067283.1:110621482-110953427 GCF_020740795.1 Apus apus | reverse complement strand
AAAAATAAAGACCAAATGTGCACTAAGAGGCCTGACCTTCTGTGACTAAGCTGGTTGATATTTCAGAAAAATCATCCTTTATTGGGAAAATAATTTTAGGTGTTTAATTTTGCCACACTCTTTGGCTAATTCCTCCTGTGCTTCCTCCTGCAGGCACTCTGGCTGGAAGAAGAGCCTGGGAAAAACTCAAAGTGAGGGGAATGACTTCATGTAGACGGCTCCTCCACCTATCTACTAAACTGTGGAGTCCTGAGGCAAGGATTTAATCCCTTCTTCAAGTGAACAAGAGTGAATATGTTGACTTTTGCTTCAGTGTGTTTCTATTCCTTCCATTCATCATGGGATTAAGTTGTTTTTGCTAATACTGTTTGAAATATGGAAGAGCTTCCAAAAACCAGGAAAATCCCAGACTAAATTACTGAAGTAATTTAATTAAACATCCTTTTCCAAACTGAGTACACCCAACAGTTTAGATTTTACTTTCACATTTTTAAATATATTTCTTCATTAAATAAAATACAATAGTAGCTGCATCTGTCATATAGAGAGATCTTGAGAGATCTCATTCTACTGGAAGCTTTCTCTAGAGAAAGAAACAGGCAGGAACTTCAGGCAGTTCCCTATAATAAAAATTTTCTTTTTTCTCTTTGGTTATGATTCAGTGCTGCTGATGCCCTTATCTGCTTCATGAGGAAGTCTCTTCACCTGAATTTTTCCCCAGCAACACTGGATAGAGGCACAGATGAGGTAGCACTTTATCACACTTCACTAAATCAGACTAACTTGATAGTATAGACACAGAAGGAAAATGTAGAGTTAAAGGCTGAAAGTCATTCATTTACTCCATGTTGTTAAGTGAACAGTGAAGAGTGGGATTGTGCATACATGGCAGTAAGTATTTCATATACTTTCCCTTGTTATTAATGATTCATTGCGGTCATTATTAACCTCCTGTGTTAATATGTGAAAGCCATTTCACCTCCTCATTTTCTTGGCTTTACCTTATGTTTTTCTTACCTGGCAAAACTGTAAGCAACACGGGAATCACCTCTCAGTCCTTGTCCACAAGCTGACTTTGTGCAGGTAGGACTTCTTCAGTTAGGAGTAAAATTTCCATATATAACTTTTTTACAGGTTTAAGATAGATTGTGCTAAGCATTTTTATGCCCATTTAATGTTTTCGTGCCATACAGCTCAAAGCGTTTATGCTGTTCAGTTTAACCAACAGAACTGTTGCATGTATAGTAGGGTTTTCTATGTTCTGTATGGTATTTAGTGCACTGGGGACTTCATCAATGCAGCTGCAAGGCAACTAACACTAATTATTATTAGGAATAAATGCAATTAATAATCACTTTGTACACTTATAATACTGCATAAAAAGTAGAAACCCATATTCCACAACTCAAATGGCAATTTATCCCTAGCCACAAAGAGTATTAGTCTTAGCCATGTACATCTATAGTACCACTTTTACAGAGCTATTTTAGTGCATGTTTCCTCTATTATAGAGTTTTAATGGAGGTTTACATTAAATAAAAAAAATAATTATTCCTAGAAGTTTATAAGAGTTGACTGTTCCATTGGAGCTATTATGGTTTATCATGTATTTAAGGCCTTCTAAAATATAAATTATTGATAGACTCCAAGGAGCAATGTTTCTTTATCATTTATAAATATTTACTTGCTGAGTTTCAGAATGGGTATTACTGACCTCATATAGATCGTAATGGCTCCAAGTGGTCTATTATGGGGTTGAATAAGACATTTTTAAAATCCTATCTCCAATTTGATGTCCCAGAAGCATAATTAAGTGCTATTAAAATCCAGAAAATGGGGCAGGTTTGTTTGGGAAGCAACAGTATGTGCAACCTGCCTTGTTTTTAATGTACAAAAATAAAGTCTCAAATTTAACTGCTTAACAATAGTTTCAAGTATTTTCACTAGCAATATATTCACTGATACTTCCTTAGTTTTCACACATCTCAGCCTGCTTTTTCACTTTGATGTCAATGAACACACTCCTTCTTCATTTTATATTTGCTGTTGTATTAATGTACAAAACAGGAGGTGTCTGTAACATCAAAGAGCAAATTGTGAGCAAAAATGGTACCATGAGAGTGACTTAAAAATTGAGACTGAATGTTGTGACATCCAGTCTTCCTATTTCATAGGTCAGGAGACTCTGTTCAATTTTTTTTCTTTTTAGTTAGGACTGATTGCTTATGTTCTCTCCCCATGCTACTGAGCTATTTTATTTTTAATTTTTATTTTAATATATCATATGCTAGACAGAAACCCATCGTCTTTCTAATTTGTCCCTACCTATCCTAACTAGCCTTTCTTCTCAGTGTGAAATTTTGTTAATATACTTAAACTTCTGAATAAAATTCTGAAATGTAGATTTGAATATTCTTCTTTCTTTTAACTTCACATGGTGTACATCACATTTTTTCCTACAGGAGACAAGGTGCAGTGTAAGAGTTTCATGTATTTTTTACTTTGTATGGTTATAATAGAAAATAAATATTAGATACGTTAGACACTAGAGCTATATAAGAGAAAAGAGGGTCTGGCATGACATTTATGTGGTAAAAAAATAGAAAAGACTCATTGATTTATTTCGGACATCAAACATTTGATGCTCAGCACTATTTCCTTCATACCAAGACAACATCACATTTATAACAAAAATAAAAGTTGTCTCTTGGAATCTGAAAGTGTGTTTTTATTCCTTTTAAGATTTAGGGCAAAACTATAGACCATTATGATATAGTCCAAGAAGGTCTATTAAATATGACACACCTGCTATGCAAGGTGTTTGAATTATAAAATATTCCTACTCAGATGGATTTTCAGTAGTATTTATAACAATGTATAAATCAGTAGAGTTTCTATTGATAAAAAAAATAAAATGGAATAATTTGGTGTCCAAGCTATAAATCTAATGTTAAAACAGCTAGAGTGGGTCACAGCTGAATGTATGCATTCCCCTTAGTTTAGCTAAAAAAGGAAGGTAGCTGTATAAATGCTACCATTTAGTGAGACAAATGTTAAAATTATAGGGGCCAGATTCTGCCACCTCACTCAGAATAGGTAGCATATAATTCCACTATAACTTTTATTATTTTCTTCTGACTTCTTATTGAGGCTAGTATTATGCAATATGAACAGATGCACCATAATTACCCCTTAATAATATAATCTTTAAGGATAAAATACAGATTACAGATTATACTTCCTACCCTGTGCTGTTAATCTTTATTTTGAGTTTGAATAATGGTGCACTCGTGATTTAAAAAAGACCAGATGCTTCATATTCCCTATTACTCCAAAACCCAAAGTAGGGTAATATATATTAAAAAAACAAAACAAAAAAAAAACAACAAAAAAAACCAAAACACTTGTAGCATTATTCTTACCGACACTTTAAAGTCTGAGGTGTGACAATCTCAGGAACTATGATTTCTGAGTGTGTGTTTATTCAGCGTGTGAAGAAAACCAACCTCTTCCCAGCCCCTGTTCTACTGAAAATCTCAGAATATCTCTCCTTCTCAAGCAGTAAAAAAATGCCCCAGAAAGTTCTTTTCAAGCAGTTAAGAGCGTGAGACATCTCAAATTACAGTCTCTTGGGATGTAATATGGAAACGCTTTTTGAAGAGCATTGTTTGGAGTAAAGGCTTCATTTCTGAGTCATCAGGCTTTTGGGCATGAACCCAGAAGTTTTCAGATTACTTGATTGCAAATCTAGCTACTGGAACAGCTTGCCCATTTCTGTGTTTTTTCACTTATGCAAGTCAATTATACAGGGACTAAACAATCCTGAGACTGTAGAAGAGGTTCAGGAAAAACAAAATAAAACAAATAAACAAACAAAAGAAAACAAAACACAAAAGAATAAAAAGCTTAAAAGATTTGGTTTTTTAATTGCTTACATAGGACTGCCCTGGAAGTTACATGTAGTACAGAAGTGAACCATAAAAATAACAAATAAAATAAATGATAAATGTTACAAAACAATTGGCAGCAAAAGAGTCAAGAAAAGCATTCTGAGGGTGAATTAGAGCATCCAGAGTTCATGTCCTTGGTTTCATTTTCAGGAAAAATAATTAAATGCAAAAGTACTGTAGTATAAATACCTTGCCTGTGGCAGCAAATAGAAGAGCTACTACCAATGGAAACAATTTTAAAAACAAGATGAAGTTAAATAAACTAAGCACTGTTACTTCTTGCATTCATTGTCAACAGTGTTTGAAATCAAATAAAAAATTAAAGAAACACCACGCAACAGAGAAGAAGTTTGACTATTTCTAGCTTTCATTAATACATAATAATGAGGATATTTGCTTGTCAAGGTTTTACTTTCTTTAAGGTAAGACCTTCTTGTTCTGGGTTTCCAGCAGTGCTTCTGTAAACATAGGCAGAGTTACAAAATGTTCAGAAGGTGTAAATAAGCGGATTTTTGTTAAACTAAATGGCAGTGCAGGAAAACTGATATATATTATTGTTTTGCTGGTTTGCATTATTTTCACAGTATAAAGCATCTGTACACACTCGATGCTTAAAACATCCATTACACTCAGCTCACAGCTGCATTGATGAAGTAGCGCAAAAACTTGCTGGGAAATAAGGCTTAATAATTTTTATGCAGGTATTTAACATCTCTATCCAAATGAAATTAACCATGTAAAATGAGAAGGGAAAATTTTTTAATTGCATATTTTACCAACTTCCTAGCATTTCTGTTTTGGAGACAAAGCAAGTAATTAGCTAAACACATGTACACAAAGCCCCTAATTCTGACATAGCTTTATGAAGTTAGGAACTATTTTAAGCTGCTTTTACCTGTTTGTCACAAATGGTTGAGATGTTCAGTTAGTCAGTTACCTGTAGAACATCATATAGCTAATAAAAAATCACAGGTTTCTGGTTCTGATCAACTCCTTTATAGATAATCAAAGTAGCTTTCATGCTAAACTTCATCAGTTTCAGTGGTTTGAATTTTTGAATTCAAAGTAAAAAAAAACATAAATTCAGTTGCGTATCTGAACGTATGTGTTTTTGAACACATACGTTCAGATACTCACTTAATTACTTTTTTTTTTTTTTTTTACTTGTCCTGATTTAAAATTGTTAGTGTTTAATGTTAACAGCTATTTAGTCAAAAGGTAGCAGGGAAACTTTAACTAGCTCCCTCCCCACAATTTTTTCATTACTTGTACATATTTCACAGGGAATGGCATTCATTTCAAGTTGCAAGTTGGGGAAAGGTTTTACCGTTTACAGTTTAACTTTATCATTTCTGAGAGAGTTCTTTCTCCCTCATGTTTGTTCTCCACACTGACATGTAGAATATACTTGGATCCTTAGACTGATAGTTCTCATATTTATTTCAGCTGAAATTCTAAAATTTTGCTGTAAACTACTTTACTGCAGTTTGGCTGTACCTGATTCCTTCAAGTCATATTATAGGGTCTATTTATTTGAACTTCTATCTGTTGAATGAGTCAAAGTTTTGGCTTTGCTGACTCAAATGAAACTGTGCAGAAGGGCTGGGCAAAAAATAAAAAATGCATCAAGGAACACTTAAAGGCCTCTAGACCCTAATAGGTGGAGGTAAAGATAATTTTAATATATCTGTATTAACAAACAGTCCTCTGATTAAAATTATGAGCAAAGTTTTCATCCCATGTTTCCTTTGTTTTTGTCAGGGAGAAGGTCTACATGGCATATATGTTCTGTAATGCTCCAGTTTGTTTTGAACAGGCTAATTTTATCTAAGGAATTGAGGGGAAAAAAACAAGCCCAAAACCTTTTATAAAGCTGATGTTAGAAACCTGCTGGGGGTAGGAATACCCAAATGAAGACAGGGACATGTTGTGAGGGGCAGCAGACAGCCCACATGGTGCTGCATCCCACCAAAGAGACAGAAAGACTTGTCTCCTGAGGCTTTTTGAAATAATAGCAGGACCAATATCTAACCCAGATAGAATAGTAAGAAAAGCTTAACGTCAGTCTAGATTTATTTTTTCCCCAAGGCTGTGAAGTCTTTTTTTTTTAGAGACATGCAGTATAGAATCTGAGCTATTGTGTTTAGGAAATAAGAATCCATAATCCATAAGAGGATTTTTGGATGTAGCTGTCTAGAATCCTATTTTATTTATTTCTATACTGCCCATCTTAATATCCTTTCTTCACAAGTCAAAAGACAGCAACAAACACATAGCTGAAAAAGTCAAAGCAGCATTCAGGGTCCTTAATGCCAGTGAAAGAAGAACAAAGAGCTAGAGAAAAAAATTCACTGGTGATGTAGAAAAAAGCTTTATACTGATGTTTATTTTCTGGTAAAGTTTTCAATGTTTTATTTAACTGCCGTTAATTGGCACATTTAACTTCTGGACAACATATTGAGGTCAGTGCAGTCAAAACTGTCCTGAGCAGCACTGAAGTTAGATCAGATCCTTTAAATTAACCAAAATGTCACTGATTTCAGAAACAGAGAATCTGCTTTATTTGGGCAGTAAGCAGAAAATCTCTGCCTTTTTCTTGGCAGTTGAAGAAATTTTCATATCAGAATGTTATTCTGATTTAAACAAGCAAAATAGAGGTAAAATTTTCCTTTTAATCACACTAACTCTTCCAAGCATAAGTGTCCATCTTTTTTGAAACAGCTCTTTGGATAAAATATAGAAATAATTCAGAAGTTTTTTATTTTAATTTTATTCTGTCTATAAAAATACTCTAAAATTTCAAAATGCTAGCACTAAAAAAATCAGACATTGCATATTGTTCAGACTGCCGTTGTATCTCTTTGGCTGTCATGCCAAAAAATCGCTGTCATTAACCATAACAACAACACGTAGCACTGTGTCTCTCTTATTTATCAAGAAATCTAAGAGCTTTGCAAAAAGTCCTGATAAGAGCTCTTGGTAATTGGAACATGCAGCATCAGCTTGTCTTTGTTAGATCACTTCTTAATGCCATTCCACAGAGATGTTTTCCCAGAAAGCTCTAACCTTCACGGGCATTGCCTGATTTGAAACCTTAGTACAGTCTGGGGATTTTCGTACAGATTTACAGAAAATGCAAGAAGAAGTTCTGATAAATTTTTACTGCTTCTGTGGTTATGTTTAATTCTGTCTCTGTATCAGTTCACAGAAGAAAAATGAGTCTGATTTGCTACTCTAGTAGTAATCCTGAATCAAAATAAACTTTTACATCAAGTATCACAATAATTAGTTAACATTAAAAACAAACAAACAAACCTTTTTTGTTGTCGGACATTTCTACACTTTTGAGTTCTGGATGAGCTTTTTGCACTAGCTACAGGTAACCTCTACAAGAAAGCATTAACTGCAATGATATGCTTCCTGATACTAAAAGCCTTTACAGTATGGAACTTTAAAAATAAACTTCCTGTATATTTGAGTGCTCATATGTATCTAATATAAAATAGAAAACTCTTCTATGTAATCCCAACATTACTGAGTTAAACTGAAAAAGTTCTATTCTTTTAAGTACGGTTACACTATTTACCACTAGTTAGGGATCTGTTCCTGTTAGGTTCCTGAGTGCACTTAATAACTCTGAATTACAGACTTGAGTTTAGGTTCTTCAGTTATCTCTATGGGATGAGCTGACAGTGAAATTAATTACAGTGGTCTAAAATTATTTTCACAGATTAATGAAATAATTCCAGTATGACCACTCAAACTAACACTTGCTAAAGTTCAATTGTGAGCTGTTCTCTGTTTTACATATATTTTAAATAAATATGGTCTATGTGTATAGTTATTTACTCAAGTGTAAACCAGGAGCAACTTCATTAATGACAGCATGGTTATATCAGTTTAAAATTGTCAGGCCAGCAGAATCTTTTGTGGAAGTCAGAACCTGCAGATTGCCACCTAGCAGCAGGCTGCAGATGCAATTTTTAAAGGGAGGTAGATTCTCACATGAAAGGATTCATCCTTGTTCCAAAAAGTGACCTGATAGACCTTGTAAGTCACAAGAGTGAGAAAACACCAGGAATCTGACAAGAGAAGAAAGGATTAAATAATACCTTGTACAAGGAAGAGTGAACATTTAGGGGCTGAGAGCAAAAGAGTGTTTATGGACAATATATGGTTAAGAAGTTTTTAGCTCAGATATTTGCTCATGGAGTTTGGTGCTCAAAAGACCCAGTATTTAAAAAACACCAGTGTCATTCCACAGTCTGATATGATAAAGACACCAGCACCCTTTTTATTTTTTTTTTTTTTTATGTGGTCCATATTTTAACTAATCAACTTTTAACTAATTAACTTTTGATTGTTAAACTCAAATACAAACATGTGTGCACACACACACACAGAAGAACTATGACCTCTTAACTTTTCCTTCAAGCAATGGCTTGTACTGAATTATGTTTATGAAGCATCGAACAGCATTACCTTGTCCAGGACTAATTCAAACCCTTTTATGTGCCAGAAGTTTAAAATTGTTTTCTCTAGAGAAAAACACCATTTCTCACACAAAACTGTATTTTAAGAAGGCATAAAAAAGCCTCACTGAGGCTAATAAGTGTTAATAATGTATAAATAAGACAGAAAAAAAGATCTGAGAGCAGGTGAACAAGGGGCAAAGACTTTTGAGCAAAGCAGAGGGAACAAGAGGTGCACTGAGGATCCCCACTTCCATCTGCTCTACAGTCCCCTTCTGTGACAGACCCTCATTCTGAACACCAAGTGCCCATTGCTCTGAATGGCCTACACTTTAGCTAGATATTTTCTGTTCCACTGATGCTGTAGGATAATTGCCCTCTGTAGCTGCAATGACATTCATATGTGCTCCCCTGTTTCTCTCAAAGCAGCAGCAGAAAGGCATGTGCCACTTCCATACTCCTTTGGGCTGAGAGTGCTGGGATATTAGAAGAGTTACCACACAGGACACTGAGAGGCTGTGCTGTAGTTTAAGCTGGTTTTCCTACATAACTGGTTGTTTTGCAGGTCCTCATGATGTTTTGTTAATCTCTTTGTTCCCTCACTTCTCTCGTGAGGGAAGCATACATTGAAAATACCTCAAGCTGAACCTCTCACTCTTCCTTGGATATTATTTCCTTGCTGAAAATATATTTTTATTGCTAAAAAAGAAAATGTAATGTTAGCATAAGGAAAGCAATATAATTCCACAAAACATTTGTGTCTGTTTTTCTCTGATTTACTGCAGGACTCCTACTGTGAAGCTAAAAAGCTACAAGTATGGCATAAATGCAGATTTCAAATTACAGCTACAGTCAAATAAAATTTAATTTATCCTAAATTTTAAATTAAATAATTTACTGAAAATAAATTTGTAATTTAATTTCACATTATTTTCTGTCTAGGTACACACAGGCCTTAGTACTATTGAAATAAGGGGAATTCTCAGAAGAAAAAATATTAAGTAGTTTTTTACATTGATATGCAAACTAATGCTATGATTCAAATTGTCTTAGCCATGAAAATCATAGCTTTTTATGAGCTGTGGAAATAAATACTTGCAATAGTGAACTAAAGGCATCCAATCTCGTATTTCCCTAAAGACGAAGAACACAGAAAGACAGGTGAAACTTGAGGATGCCTGCCAGCATTGCCTGCATTCAATTCTGCATTATATCCCTGTTCACTGAGTTTGATTATAAAACATTGCTGTCTTGAGCCTGTTCCAATTTCAATGTATATAATCGGATGTGAAATATAATGGGAGTAATTTCAGAACACGCATGTGTTCATTACAATGTGCTGATTCCAGAGGTCATCTATTTTCATGCCACTCAAAGCTGAGGTTATTATCATTGTGTAGCTGGTCTAGGTTCAATACTGCAGAGCATTCCTAATGAACAAGAGGATCATTGCAAAAACAGGGCATGAGGTAGCAGCATGTGAAGGCTGCTGATCCTTTAACAGGAGAGCCTGAAAGGCTCCTTTTCTCAGCTAGCAGTGTTAAAAGAAATGTTGTGAAAGAGCCTGAAGGCCAAGCCATATTTTTTAAGAAAGGTCTCCCTGGTTCATCCCCTTCTGTTGACAGAAGGAAGTCCGTTCTGATAGGGTATTAATATTAATAGGTATATTTCAGCTGTTTCTGCTTTTAATTAATTAACTCAAAGAGCAGCAAAGTCCAAAATCGATCTTAATGAAAGTTTTATATCTTAACCTTTCTCCAAGAGTGATCAAGGATTTTTACCTTTACATCTGATTTTTATGCTCTTGTCTGAAATCTTCTGTGCAGAGGGAAGAATGAGGAAGCCCTACCCCTGTCTACTCTGGGTAGTAAAAAAATATTTTCTAAAGCTTAGTTTTATTAGAACTCATTACCCTGTAAGTAGAGGAAGAGGTTCCTGTTCCCAGAGGATTTTTTTCCATCTGGGAGTAGAAGGTTTGCTATGCAGTGTACACTTGTGAAGTATGCTGCATTACATTTTACTATATAAGAAAGCACATAAACCAGGTACTTGGGAAGGAGATAAACAAACATTTCTCCTTCTCACTTCTACACATTATAATAATAATAAAAAACATGCCATGTTTACAGTTTCTAACACCTTTATACAAGATATCTAATGGTGGAAATTTGATTAGAAAAATCCCTCATGCTTTGACTAAAAGACTACTTATTTTTCCTGTACTCCCAGTCTTAAATCAAGACAACATTGCAGTGTGAAAGGTTCTGTCATTTAGCTGACAAAGAAATAACAACAGCAAAAAAATTTAAAGCAGACGCTAAACAAATTTAAGATTGGAAAATAGTGTTGGTTTTATTGGAAGAATGGTAGTGTTTGAAATATTTTACAAAGTTCTGTGTGGATTTTTTATACTGTGAGCTTTTAAACTGAAGACAATATTTTCTAAAAAAAATGTTTCCTTTCAGACATTATTTACTTTCTTTTCTGTGAGAATTACTCGGAGCAGTGCTATGGCCTCCATTGCTCAAGAGGCTCTAATGGTGTCTTTGGGCCAAAAACCTGATAAACCTATAAATACAACCAGAAGACCTCTGAGACTACCTAGTTAACTGTGAGTCATTACTCAACAGTTAGCTTGCCTCAAGTTAACTTGCCTGCTCCTGCCAAACTTGAGCTGCCTGCTATTACTTAATCACACACACACACACATAAATAAATATATACACACATTAAAACAATCCATATAGCATGTTGATGTACCACAGGCTCTACAACATGAATTTATGAGGTTCCTTCAGCATCAGCTTTACACATTATGCTAAATGGAGATATTCAGGGTGACTAAAAATCTTCTCTTACTCTTTGCATTTAGTTAACAGTCCAGTTTTGCTGTGAAGCTTATGGTAATCAATTTCTTTGTGCCTAACTGGTTGTTTTTAAAAAAGCAGAAGTTTGTGCAATGACTGTACAATTGTTATAGAAATAATGCAAAGTAAGGGATTTGACTCAAATAAAGCTTCCCATACATGCTGCTTAATCCAGAGACCTTAAAAATTTCCAAAGGCTCAATCTGGTACCAGTGGAGGATTAGTGAAAAAGGTACCATTTTATTGTAGGTTTTTTTTGCTAAAGACTATAACTTCAGCTCTGAAGCATTTAGCAACTTTCTTAATTGCAAGACAGGCAAAATCAAATTCCTTAAACAGGATGCTACATCCGCTATGCATCTGTTGCTAGCTAAGAGATTTGTAAAGCTTTTAGGAAACCTCCCTTTCTCAGTTTAGACATTCTGAGATGCAGTTTATACTGCATCTGTGTATTTAATTATGAACATTGAGATATGTACTGAGCAGATAGCAGATCTGTGGAACTCTGCACCAAAGGATGCTGTGCATGATAAAAGTCTGTGTGGCTTCAAGAGGAAACTGGACACATACATGCCAGAGAATCTATTGAAAATTATCAAACACTATACTTGACACAGGAACATACCTAAGCTGAAATTTTTGGAGATTGGGAGACCATAAGGGAAAAGTATGATGTTGGCTTAGACTGCCTTTTCTCTGCCTCAGGTATTTCCTCTGAGGAACAGGATCATGGGCCAGAGCAACAGGATTCAACTGGATCTTTCTCATTTTCTTATGTACGGCAGCATCACCATCTTTCAAAAAACACTTAGTAAGGCCCTGAAGGATCTTTGCAGCCTGTTTCTTTCATAACTATCCCCACTTCTTTTGCAGAGCTGTATTGCTACCGTAAGTCACTGAAGGAAGTATCCAGTTGTTATATTTTCTTAACATTCTTGCCTTTGAAATACACAAAAGGAAGGCACATCACACTCTTCCCAGAATCACCTTTTTTCTTTCAGATTCTATATATCCAGAGATTCTTAGCGACAAATAATCTCATTCAAACCAGGGAGCTTTCCTGGAAGAGAAAACGGCCTCTTGGAGAGTACGTTATTCATTCTCCAGGGGACTAGGTAAGACCATCTTTCATCTTGCAGATAAAGCAGTCCCTACTGACAATTCTGGCTACACAAAGGTATATTTTTTTGTGACAATGAAATTCAGGCACAGAAGCCAGCATTCTGACAGAATATGATAGAAATATAATATCTGGGGCCTAAGCTAATTAAAAAGAGGCATATTTGGTCTTGGAATTATTCCATGTGGCTCTCCAGAGAGAAAAATAGTTTATGAGATATGACAGTTTCAAAACCCATATGTTTTCTTCCTCACTGATATGAACGATGGCGAAGGAAAGATATTCAGGTTTCATAACAACCCTGTAATATATATGCTGATAAAAATAATACAGGATAACTTAGACAGATGCATCTTCCTTCTTTCCCTGTGGTGAGAAAAAGCAGTTTTACTAGACAGCACAACATTTTGCTCTACCATGTGATTTTTGATTGAATTTGCAAAGTGAAAGGATAGCATAGAGAAAATTGTTCATGAACTTACACATATTTCCACATGCTTAGCCTGGAGAAGACAAGGCTCCAGGGAGAACTCGTAACAGCCTTCCAGTACCTGAAGGAGCCTACAGGAAAGCTGGGAAAGGACTTTTTATAAAGACAGGTAGTGATAGGACAAGGGATAATGTCTTTAAACTGGAAGAGGGGAGATTTAGGTTAGACATTAGGAGGAAATTCTTCAGTGTAAGGGTGGTGAGACACTGGCACAGGTTGCCTAGAGGAGCTGTGGCTGCCCCCTCCCTGGAAGTGTTCAAGGCCAGGCTGGATAGGGCTTTGAGCAACCTGGTCTAGTGGGAGGTGTCCCTGCTCATGACAGCGGGGTTGGAAATAGATGATCTTTAAGATCACTTCAAACTCAAACCATTCTAGGGAGGCAATTAGGAAAGCTAAGGCCTCTTTGGAACTTAACCTTGCAAGTCAGGTTAAGGATAATAGAAAGGGCTTTTTCAAATACATAGCTAACAAATCTAACACTAGAGGCAATATTGGCCCTCTGATGAATGAGGTGGGAGCCCTGGTGACAGAGGATATAAAGAAGGCAGAGGTGCTGAACGCCTTCTTTGCCTCTGTCTTTACTGCAGGATTTCCCCATGAGCCCCAGATTCATATAGCCCCAGAAGAAGTCAAGATAGAGGAGGAGTTTGCCATGGTAGATGAGGATTGGGTTAGGGATCAGTTGAGTGATCTGGACATCCATAAATCGATGGGTCCGGATGGAATGCACCCAAGGGTGCTGAGGGAGCTGGTGGAGGTCATTGCTAGGCCACTCTCCATCATCTTTGGTAAGTCACGGGTAACAGGAGAGGTGCCTGAGGACTGGAGGATAGCAAATGTCACACCAGTCTACAAGAAGGGCAAGAAGGAGGACCCGGGTAACTATAGACCGGTCAGCCTCACCTCCATCCCTGGAAAGGTGATGGAACAACTTGTTCTTGTCACTATCTCCAGGCATATCAAGGATATGGGGGTCATCAGGAGCAGTCAGCATGGTTTTATCAAGGGTAAATCATGTTTGACTAACCTCATAGCCTTCTATGAGGAAATTACTAGGTGGATAGATGATGGTAGAGCGGTAGATGTGGTATACCTTGATTTCAGTAAAGCATTTGACACTGTCTCCCACAGCATCCTTGTAGATAAGTTGATCAGGTATGGGTTTGGAGATCAGGTAGTGAGATGGATCAAGAACTGGTTGAAAGGAAGGAGTCAGAGAGTTGTAGTCAATGGGGCAGAATCTGGTTGGAGGTGTGTGACCAGTGGAGTCCCTCAGGGGTCGGTACTGGGACCGGTGTTGTTCAACATCTTCATCAACGACCTGGATGAGGGTACAGAATGTACCCTCAGCAAGTTTGCTGATGACACTAAGCTGGGAGGAGTGGCTGACACACCAGAAGGCTGTGCTGCCATTCAGAGGGACTTAGACAGGCTGGAGACTTGGGCGGGGAGAAACATGATGAAGTTCAACAAGGGCAAGTGTAGAGTTCTGCATTTGGGGAAGAAAAACACCATGCACCAGTACAGGTTGGGGGCTGACCTGCTGGAGAGCAGTGTAGGAGAAAGGGACCTGGGAATCCTGGTAGACAGGAGGATGACCATGAGCCAGCAATGTGCCCTTGTGGCCAAGAAGGCCAATGGCATCCTGGGGTGCATTAGAAAGGGTGTGGTTAGTAGGTCAAGAGAGGTTCTCCTACCTCTTTATTCTGCATTGGTGAGGCCGCATCTGGAGTATTGTGTCCAGTTCTGGGCCCCTCAGTTCAAGAAGGACAGGGATCTGCTTGAGAGAGTCCAGTGCAGAGCTACAAAGATGATTAAGGGAGTAGAACATCTCCCTTATGAGGAGAGGCTGAGGGAGCTGGGTCTCTTTAGCTTGGAGAAAAGGAGACTGAGGGGTGACCTCATTAATGTTTACAAATACATAAGGGGTGAGTGTCAGGGAGATGGAGTTAGGCTTTTCTCAGTGATGACCAGTGATAGGACAAGGGGTAATGGGTGGAAATTGGAGCATAGGAGGTTCAAGGTGAATATACGAAAAAAAATTTTTACTGTGAGAGTGACAGAGCACTGGAACAGGCTGCCCAGGGAGGTTGTGGAGTCTCCTTCACTGGAGACATTCAAAACCCTCCTGGATGCGTTCTTGTGTGATGTGCTCTAGGTGACCCTGCTCTAGCAGGGGGGGTTGGACTAGATGATCTTTCGAGGTCCCTTCCAACCCCTAAGATTCTATGATTCTATGATTCTATGATTCTATGATTCTATGCATCAGAAAGCTTAAAAAGCAAGAACAGGCTAAGAGTCACAGTTAGGCTACCACTGCACTGTTATAAATTTTGTCATGAAAAGGTGATTTCTTGAAATATCAACAATTTCCTGACCACTAGAATCTTACTTCGATTAGGCTACTAAAGGCAAAGTCCTGACCACTTTCCTCCTATAGGTATGTTCCAGTGTTGGACTTGCCAAAAGACGGAAAAAAAAAAAAAAAAAAAAA
This sequence comes from Apus apus, assembly GCF_020740795.1. Taxonomy (NCBI): domain Eukaryota; kingdom Metazoa; phylum Chordata; class Aves; order Apodiformes; family Apodidae; genus Apus; species Apus apus. The sequence goes on along the minus strand of NC_067283.1, from coordinate 110,938,034 downwards.
AAAAAAAAAAAAAAAAAAAAAAAAAAAAAAAAAAAAGCAGTGTCAAAGTTCTGATTCAATGAAATGAGCAATGGCCTCTATTATGTTAAAAGACCAGTCACAATATTGTCTTTACGTAGATCCTTTAGCACTGGAAAAGCTAAAGAAGATTTACTGATATTGGCAGTAGAGACATCTTAAGTCTTTGCTATTTACAAAAGATTCCCAACACAGGTAATTCTTATCATGCTTGTTTACATGAAGAATACTTACCTAGATCTATTCCCTGTCTGTTTGAACAAATATTTAGACTTGCAAGTAGCTTCACATGAGTGAGTAGTTTCATGTGTGATTTCAGTAAGGCTATTGACATACTTGAAAAATTAGAACAAGGTTTTGTAGTCTGTAAAAAATCTACTTTTTCTACCTATTTTTCAACTTGCTAAAACTCTTCCTATGAACTCTAGTGTCTGAGGAAGCTTGAAACTATCTAACATAGACATATAAATACATTTATATCCATTAAAGTAACATAGAAAATATAGATTGAGTGTATTTGTTTTAGAAAATCTGGTTTTGCATTTTTGCTATTGAGTCACTGATTGCTTATTATTACAAATGTCAGCAGTAAACCAATATTAAAATATGCAATTTAATGTTATTTATCATACAAAAGAAAACTCTTACTTTTTTTCACATTGTCACATACTTAGAACAAGAAGACAATTTATAGTGACTGCATTGCCATTCCATGGAATAATGTTCTCTGCCTCTGCACATTCCTGAATCTGCCAGCAATCAGATGGGTTTTTGAATAGACAATAAACTGGCACTCCCATTCCACTGCACATTCAAACAAGACATGCATCGCTGAAATATTTGAAAAGAATCCATGAAATTTACTGCTACAGATGTTAAAAGTAAAATATATTCAAAAGTTATTTCTGCTTTCATGGAGCAACTCAGAGTCTGCCTGCCAGATGTACAGGATGCGTTTTCTCTTGCAGAAAAAAAAAAAAAATCAGAAAAAAACCCACCAAAACCAACCAACCAAACAAACAAAACAAAACAAGCCACAAAGAAACAAACAGCAGAAATAAAAACTAATATGTTGTATTCACATACATATAGAATTTGAAAGTGTCAGTCATTAAGTTCTGTGTAATTGTAGGTTCTCTTTCTTTAATGAATCTGATTTTCTCACATTTATAGCAACAGCTGATTATGTACTGACATTTTAATATCAGACTGTACACTTTATGGCCTTAGCTCTTTCAGTAGCTCCTAGAAGACTTAAAGGAAGGAATTCAAACCTCCCTCTGCTGGGCCAGAAGAAAACAGCTACCTGGTTACTCAGTTTGAATCTTCAGATTTAGATAGACATAGTAAGGTCCTAATTGTTCCTAAAAATTAATCGTAAACCCTTGATGAGTTATATAGGCTTAGGTTACCCTTAATTTTCATATACTAATCCAGCATTACTGTTGGAGTGGAATCTTGTAAGGCTGTCAAAGTTTTGCTTTGCTCACTGAGGCAAAATTTTACTAAATTGTTCCTGTGTGTGCAGTTGCAATGGAAGAACCTGAACGAGGTACATATGAGGCTGAAATAGATCAAGTAATTATCTATTAAATCATGAGGTAATCAGTCTGGTTAAAGCTTCAGGAGGTCATTCATCTTGTCCCTTTGTCCTGAGGTAGAATCAACTACATGTGTGCCATTTCTGTACTCAATTATCTCTGAGTCTTAGATGTTCTTAAAGCTCTGTGTAGCTTTCACACTCCTCTCTATCACTAAATTATCTGGAGAATAATTTCTTTTCATTTGAATGACTTTTAATAACACCTTGTTTAGTCCTCATATTTTTGATTTTTCTTTCCCCAAGATCACACTTTCTAAAGAGAAAAGAATGCAGAAAAAAAACTTTTTTTAAATGTAGGTTATTAAGACAGTTATTACTGAAGACAAACTCCTACTAGTTTCAGTGACTACCTGGTACTATAACAGGGTTCTATGAGCAATAATACTTATTCTTCTCATACAATGCCTTCATTATTTTGTATACCTTGATCACATCTTTGCCCTCCAAACTGATGATTTCCAGCATTTTATTTCTTCTTCATGGCTGTGTACTCCATGCCTTTGGACATTTTGTCTCCTGAGCTCTGTGTGCTCACTAGCTCTGTCTTGAAATATAGGTGCTGAAACAGCCCACAGTACTCAAGGTGCAGAAGATGCATTTTTTCCTACTCTCAGGAGTCTTTCTAATGTCTAACATTTGGTTGGTTATACTGACTGCAATTGAACGTTGGGATGTGGTTTTGGAGAACTGTCAATGAGGACTCCAAGTTGTCAGTCCTAAGCAGTAACTAACTGCCTTTAGAAAAGAAAAAAATAATGTGAACAATGTCTTTTCAAGCGTATCTCGTGCTTCTAGCTACTCAGACAAGGTCAGGATGGTATTGAAGTGCAGTATGTGTGTGCACCAATTCAATTTTCTGTATATTCTGTATATTCTGTATATTCCAAAGTGTTTTTGTAGAAAGAAGAATTCTAGACCTCCAAGTGACTGAACAAAATGGGTGGATTTTTAAATAGCACAATGTAAGAACATACTGTTAAAAAAAATAAAAATTAAAGAGCTTCTGAACTCCAAGTTTTGTGCTCTTACTAAGAAAATGAATCTCATCAAGGTGAGCACTGAAACTCAAGAAAGCAAATTAAAATGTCATGTTGTGCTCAGTCAGCTTCTTTGCTTCGAGATTCTATTTCTAAGAATCACAGAATCACAGAATGGAAGGGAAGGGAACTCTGGAGATTGTTGAGTCCAACCCCCCTGCCAGAGCAGGACTACCACAGAACCTAGGGCAAGTCACTCAGAAACACATCCACATGAGTCTTGAAAGTCTCCTGAGGAGACTCCACAGCCTCTCTGAAGAGTCTATTCCAATGCTCTGTAACCCTTACAGTAAATAAATTCTTCCTGATGTTGAGGTGCAACTTCCTGTGCTCTAGCTTGCATCCATTGCCCCAGGGCACGATTGAAAAGAGATTGGTCCTTCTTTCTTGACACCCACCATTCAGATATTTGTATACATTAATAAGATCCCCTCTCAGTCTTCTCTTCCGTAGACTAAACAGCCCCAGGTCTCTCAGCCTTTCCTCATAAGACAGGTGTCATCCTTGTAGCCCTCTGTTGGACTCTCTCAAGTAAATCCCTGTCCCTCTTGAACTCATATAAATGGTGATTCACTACTATTGTTAATGCTCACATCAAAATCCTTTATTATACTTCTTAAGAACTTTATGCTTTATTTTTTAAGAACTAAGAATCTCAAATATGCCTTGTCTTTGAAATAAGGAAAAGGCCAAGAAATCTTGCATTATTTGGTGTACTTGGATAAGTACCTTATATGGTGTAGGTGTGGATAGTGCATCTGTTAGCTAATGAACCATGAAATAGCATATGCTGTGGTTTTGATTTTGAAGATTATTATTGCGCCAAGACATGCTAAAGAAATGAACATATCTTTAAGAAGAAAAGTTCACACTAAAAACTGGAAGAGGGGAGATTTAGGTAAGACATGAAGAGGAAATTCCTTAGTGGGAGGGTGGCGAGGCACTGGAACATGTTGCCCAGGGAGGTTGTGGAAGTCCCAGCCTTGGAAGTGTTCAAGGGCAGGCTGGATGAGCAGGGCAGGGCCCTGAACAACCTAGTCTAGTGGGAGGTGTCCCTGGCCATGCAGAGGGATTGGAACTAGATGATCTCTAATGTCCCTTCCAACTCAAACCATTCTACAATTTTATGTAATTTACTCAGTGACTGAGTGGCAATGGAAGGGAAAGAACATGGAATGACTCTAGTCCTGGGAATACTTCCATGGAACAGAAGTGATATGCAGTTATTCCAGATGTGTGAAAGTATCATAGAATCATAGGATTATTCAGGTTGGAAAAGACCCTTGGGATCACTGAATCCAACCATCATCCCTACTCTACAAAGTTCTCCCCTAAACCCTAAACCATATCTACCAACACCACATCCAAACGACTCTTAAACACATCCAAGGATAGTGACTCAACCACCTCCCTGGGCAGTCTATGCCAATGTCTAACCATTCTCTCTGTGAAGAATTTTTTCCTAATGTCCAATCTAAACCTACCTTGTTGCAGCTTGAAACCATTCCCTCTTGTTCTGTCACTGACTTCCTGTGAAAAAAGACCAGCATCAACCTCTCTACAATGACCTTTCAGGTAGTTGTAGAGACTGATGAGGTCTCCCCTCAGCCTCCTCTTTCTCAGACTAAACATTCCCAGCTCCTTCAAGCATTCTTCATAAGATTTATTCTCTAAGCCCTTCACCAGCTTTGTTGCCCTCCGGACTCACTCCAGCACCTCCATATCTCTCTTGAATTGAGGTGCCCAAAACTGGAACACAATACTCCAGGTGTGGCCTCACCAGTGCTGAGCACAGGGGGATAATCACCTCTCTACTTCTGCTGGTCACACTATTTCTAATACAAGCCAGGGTGCCATTGGCTTTCTTGGCCACCTGGGCACACTGCTGGCTCGTGTTCAGCCACTTGTCAATTAGAACCCCCAGGTCCTTTTCTACCAGACACTTTCCAGCCACACTTCCCCAAGCCTGGAGCGTTGCCTGGGGTTGTTGTGGCCCAAGTGCAGGACCTGGCACTTGGCCTTGTTGAAGCCCAGACCATTAACACTAGCCCAACAATCCAGTCTATCCAAGTCTCTCTGTAGAGCCTCCCTATCCTCAGGTGCTAAAATCAACAATATTTAGAGAGCATGAGCATTCTCAAAGGATAGTGCCTTTTGAGTTCTGGTATATTGTCTGTAATGGATATAGAAAGCAGTCCATCTCCCTCAGCACTGATGGTCAAACTATCTTCATTCTGATAAATAGGGAAATTTGAGGCAGCGGTGAGTAGGCTTCCTGACAGATGCATAGCACACTTGCATAGTGTAAACAGCATCTAGGGAAATTGTCAAAGCTTTTTAATCTAAGAGTAATAACTATTGGTCTATCATTGGTATCTGTCTATAATTCTTCAGAGGTTATGCCACAGGACTCTTTTTAAAACCTTGCATGTGCCACTGATTCTTTAAATCATAGTAAAAGATCCTAGATAGATGCAAGAGTTTTATGATGGCATTAGTTTTATTGTACTAATTTAATAAAATACAACATGCCAGAAGCACTAACAAAAAGAAACATCCCTTTCAGATTTGCTGCCCTGATTAACCTTTGCTGCAAAATTCAAAATGCACACTGTATTAATGTGAGCTAATTATTGCATTTGAATAAGTACATCATGTACCATGGTTCATTTTTGATGGCACAAGTCTCTGCCATTTTGCCCAAGACACCTGTAATGGTGACTCCTAGTAAACTACAGTTAGAAGGCTTTGGTATGTCAAGACTTTTGCAGTATGTCAGATCCATGAACTCAAGAAAGAAGCAGTGAGCCAGATACTCTACAACACTCCATTTATTTTTAGTGCAGAGTCAGGCAAAACATTTTGTATATCTAGTAGAATTTTGCATGTGTAAGGAAAATTGTGCTGCATTTAACATTTTTGTACTTGTATGTTCAGCTACCAGTCACCAAAACCGGAGCAGAGTTTTGTTAAAAGCAGCTCTACCACATGATAAAAACCTGTCTCTAGTCTAAGAAGGATCACACCAAATGAAGAATTTCAAGAATTATTCAAATCCAAGAATAAAGCTCAGCTAATGGTGTCCAGACTAGGTATAAAAATCACATTGTAAATACTTTTAACAGGTTGCCGATATTTTTTTTGCCTTTTTTTTTTTTTTTTTCCAGCAGCAGTTTTTAATGAGAGCTGGATAGCTTTCTAAAAGAAACACAAGGTTCAACCAGAAGTCAGGAACTGATAAAGAATTATTATTCCATCATTCAATATATAATGGAGATCCCACTTTCATATGTCTTATCTGAATCAGGAAGAACAAAAAAAGGAAAAATGACAGAATATATAAGTTGATCTGCATGTAAATAGTTATTTTTGTGTGTTCAGTTTTGTAAACTGTAAAGCTTAAAGATTACCTAAAATTAAATTTTTCAAGGAAATACATCTTAATAAAGGAAATAATAAATATCCATTAAACAAGCTCTTTCAATAAAAATATCATCTGTATTCTACTAACTGGTTTTAAAAAGCTTATTTTAAGATTGCCCTGTGATATACTGCAGGAGTCTCATTCTGAACTTCAGTTGTATGCCAGAATAATTCCATTATTTCCAGCAGCTTCCCTTAAATATAACAGTAGAAATAAGCATACTACTAAAGTACTAGCATGATGGGAATATTTTTTTTTTTTACTATCTTATTGATCCACTATTTATTAAAAATATTACTTCACAAAGGGAAGAACTCATCTAGTGTTCAATTAGTTGACAAGCCAATCACTTAACTGATACCTATTCAGGAAAAAAACAAACAACAAAACAAGATGATACAAATACTTGTCAAAAGACTCTATTAATAAGATGTAGATGCATTCTTTTTTGTCTAAATGCTAAATTTTCATTATTCAGTTAAGACATACAGGCTTTGAGTTTGAAGCATCATTTGTCTTCTAACTAGAGCAGATGAAAAGAGTCAGATCTACTTTTAATATGGAGCTCTAGTTTGTGGGTTTGTGCAAAGACACTTTAATTGAGGAGCAGCTTTGGGGCAGAAAAGCTGTGCTTTCTATTTTTATGCTTTATAAAGCTTTTATTTATTTGCACTTTATGTTGTATACTGGAGCTAAAATTTGTTCTGAAAACTACTACTGCTGCATTTTAGAAAGTCCTTGATCAGCAAGCAGGTGGAACCAAGCTATCATGACTGCTTAACAGGTACTGGCTACTCAGAAACAGAAGAAAAGAGAAAAACAACGCCTTCAGACCTTCAGACTTTACTTTCTAGATGGGTCCAGAGGTCAGCATCATGAATGTCCCTTATTCTCTTCCACAACTAAAAGTGGAAATGTGGTTAAGAGCAGATTCTTTAACGGTCTTTCAATTAATTTTTTTTATTATTTTTTTCCCCTGCTCTAACAGTACCAGTGTGTTTCTCATGGCGAGCATGTTTTTCTGTGACTGAAGGTGAGCCTTGTTGGCTTGAAAATCTGAGCTGGTTGAGTGGAATTTTTCTAATATAGGATAGATTTTTAACAGCTGAAACAGGAAGACAGTGAAGCTTCTGTCTCTACCAGGAAAGCAGAACTTATTTTGCCCTGCTTCCCTTTTAATCCTCTATAGGTTGTGAATACCATTTCAGTTCAGCCAACTTTGATTCACCCTCAGGCAGTAGCTACCTGTCTCCCTTTTTGTAGTATTCAGCCTCATATTTTTAGATGCTCTGGATCACATCTAAGCTATTTAAAGTAAGTAAATGGAAGATGCAGTCACTCAGCATGTCCAAGGAGCACACAGCTTAATGCCAGGACTGGGACTGATCATTATTTATGCAGGCTGTCAGCTTGATATTACATGAATAGCAACAATTGTGTTTTTCAGCTTTCACTTTCCCCAAAAAAAAACAAGGCAGGAAGTTGAAATTTTGCATCAATCACACCTTGGCTGCAAAACAGTAGCTATTATTGAAGTGGGATTTATAGGGGATTGGATTGAGAGGAATTATTTGGTGTTTTGTTTTTTTTTTCTAAGTAATGCTTCTCAAACTTGAGAAAATGATGTATGTTTCTAATCAAAAGCTGTGGAGAGCATGTAAGGACGTAAGAGACTTACCTGGCATTTTGTTAAGGAGGACAAAGAATACCACAGTTTTCCCTGATACTTTGCATAATACTTTAATTTAATGTTGTTAAGAGAAACTACTAACAATATGCACACTGTGCTTCTCGTAGACGCACAGCAATAAAACCAGCAGGGAGTGAAGCTTTTAAAATACTGTTATTTTGCAAGTCAGTTGGAGTGCAACGGAATTTAAAATAAAATCTTTTACACAAGTAAATACACCACCATATGTACGTGGTGTTAAAAGAGATGTGCTTTATTTTGCATCAACTGTACCCTTTAAATTTCTCTAAATAAAAAAAAACTTGATTGCCAGACTTTGGGCTGTATCTGGCATGGTGCTGACTTGCATCCCCTAATGCTTTAACACATTTGTTACTTTGGCTGAAACATTCTTCTGGCTGTTGGAGAATAAGGGTTTGGATTTGGAGGGGGTTTCAATGACAAGCAGAAACTTTAGCTACTGCTGATGCTATTTCTAACCGCACAGAAATAATTGTTTCTTAGAAAGAGGCTACCAGAATTAAGTAACTGTCTCTTCAGGAGTTAGGTTTGGTTTAGGGCTTTCAGGGCAGGGAGGTGTGTTTGGGTTTTGCTTGTTTCTTGTTTTGGTGGTGATGATGATTGGTTGGGTTTGTTTTTTTTTTGGTGTTTTTTATTGTTTTTTTGTTTGGGTTTTGTTTTGTTGTGGTTTTTTGTTTGGTTGGTTTTTGTTTGCTGGTTTGGTTTGGTTTGGTTTGTGCTGTTCTTTCATTTTTGTAATTAGAGCTGATGTCTTGCTGCTGTGAATTCCTGCACTACCAGTGATGGAAGGTTTCAAGTAATTTAGTTATATGGTTTTATATAAATAAATCTATTTAAATCTGTTTAGTTGATGTTGAGTAGTACCTTCTGATTGCAGTATGAAAATATTTATTGCTTCCTTTTTCTCCTACCACTATTATATTCTGGCTTCAGTTTGCCAGCTAAAGTGGTTTCAGTGGCAGGAGGCTGGAATAAACAGTGTCATTTGTTTTGTCAACACATGTACCAGCTCTGGGACAGATCGTCATAACTGGTAATCTCATCTTTCAGAAATCTCAGGCTACACAGTAACATTGAGAGAGAAACTCTGCCTCAAGAGTTGAATCTAATCAGAGACCAAGCCAGAGAACAAATTCTCCTGCTGCTCACACAGCTATTCTAAATGCAGAAGCTTACGTGACAAAACCACCTACAAACCAACACATTTTTCAAAGTCTGATCACATGCTAAGGAAAATAACTTGGAGGAATATGTAGAAAAGCCTTGCTGCTGCTTGTTATTGTACTGTAACCACTGAATATTGTTGCAGGGATTATGTACTGCAAGAAATGTCAAACTGTGAAAAAACATAGGAACCAAATCAGAAAAGTCTCACACGGTATAATGGACATTCCAACAGTGAGAATAAAATTATCTCTGTTTTCCATGTTAGCAATACTATATTTGCATTTCATAGACATTTTTTGTGTTCTGTTGGTCTGTCATAGAGAGTCTGTAACAGATTGTTTGCGTGGTATGGTTGTTTTGAGGACTCCAAACTTTGATCAGCCTATGGCACTGTGTCGTGTTACTGCCCCCTAGCACCGGTAGGAATTAAGGGTCACTGGAATACAAATGATAACTGTAAGGAACTTCCTTTTCCCTCTAGTTTAAACAAAATCTATGCATGTGAGTTTAAGTCTGCCCAAGTTAAAGGGCTTCCACTAGAAGTGGAATCTTCTCTCAAGTAAAAACCCACTGTATTGATGCTTAAAATTTAAAATTCAAATTAATCTCTAGTATGCTGCTGCCAGTGTCCAACCTTACATTTTCTTTTCACGGAAATCTCCTGAGCAACCGATTGCCAAAGATATCCCACCTGTCTAGCTGCTACACTTTAAAGAGCAGACAAATATGAAGAAACCTCAGTTACATAGGTATGCACAAAAATACACATCCATACTTCAAGTGCAGACATAAATATTTGAGGATAAATATATGTATATGTTTATATAATACATGGATATCCTAATATGAACTCTCATCTGTTTGCCCAACTATATAACTGATAATGCAAAATGGATTTAAACCTTCTGGGTTGTATAGATAATGAATCCATTCTGACATTAAAAAATCTCAGGACAGAAGGCATTTTCAGACTTCTTAAATGATTATGCCTTAGCTGAAGTAATTTTATTAAAAGTCATTTAAGTAAAATCCCAGAATGTGAGCTTTATCATTTAGAGACTTATTTAAAATTTGGATAATAACAATTCAAAGGAAAGGAGAAATGGCCGTCTGGGAGTCCTAAAAATCTTTTATTCAAGAGAGGATTTTCTATCCTGGACCGTAAATTCTAGAGGGTGCATGAGAACTTTTTCAACAAAAAGAGCATTCTGGAATTGTTACAGATGGTCACACTCAGAGGCTAGTGGTCAATGGCTTAATGTCCAAATAGAGAACAGTGACGAGTGGTGTTCCTCAAGAGTCGATACTGGGACTGTTGCTGTTTAACATCTTCAATGGTGACACTGAGAGTGGGATCAAGTGCACCCTCAGCAAGTTTGCTGATGACATCAAACTCGGTGGTGAGGTCAACAACTGGAGGAAAGGGATGCTATCCAGAGAGACCTTGACAGGCTTGAGAGGTGGGCCCATGCCAACTTCATGAAGTTCAGTAAGGCCAAGTGCAAGGTCCTGGACCTGGGTCAGAGTAATCCCTATTACAGTTACAGGTTGGGTGGAGAATGGATTGAGAACAGACCCTAGAAGAAGGACTTGGGAGTACAGGTTGATGGAAAGCTCACCATGAAGCAGGAATGTATGCTTGCAGTCCAGAAAGCCAACCATATCCTGGGCTGCATTAAAAGGAGCATGGCCAGCAGGTGAGTGAGATGATTCTGTGCCTCTACTCTGCTCTTGTGAAACCCTATCTGGAGTGCTGTGTCCAACTCTGGAGTTCCCAATACATGGAGCATGGAGGTCCTGGAGCAAGTCCAGAAGAGGGCTACAAAGATGATCAGAGGGCTAAAGCTCTTCTTGTATGAAGACAGGCTGAGAGACTTGGGGTTATTCAGCCTGAAGAAGAGAAGGGTCAGAGGAGACCTCATAGCAGCATTCCAGTATCTGAAGGGGGCCTAAAGGAAAGTCAGGAATGGACTTTTTACAAGGATATGTACTGACAGGGCAACAGGTTATGGCTTTAGTGTGGGGTAGTGAGATCCTGTAACAGTTTGCTCAGTGAAGTTGTGCAAGCCCTATCCCTGGAAGTGTTCAAGGCCAGGCTGGGTGGGGCTTTGAGTAACCTGGTCTAGTGGGAGGTGTCCCTGCCCATGATCTTTAAGGTCCTTCAAATCAAAACCCAATCCAAGACATTCTATGATTCTATGACATAATGAGAAAGGAAGAACAATTTGCTAAAGCCGTTCAAATCCTCTAAAGAAAAAAAAAATATTGTTTTCCAAATTCTCATATTTTCATTTCATATGCTCTGATTGTTATTTTTTAAATTTTATTGAAGTCTCTAACTTAGTGTCTATGAAGAATGAAATTAATCTGAAGTGGACAAAAACCAGCAAATTTTAGTCAGTTTCTCTTTATTCTAATAGCATACTAGAATGTCACATTTATGACAGAAAATTGGTACCATATGAAATTAAAATTTTAGCAAGACAAAGTTTGCATAATTTTAAAACTAAGAGAAACATGTATTAACCAAATAAAACTATCTATTGTCTCAATGAAGAACACAATTCCAGACCCCAATAGTTATCCTGATAACAAAAAATACACAAGAACATAATCAGAAAATGTGAATTATCAGTATTAGAGGCAGTATTAGTGGTAGTAGCAGTAGTAGTTTTAAATTATGATTTGAGTACCCAACAGTTACACCTAAAAAAGAAGAAAAAAAAAAAAAAAAAAAGGATGACAAGTAAGAGTAAATATTAAGTAAGTTACAGAAATGAAGCACTAGTTTATTATTCTATGGAACCATCCCTAACATTTCTAAGCAGTGGAATGCAATGGAGACAATCAAGTCTCAATTGTAGATTACTTGAGTGAGCACCTGTTCCCAAAAGCCTCTTCTTTTCTCTTTTTGTAGGCAACTCAGCTGGTGCAAACTCAGGAATACCATCAGGCAAACAGCTGCCTGCCAACTCTTAAACACTGGAGGTGAGTATCAGTACACTAGCTCCTGTCTCACACTCCTCATCTGCCAGGCTCTCACCTCATTTCTTTGCTGAGCTGCACTGAGATATTGCTCACTCTGTCACTCTTCCTGCCAGACATCCTACAACCCAGTCCATTTGACACTTAGGTAACTTAAGTGAAGGGGAATGTGGAGTTGCCCCTCGGGGTTGGCTACTTAGAGGGAGAGTACAGTCTGAAGATCATTGGAGAGGGTCAAGACAGCAGTCTCCCAGACCCACCATGTGACGTATCTGGGTTTTACTTTTCATAGTATGAACCAGTGCTGGGGTCTCAAAGGCTGAGAGAAGAGAAATTATGATATCTTGAAAATGTGTGCTGCAGGAAATTCTCTGAGAAGTACTGAAATGAGATATAGGACAGTACACTCCTGTCACAGTAGAAGCAGCCTTTAAGTACTTCCATGAAACAACTTGCAGATTACCAGTTTAACACTTTATATGGATGATCCAGCTCATTTGTAAACAAGTTTTGGTAAAAACTAGTGTACACAGGTGACTCACAGGGGGCTGTAAAAATGACCCAGTCTTGGATCACCTTGAGGCCCCATCTCTGCATAGACTACCTGTGGGGAGCTGTGTATATAGCTCAGCCCTTAGTTGTCTGATAAGCCATAGACTACATGGGGCAGTGCTGCATCATCTGAAGAACAAAACCTGAGGTAAGCCTTGAAATCCCTCTATAAATATTATGCCCAGAGTCACAATCCAACTAATATTCAATTGCCTGAGAAATTAAGATAAAGAGAAGCTGCAGGATTTTTCTTCCAGCTTCAGCTGTCAACCTTTTGTGCCCAGACGAATCCTCTGCCTGTACAAAGTATTCTAGAAAATCAAAACGTGTCATTACAATGATTACAACCTATAAAACTGGACATTTTCAAACAATTCTGGAGGCAGGAGTTGAGTTCTAATCTAATCTCCCCCCTGAATGTCAGCGAGATTTATTCATGGGCATTCACACATTTGAGTTACTGTTACTTTTGTCAGTATTGTCTGTTTACAACAGGAGCTCTCCAGGAGAATGATTATATCTCTGATTCAAATCTCCTTGAGCCTAATAGATTCCATCTGGAGAGACTACATACTTGCAAAAGCTCTGCTACAATTGGGAAGACCCTTTGTGCAGGTATTTTAATGTAGTCTTCTGAAATATTTAAACATTTCCAAGACAGGTCTCTATTCCATTCACTTTCAAATGAGTTATTCATTTCAGTGAGATTACTTCAAACCTTACAGCATTTTTTGCATGACAAAAACTAAGCTAGACATTCAGATAGGATCCACATCATGAAACATCATAATGTTTGGTCTAGTGATTAGAATAAGAGCCAGAGGGAGCTGGTTATGCAAGCTCAGATTCAGCATTCCACTTCTTCCACTGATTTATAGCAATAATTCTGTGATTTTGCAGTCCTTGATTTTGAGTATTGCCATTAAATTTCTCTTTGAAGTTGAGCAACATTTCTTTTTAGTTTACTGCAGATGGGGTTATTGCATGTGCAACCTTACTTCCACATATGCTAGATTCTTAATAAAGTATTGACTTCATAACCACACTGTGCTCCTATACACTACATCTTTATATCTCCAGACACTAAATAACTTGAGAGATACTTAACCCTCCTTGCGGGTTTGATTACTTAGCACATCACAGGAATAATAAGTCCAAGACAAGAAAACCAAAAGGCAGGGAAACCATACAAAGATAGCAGTGTAGCAACATAAAGACAGTAAAATACAATTCTTACTCTCTGAAGTGAGAGCTGAAGACTTTTCCTGTGATAAATAAATAATAAATATGTCTGAAATCCAAAATACCTGAAGAGCCTTACTCAGTCCTGTAATTTTTTAACTCACATATTTGACAATTAATTTTAAAGAGTTCTTTACTCAAATCAAGTGTTATGATCCTCAAAAGAATTTTTTAGTATTTTCCTACCTGATTTTCTTTTTTTCCTGCAACTAGCAGGTTTTATTCTATCTGTAGCTCAAGTGAGCTGTTCAGATTTAGAAGTGTCAGAATTTTAATCAAATAATTTCTATTTTCTTCTCTCCAACAACACAAATAGGTATTCAGTGTCAATATATGTGGATGAAAAGATCTTCATAAGCAGTAGTGAACCGAAGCTGAGCTGAAAGAGCTTGGAGCTGCAGAGGAAATCACATCAGAACACCTAGGATTTGCCAGGCTCTACATGCCTCTAGAGTCCTGAATTCTGACCATCTTAAAGTATACAGTGACCTCTGTCCAACTCCTTTCTGTAAAGAGAAAGGGTGTGTGAACAGAAGGACTGGCTTGCATGCTGTTAATAAATGGATATGGAGCTGGGTTTTGTCCAGGGTGCATACCCAGTTCAGGTTCTCAGCCCTCTGGAGACAGCCACAGTCTAGAGCTGAAATCATCAGTTCCTTAATACTTGTGTTGTTTGTTGCATGATATTACCACAACTCTGAAGATTTTGGGAATGCTTGCATTGATTCTTTTGCATTGACAATTATAACCATATATTTCTACCTTATAAACAAGTCACCAAAAGTGATATCTGTGCAAATGTTTTCTAAGATTAAGTAAGAATTAAAGGAATCTTCCTTGATAGAATTATGTTGTACAGCTACAGGAATAAACATGGTCATTACTGCACTAAGAAGCATCAGAACTCTTGCCCTGTGTGGGGGAAACAATGTTCAAGTAACATTTATGGATACAGATACACATAAACACACGTATATACATCCATATTCCATCTATATGAATATATATACATCTGTCGTAAATACACACACACACACAATCTGGTTTTGCAAAAAACATCTGTTGCTGATTGTGGTTTGACTTGCTTCCACAAGGCATTAAGTTTCTTTATCATAACCATCTGTTATTTATGCCGTGTACACTGAATTAATTACAGAATTTTAAACAGCTCATTTAAAACAAACCACAAACAAAATTACTATCTAGTGAGAGCAGTTTATGAATAACGTGTATTCCTACTGTGAGGGCAGTAGCCACTTTTAAGACTCAGTCATTCAACTTGGCTATGAAATGTTAGGGATAAAATATGAAGTTCTGTAATGTAAAGAAGCTCATACTGTTATGAGCAAACCCCATGTGCTTCAGAACTACAAACATATCAACGTGAAGAGAAAATAAATTTAAACCTTAAACTCTATTTCTTCATGCAACTGTGGGAGATCAAACCTTTAAAGAGTGCTTTGATGACAAATTAACTTTTGGCATAAGTAGAAACAATCTTCTGAGTCGACAGAAGCGTACCATTTATGTTTGCTGAGGCAGACCCCTGGATTTACTTTGTTTCTCTTTTTTTCAACATAGGTACAGCAGGCCTGCTTTTAGAAAGCTTTCCTATCTTAAATCTCTGTATGTTTTAGGATGATTTTAAGTATTTTTTTATCTCCCGTCAATGCTATAACATTGTGGGGGAAAGAGGCATATTGGCCCCTGGACCACACTTTCTCACTTCAATTTGATGCAGAAAAAATGGGAGCAAATGAAAAGCTGTGAGCCTCTTTTCTATGTATCAACATCCTTGACTAACCTGAATAACAAATATAGAAATGGTCAGCCTTTTTTACTAAGAAAGAGGGCATACTATTCTACATTAATTATTTCCGAGGAAATACACAGTGGAAATATTTGGGTAAGCGCTTGCCAAGAGTCAGGGTTGAACAGTCTAACTCATTATACTAATTGTGTTTTTTATTCCTTTGTTTTTTTATAGTCTGTACCAATTACAGAGACATTAGTAAGATTAGATGTCCCAGTTGTTCCAGTTAAGCAACAGTACATCCTGATTTTTTATATTAATATGGTTGAAGAATATATTTAGTGGCTATTACCTTTCCACTTTTCAAGACACAGCCTCTGACAGTCTATGAAGGTATGGTTGAGCTGCTTTATGTTTTACTTTTCTCTCTTACAAAAGTTTCCCACCTTCTCACAAATTGCTAAACAATTGCTTTGCTTATCATCTGCAATATGCATTATTATTTAATCACCTTCAATGTGAATTTTTGCCTAAGATCATGGGTTCTTTTGATCTATGAGATAAAAGTAAAATTCTCAGTAAGTATGCCTCTACTGGCATCTTTCCAGCTTCCATATCTTGTTCTCTATAGCCAAACAACTGCATCTCAACATTTTAAAACACAGAGCTGTCACTATTTTAAGTTCTTAGTCCCATTTGCTCTTAATTATTGCACATTTAAACTGAAAATTCTCCATTTCTAAAGATGATATAGGCTTGTATGTGTTCTAATTAGGCAAACTAAATCCATTTTGACTACATAATAAAATAAACGAAACAAAAAGAAAGCTAAAGTAGGAAATAAGTGTGCAGAAAAAACTGCTTTATGAGCACATTAAGAACTTCTAATTTAATGCTAGGAAGTTAGGAAATATCATAACTGAATTTGCCTATTCAACTAATTATTTATTATAGTCTTTAATTCCATGACCTTACAGTATTTTTTATGCAACTGCAAGAAACACATGCCTTGAAGATATTAGTCGTATTCATCTTTAGAAAATTAAAATTGTATCATAAAGTGTACTACAAAAGCATAACTCTAAGCTAAACACCTCCTTCTTCTACTGCGTAACCTTGACAGCTGTCATTAACTGCTTTGTTCTAGTATGTATTTTATTTCATTAAGACTCCCCTTTTCAAAACTGATAGCAAGTTCTGTCATAGAACCATAGAATCATAGAATGCGAGGTTGGAAGGAACCTCAAGGACCATCTGATCTAACCTTTCTACATACTACTATAGTCTGTATGACATGGCTCAGCATCCTGTCAAGCTGAGACTTAAAATTGACCAATATAGGGGAATCTACCACTTCCCTTGGGAGACTATTTCAGTGTTTGAATGTCCCCATGGTGAAAAATTTACCTCTTGCATCCATTTTGAATCTCCTCAGAAACCACTTGTCCCTTTACCCCATGTCTTTTCCATGTGACTCCTTGTAAATAAGGAGTCTCCAGCTTCTTGGTAGCCACCCTTTAAGTACTGGAACATTGTAATAAGTTGTCCCCGAAGCCTTCTTTTCTCAGGGCTGAGCAAACCCAATTTTCTCTGCCTCTCCTCATATGGCAGGTCCTCCAGCCCTCTGATCATCCTTGTGGTCCTTCTCTGGACCTTCTCCAGCCTGTGCACATCCTTTTTTGTAGAGTTTCTCCAGGAGGAGGCAGTGGAGGACCGTATCAAAAGCCTTGAAAATATAAATTTCATATAAATTTCTATGTGGCTTACATGAATGGTGTGAACTCATAACCATTTAAACTTTGGTTACTAATGGCATATAAGGGTGTAATCATCTATGTAGGACATGATCAGATTTAGCCAGAAGGTGTCAGAAGTACTTGCCCAATACAGAAGAATTTCACAGGGTTTCTAGCACTGTTTTTTTTTAGTACCTTTATCAGCACCTAGAGACCAAGTTCTATTGCAAGTCTAGACATTCTAGGTCTTAAGGTTCACTTGGTGGTGTCATGAAAGCAATATATCTGCTCCACCTGAACCTCCTAACTAGTCCACTGTGCCATCCTGTGCAGCCCCATAGACTTCATGGGTGTGTTCATACCAAGGGGTGGTACCGGCAGGAATTTTCATGGGCTGTCCTCACTTAACCCAGAAAGCAGGTTTGCGAGGTTTAGAAAACCTTATCTTCACATTTCAGCTTCTTTGAGTACATAACCTTGGTTTATCTGCAAAGCAAGCCAGCTTTCAATGCCACCAAAACTTCTCAGAGCTCCCCATTTTCTATCTTGCCTCTGTGATCACAATAGCTACTGTTTTTTTTTCTGCTCTCTGAAACTCTTCCACATAAGACCCACTAAAGAAGGTGACACATATACCCACAGCAGATGCCAGAATATCTGTAATCTTTCTCCCAGTGGTTAAGCTTCTGTGCACTGCTTTGACCGGAAGACTGTGGTCTGACATTGCCCTTGAACAATATAACCACAAGCACCAAGAGATCCAAATTTACTAGGTAACACTGGTGAAACACAAAATACCGTGCCAGCATCATACACAAATGCTATAGGTCTTAAGCCAGATACCACTGAGACCCAAGGCAACTGCTCTGCAGTCCCTGCTGTACCTGCTCAAGCTCAGTCTCTCCCTGATTGTAGATGTTGAACAGCCCAGATGCACTATATTTTAACAAAAAACAGCCCACATCTGCACCAGGGACTTCCTCTCCCTTACCAGAAATACAAGTAGAGAATGGTCTAATGAAAAGCAGGAAGAGAACTCCTTCCAGAGTATACAGACACTACTGCCAACGCCCCAGTCCTATGCTAACAACTCTAATGTAAGCAATCCTGTGCTAACAGTGCTGTTAATACAAGGAAAAGGCAGGTTCCTGAGCTGACTGACACAGAATTAGCAGAGTGGGTGAACGCTGAGTTCCATAAGAGGCTCCGGCAGGTTCAGGAAGGTTGACATTTCCACAGATTTTAGCACATAAAAGGAAGCCAAAATACAGACCAAACATTTTCTGAAATGCAAAACTCTCCTGTCTGACCATTACAGATGAAAGAGACTCTAGCTTGAAAGAGGGCACCTCCAAGGAAGTTGAAAACATGAGTGACTCCATCTCTCCGTGTTCTGCAAGACTGAAATAACCCTTGTTTCATACAAAGGCAGCCAAAGTACAGCTGTGTGCATGTGGAGCATATAGTCATCTATAAAAGCCAGTGGGAATGCAGCCTTTTAAGCAGCAGGTCATTATCTCTGCACATAATTAATATAATCTGTATTAAATGTATATTAATATAACCACCATGTCAGTGGTTTGTTGTTACTGAAAAAAATATTTGCATTTTTAAATGAGAGATAAGTAGTGAAGGTCTTCATCTAGAACTGATGTTATTTTTCACCTTCCACTTATTTATAATTCTGTTGAGAAATATACTGCATAATGACTTTTTATTTTGCTCTCAGATAAATATATTAGGAGACTGCACAGTGACATTTGTACAATTTTATACCACATGGCACATACAGAATAGACTAGGGAAATTAGACTCAGATTTATAAACAAAACTTCTTACACAAGTGACTCATTTTAGTTGAATGTGGATGGTCCTTAATGGCAACACATATGTTTATGCTAAATAACCTGTAATACCAACTGAGGTGGAACTATTCTCTCCACCATTAGGAAGATTGATTTTGCCTTGGAGTGCCTCTACTCAACAGAAGTACCCTTCAGGTAAGTTGAAAAAGTTACCAGGCGTGTAATGTAAATGAGCAGTGGAGATTCTGGAGATGAAGGAAAACTGTAGCATGCCATTGAAAAGCATTTTCTGTTGCCTAAGATGCTAAACATTCATCCTTTAAAAAGTACAATAAAAAACCCTATGGAAGTGTGATAACTAGTGTTTTCTTGTAATTTGCCTAGCAATTAAGACAAGGAAGAGGAATTCTGAAGTTAGGACAAAAGAAAAACAAACTCCAGAAATGCTGAAATTTAACTTTTCAAATCACAAAGAGTAGAAAAAGTATTTTATGACAGTTGCAGGCAACTATAGGATAATATTAATTATGCTAAATACTCCACTGTAAATCTGCTGTGAGACTATACTAGTATAGGGCAGATGCCAATATGGACAAGCTTGGAAGATGATTTTTGGCTAATAAAATGCCTAAATGGAAATAGTAAATTTGAGAATATAATTTTTCTGGAGTTGTTTTCAAACATCGCATTTTAGTTACGAAAGAGACACCAGCTAGTTATTCAAGGCAAAAAATGCCAATGAAAATCCCAGGAATGAAGGGAAGAAAGAGAAAGGAAGAAAATAAAAAATATTTTTTTTTAGTATTTGTTTTTACTTTTATATATTTAAATTAAGCTATTGGATTCTAGTTTTTGTAACCAGTTCCTCAGAAATATAACTCCTGTGTCCAAACTTTTCTCTCTGAGAGCTTTTGTGATATCAAAGAAGGATGAAGTTCAGATACCCAGAGGGACTAGATATATATTTATACACACATATAAAACACATCAGCAGTAAACAAATGTATTCCACAGGGCTGAATTATGCATTTCAGTATGGAGTTATCAGCACTTTGATTCAATAAACTCTAAGGAGTTTCTAATAAACTCTGAAGTTTTATTTATTTAGTTAGTTTTAGTCTATAATGCATGCATAAATTATTATGCTAATTTTATTTTCCTACCCTGTTTAATTTAGGTCCATGAGGTGCTGGAAGAGCAGAGAATGGAAGAATACTTAAAGAGGTAACAACCATGATCAGGCATTAGGTCTTATCAGCTCTCAGAAAACAGACTATTTTCTGTTCTAAATGTTTGAAATAATTTTAACTTACATCAAAACTAAGTGGTAGCATAGTAAAATATTTGACAGACCTGCCACATTCCAAGAGAGATATTCACTTCTGTGGAGGCATTTTTTAGTTTTCTTGAGACATATTAACCTCATATTTACACTGTTAAAGATATAAATATGTTTCTTATGTTTCTTGTTTTTCCTTCTCATAGAATAAAAATGGATTGGGAGGTGGGGGGTGTAAAGAATGGCAAATTTGGTGTAGTCACACAACACAAAACTAAAAATGTTCTGCCCCAGGCAAATTAAGTCAGAACCTTATTAATTGCTGAAGATGTACTGTAAAGCCTACCTGTTATCAGAGAGATCTTGAAATTGAATCTAAGTCATGACAGCTTCCATAAACCATTTATCATATATTGAAGGAGATTATTACTACTTCAAACACAGATGCTGAATCCACTTACTGTTTTGAAATGTGAAGGTAGGAGAAGAAATGTCCTCTAAGTAACCAGGAAGCAAACCATATCAAATATTGAAGCTCAGCTGACAAACTTTGGAATGATAAAAAGAAACAAGTTTATAATATGTCATTTTAGTCTTTGAATGGTGTAGCAATTTATTCCTTATGCTAATGTCTGCAATATTTTGAGTGCTAGCCATTCTAGTGTCATTGGCACATCCATTTAGGACACAGGTATAAAAGACAAGGGAAATAGCTCTTCAGTCAGGAATGAGGATCATCTATACAGAACAACAACAACAACAAAAAAAACCACCAAAAATTACTGATTTTTTTTGTTTTAATCTTCTTTATTAATATTAAAGAGGAACTATCTCTTCAAGTCATGGATGTCTTCACACTATACTGTTGGGTTTCTTTAAAATGTATGTATGTATGTATGTATGTATTTACTTATTTATTTTGGGCCTAAAACATCCTTGCATCCATACTGTCTGCAAGTTTCACATGCAAAGATTTTTTATTTATGAAAGGGCAAAGTACCAGGAAATTATCTATAACAACATAACTTCTCTCCTCTGCACTTCTTTGCTGAAGCACACACTAAGGCTCTGTGCCTCTGGAACGATTCAAAGAACTGTTCACAGAATTGAATCTGCATGTAACTATAGCCAGTCATATAAGTAGCTTCCTGACGTTCACTGACTCAATACTGTCCAATATATTTGTTATTATTTCTCATGGAGACTTCGTCTCTGCCCTTCTAGGGCGAATTCTTATATTTTTTGAGAGAAAAGACAAGATCTGTTGGGTAGAAGTTTGATCCTTTCACCATGCAGGCTTCACCTTGTACATTTCCTTATTCCAGATACAAACAAGTCTTCAGAGCCCAGTGGAGAATTGCATTAGAGACCTCTGAGCAAGCTGGTGTATCTACACAGTGAATCAGGGTGCTGAACGTACATGTTTTCCAAAACAGCACAGCAGGATCAGAATAGTGATACATCACAGCTAAACACATCTGCCTGATACCAGGATTTACTAGCTCTGAGCAATCACAGGCATCTATACATTCACAAACCTTTCAGCTTTGGAGTTTAAACATCTGCTAGCTTGGGGACCTCTGCACTGCAACCCATTGTGGAGAGTAAATGCACCAGTCTTTGTAGTATGGCCACGGAGCTCTCATACAGACCCTGTAGAGCTCAAAAGGCAGATGCATTGTAACACTTCCAAACTTATTTCCCCTGAAAAACAAAAAGCAATTTAAAGAGTTCTATGACTGGTGAGCTCCAAAGACTCATGTTAGCAAGTTAGTAGTCCTCCAGTTATCTGTGTACAGTCAGTATTTTGTAGCTTATACTACAAGTGTTACCAATATAGACACCTACATATAAGATGGTAATCTGCTAGACTATTATAACATTCTGTCCCTGTAAGACATTGTTTCTGCATACACAGATAAAATGTTTGACAAGATGTGCAGCTATCTACTGTAAACAGCTCTACACTGATTGTGTCTAGAGGAAATTCTGCTATTAATAATCATGCTGTATACAAATATTTGTTCTAAAGTTCTATTTAGCATCAGAGAGGACCCTGGGTCCTCCCACAATTTTTCTTCTACATCTGTAAAATATGGATCTAATATAAAATGTATTAGAAGTGTCATATCTCCTGACTCTACACCATTGACTTACACGAATAAGTTAAAACTTTTTACCCTTAGCTCTTTTGGTTCAGCTTTTGAAAGATAACATGATGTACTTACTGTTATCAGTGCTCAGTGTGAAAAACTTGCTCTGCAATTTCAGAGGCTATTGAACATATCAGTTAATGTGCACATTTTATGTCTATATATTTCTGGGTCCTTCCAGCTGATTTATGCAAGATGCAGTCTGTATATCTGCAGCAAAATTATTTTTCTACTAAGGCACCTGATTTTATAACGATTGCAGTACAAAAGATGTAGGTTAACGAACCAGGAGCTTTGATACATGGTTGTAGATGAAGAATTATTTTCAAAAACAACTGCTGCACTTTCACTCCTGGTTAGAAAATTACTGCAGAAATCTTCACTAGTACATAATGAAGGAATGTAGCACTTTTCATTTAGTGGTTTTTTTTTCTTTATCTATTGAGTAGGACTAGACAGATCCTGAAATATTCAACTTCTCTTGCTGCCTGAGTAGTTTTACAAATACATAACCCAGACACAAGAGCAGTACATTATTTTTCTTCCTGAGAGCATTGCCTCTGAAAGCTATCACTTGCAGGAATAATGCAGAGAGAATGGGAAATGTGTTCTGCTTCAACTAACAGCTCTAATTCAGCTTTCTAGAGCTATTGCTTTGATACTGCACTGGGATGGCACTGGAATGCTGAGCCCAAGTATCCTTACTGTTAACAGTAGACATTACTTTGGCAAGCTGGTACTCAGTTTTGCTCAAAAACAGTCTAATGAAATAGAACTATTGATAGGCAATATGGACAGTAAAAATGTTGATGAGTAGAAATAAAGACTGCAAGCTACGTATTTCTCAGTAAAGGATGACTCTCTAAGTCTTCATTTACACTTCTTCCGGTACTAGACTGGAGCAAAAAGGGATTTCCTAAAAGTTTATTCCAGAAACATAAATGCATTGTTCAAAGATGCTGAAGCCAACTATGGTAGTATTTTTACTTCTCTAACTCAGTCTTTCTGAAAACTGTTCTCATCTTCATTTACCGGCATGACCCTCTGGGCTTCTGTGAAGCTCTACTGATTTAAGTGACAGGTACAGAAGTCCGTGCTGGCAGACCTAGAGGCAGGATTAGGACACAAGGTGGTTCAGAAATAAATGTAAGAAAAGCAGGTACCTCTTGGGCCTGTGAGATTTGCAGCTATCACTTTCCCATTTGGGAGAAAAAAGGTAGGTCTTAGCTTTCAGTAAATACAGAAAGTTAACGTAACTGCTCCTTGCAAAAATATGAGTACACAGCACATTGATGAAAACTGGCCTTAGTCAGAATGAGCTAATTATATGTCCCACATAGGCTGCAGTTGAATGTGAGTCATGGACACTGAGGCTGTGTAAGGTACACTAGCCCATCCCCCTGGCTTCTTCTGCTCCAGGAGCCAATAGAATTGTTTATGCAGGCACAGAATGGATTGGATTGATGAACTAATTTATTCTAAATTATCTCTGCAAAAAATGTTTGAGCTCGTTTGTAACTGGATCAATTCCCCAGTTCACCACATGAACAGCTGGATGCAACTGTGGGTAGCAGCAAACACAGAAGGTGGGAACCTTCCCACAGGGGTGGGAAAAAGTGTCTGGTGATACAGTGGGTATTAGCCAGTGCACTGATGTCACCAAATATGAATATGTAACCTAGCAAAAGAGAAGCACAGCCTAGGAAATATGTGATAGTTTAGCATACTGCTGTGGAACACTTGGTTGGTCAGTTTAGACTGGTCATATGAAGCTTTGTTTCATCAAAAGAAGTATGTCCAGCAGGGCAAAGGAGGTGATTCTCTCCCTCTGCTCTGGTGAGGCTGCACCTGAAATGCTGCATACAGCTCTGGAGCCCTCAGCACAGGAAAGACATGGAGCTGTTGGAGAGGGTCCAGAAAAGGGTCATGAAGATGATCAAAGGGCTGGAGCAGGCTGAGAGGGTAGGGGCTATTCAGCCTGAAGAGAAAGCTCCAAGGAGACTTTATAGGGATCTTCCAGTACCTGAAGAGGGCCTACAGGAAAGCTGGCGAGGGGCTTTTCAACAGAGAGGGCAGTGATAAGACAAGGGGTAATGGTTTTAAACATGGAATGTATAAGTATTATTTAAAAAATGGAATTTACACTGCCCTCTCTTCTTGACCACATTCATTCCAATGTTGTGATTCTTCAGGATAAAAAAAAAAAAAAGGCAGAGGGTCTGTTTTATAAATTATTAAATAAGGATAATTATTTGTGAAGGTCCAGTGAAACAGGTCACTTCTGTATTCCTGAGTTTTACATTTATTATACTGATTCCGCACTGACTAGCAAGTCTTCACTATTACAAGAAATAAACAACTCAAAGGCATAAATGCTAAAAAATTAATTTTAAAAAGTCATGAGATTGAGGTATTTTTTAAAGCTCTTAAGTGATTCAGAAGTCTAAGTCTTTTCCCTATACTGCTTTTGCGACTTATTTTCTCTGATTTGCAATAAGATTTATGCCATTACTTATGTAATTCATGTGTCAAAACAAGACATGGTCCTTTAAGTCGCATAATTTCATTTCTTATCATAACAACTTATGAATTTCAGAGATGACACTGATTGTTAAAGTCAGAAATTGTCTGTAGTAGCAGTAGTAGCATCAACCATTGTTATGACAGCAACATTGTCAACTAGCTAATTAAATATGATTTACACTGTTGTTAACTCTGAAATTTTGCTATTAGTTTCACATTTGTAGTCTGCTATTCTCACTTTACACCCTTCTGGGCCACCCAGCTAAGGCCAGGATAGGCAGAGTTGTGAATCTGTCAAAAGAGTCCCCTTTCCAAATAAGGGTAAGTGTGAGTTTCACTTTATGCCTATATTGTTGAAAAGGAAAGAAAAGAGTAGGAAACATACAGAAATAAATTAATTCAATTTGGTTCCTAGATCTCAGAAACACACTATGAGTACATGATCTTCAACATCATACTGTTCTGATAATAGGCAAGAGTTGAAAGTCATAACCATCTAATCTGCTGTGTAACACTTTTTAGAGCCCTACTTTTTTTACATAGACCTTTCCTTAGATGTTAATTTAATAACAATGTTATCTATGATTACTAGAGCTCTAGCTATCCATAGAAAGCACTAATAGAATCCTAATATTATATAAATCAGGCCAGGTCTTTGGAGAACCTGCTTGTTCCTTCAAAAAGAAATGAATTTATGCATGTGGTGCCTGTACGTATTGGGTCCTACAGAGAGGCAGGGACCTCAAGAAAATCCAAAATTATAAGGTGTGGATAGCAGCAACCTTAAGGCAGGATCTGTGGGAGGGAATAAAGAAACAGTTCTACAGGGGATAATCTGAAGGTCTGTGGTAACCAGATCACTGGAAGCCCTTTGGCACCATCAACTGCCAGTCATGTTTTTCTCCATCAGGACCTTCACCTCTACTAGGCTAGTAAGTGGCCAGATGACACTTCATTAGGGCAAGCAGACCAGGTCAAAGTACACTGGTTGCACCCCCTGTTTGTAAATGTGTGCTAGAGGTCCCAGTCCTTCACAGAAATTGCATCTCATGCATAAAATTATATATGCCAGTGACATACACTTCAGACAGGCATACATGAGGCAGGATGTCAAAACTGTCGTTGTTGGTGTTGAAAGGTCGTTCTTTAATAGTCAACATAAACATTAATAGTAAGTTACATTAAAATGTATACATTACAATAAAAAATAAATAGAAAAATAATTGCCCATGGTATAAAAAAAAAATTTCTAAAGAGATTAAGTTTATGTAACATTTTCATTACTACGTATTTGTGAAATATTTCAGAGATTTATGCTTCAGTACTTGCTAAATTGGGTTGAAACATTCAACAGACTTACTATCAGATATGTGCAGTTTTAAGTTCCCATAATGCTCTATTTTAATTATTAAAAAAAAAAAAGTGGTAAAAATATGCAAATTCCCGTGTTTTGCTGTATGTGGATGGCAGTTATTAAAACAAAACTGCAATCTCATTACCTTCAAATTATCTTTCTCTAAATAAGTACTCCCAAAAGGGAAGGATTCCAGTAAAAATCACTTACTTTCGCAGTATTTCCTCACATATGTAACTTTTATTACTTGAAACTCATTGAATCCATGTTCAAAAGCTATGTTCAAAGTAACATTCAGAAAAATTAGAAAGCTACATGAGAAGATGGAAATTATGGATGCACTGAAAATAAGCAATCCATCTGTGGATACTGACATGCAAGTTTTTCTATTGCTTAATGTAGCAGCTAGAAATGATAGTAAAAATGAACACCAAAATCTGACATTTAAATAAGTCAGCAATATGACAAGAACACAATAAACAGTTTAAATAAAGTTTATGCTTTTTTTTGTTTCTTATTTTTTGTTTGTTTGTTTGGGTTTTTTAGTTTTGAAAATAGTACTTCTTGAAAATTACAAGTATTACAGGGTTACAAACTTGTAAGCAAAAAGGCCTTCATTTATTTATATTCATGAGACATAACTGAAGAAATGAAACTTAATGTTAGTTCTTACACTGAGTTGCCCCAGTGTCATCTCAAAGCTGAAATTCATAATTTTCTATTTCTTAGAGTGTAAGAGTATCAAATAAACACTTTTTCTTTGGTTTTTCTCTTATCTGAGTAGTACTGGATACCCTTAATGGCATAATACGATATGGCTTGTATGAGATACTTGCCATTCTGTAGATACTTAGGTGCATCATTATAACTTTGAATTTAGCTGAATTAATCATATAAATCTTAGAGAATATAACATTGTGATATGTATGTTATGTTATATGGCGATGAGCTTAGAAACAGAGCCAATGACCATTTGCATGATAATGAGGCATTCTTTCATAAAGGTGTCAAAAACAATCTAAGAGGCTAATGAAATTTTATGTAAACCACCTGCTGGTCACCTTCACTTCAATTAAATGTCTTTCGGGGGAAATGGGAGAACCTTTCTTATTAAACACAAATTAGAATGCAGATAAACACAGGGCAAGCAATATGTAATCAACAGAATGCAATGTGAAGGAAAAAGACCACTTGTGCAGTATAGAAGATTAACTATGATTGCCCTGTAACAAGAACCATATTTTGCTATTGCTGGGAGATTCAAAGGACAGTAGAGTTACTTCTGTGTGGCTTCTGTCAGCAGCGTTGCTATAAAAATGCCCAAATCCAGAACAATAATTCTGTTGTCCTTCTGGATTCTGCATTTCAAACAGGGTTTTTTTGGTTTCTGTAAATACGTCAGTGCCAGATGACAGAAAAGTGTAAAAAAGTAGCAAAAGAAAGAACAACAACCAAAAAAATGACAACCACAAAAATATTGATAATGGTATCCTTTCCTTGTAAAGAAGAGAAATTTCATTCCTGGCTAAAGCATTCTCTAGGACACGGACATTCCAGGCTACAGCATCTCATCAAAGCCCATAGGCTAAGAAAAAATATTCTGTACTTCTTGAGTCCTTTTAGAGATATTTAGATTTTAGATAGCCAGCAACATTAATAATTTCCCATTGTCATAAAATACCATTATACAGCAATTTTCCTCTGTGTGAATTTGATCTAGGTATTTAAAAGTACATCATATGTTAACAATGAAAAACTTAGGCAAGTTCACTAAATAAAGGTTCTTGGAATTTTGTGGATTAATAGTCAGCTAAATGACTTGGGAAGAAAGGGGTAAATTCTAATAGGTATTTTTGCCTGGACTTTTGCTCTTCTCTGTATTGAAAAATAATATGTAAAGGGGGTAATGAGTGAGATGAGAAAGTTTCCTGGTGACTCAAAATTACCAAGAATAATATAAACAGATGGTTCTAAAAAGCTACAGAGAATATAATGATATAAAGAGACTGCATGATAAAGTCCATAAAGCTGATATTCAAGGCTGATAAATCCAAAGTAGCATACCTGATGAAAAATAGCCCTAAACATCGGCACTGGGACATGTTCTAAGCTACCTACATTACACAGGAAATTGACTTGAAAGTCATTGTGAGGAATGCTAATCCAAAAAATTGTCAAAATGTAGGAATTTTTCAGAAAATAATAGAGAATTAAACATTATGCTGCATTATTACACAATAGTTTAAATGTAAGATGTGGCTGCTTCTTGACTGCTGTGTAATGAGAGCTTAGGCCCCACAACTCAAAAATGTTACAAAGCAAATAGTTGCCTTTTCATTACTAAAAGTCATGTTGCAATAGGATGTAGAAAAATAGATTTTAACTTTGAAAAGCAACAATGAAAGACCTATGTAATCATAGGAGGTGTGTAGAAATGAAATGATTACGCAGTACTTCTGATAATGAAAACACTAAAATTAATGCAATGATAGTAATGCAAAGCTTTAAAACAAAAAAGGTTCCATGCTGCAGATTGACTATGGAAGGGTCTTATAGTAAAAGAACATAGTTAGATGTCACAGAATCACAAAATCACAGGATCTTAATGGTTGGAAAGGACCTCCAAGATCATTGAGTCCAACCATCAACCAAAAAAACCCCTCAAAGCAGACAAACACACACAACCACAAACACTCCACCAAAAAACACCCACAAAAAACCAAAAACAAAACCAAACAAAACCAAAACTTAAAAAAACCACCTTAGCCACTAGAGCATGCCCTGAAGTGCCACATCTACATGTTTCTTGAATGCCTCCAAGGATGGTGACTCCACCACCTTCCTGGGCAGGCTGTTCCAGTGCCTGACCACTCTTTCAGTATAGAAATTCTTCCTAATATCCAATCTAAACCTCCCCTGCTGCAACTTCAGGCCATTTCCTCTGGTCTTGTCATTATTTACTTGGAAGAAGAGGCCAACACCCACCTCCCTACAACCTCCTAGAGGGGAAGGCAGTGAGGTCTCCCCTGAGCCTCCTCTTCTCCAAACTAAACATCCCCAGTTCCCTAAGCTACTCTTCATATAACTGGTTCTCTAGACCCTTCACAAGCTTGGTAGCTCTCCTCTGGACAGGCTCCAGCACCTCACTGTCCTTCTTATAGTGAGGGGCCCAGAACTGCACACAGTACTTGAGGTGCAGCCTCACTAGTGCCAAACACAGGAGCACGATCACTTCTCTACTCCTGCTGGCCGAACTATTCCTGATACAGGTCAGGATGCCACTGACCTTCTTGGTCACCTGGACATACTGCTGGTTCATGTTCATCTGGCTGTTAGCCAGCACCTGCGGGTTCCAGCCACTCTTCCCCAAGCCTGTAAAGTTGCCTGGGGTTGTTGTGACTAAAATTTAGGACCCAGCACTTGACCTTACTGAACCTCATAAAACTGGCCTTGGCCCAGCAATCCAGCCTGTCCAGGTCCCTCAGATGAGCCTTTCTGCCCTCAAGTGGATCAACATTTGCACCCAATTTGATGTCATATGCAAACTTCCTGTGTGTGCACTCAATCCCCTCATCCAGGTCATTGATAAAGATATTTAGCAAGACTGGCCCCAAAACTGAGCCCTGAGGGACACCACGGGTGACTGGTCACCAAGTAGATTTCACTCCATTTGCCACAGCTCTCTGGACACAGCAATCCAGCCAGTGCTATGTCCAGTGAAGAGTACACTTGTGAATGTCATGATTTGCCAACTTCTCCAGGAGAATGCTGTGGGAGAGGGTGTCAAAGACCTTAGCAAAGTCTAGGTAGACAACATCCACAGCCTTCCCCTCATCTGAAAGGCAGGTCACGTGATCACAGAAAGAGATCAGGTTGGTCAAGCCAGACCTCCCTTTCATAAACCCATACTGGCTGCCCCTGATCACCTGGCTGCCCTGCACTTGCCCTGTGAGCTCACTCAAGATGAGCCTTTCCATGATCTTTCCTGTTACCAAGGTAAGGCTGACTTGCCTGGAGTTCCCTGGATCCTCCTTCCAGCCCTTCTTGTAGATGGGTGTCACATTAGCCACCCTCTAGTCATCTGGAACATCCCCTGCTGACCAAGATTGTTTGTAAATGATGGAGATAGGCTTAGTGAGCAAGCTCCCTCAGTATTCTTCTGTGTATCCCAGTAAAATTATAAACAGATACAAAAAGCAATTAACACATTAATGAAGTAAAATCTATTTAAAATTTTAAACAAAAAGTTAATACCCATAATTATAGAAGCTTCTAAGCCACAGAGTGGTGGAAGGTTGGTAACCATTACTGTACATTTTATATTCTTTTCTTGAGAAAGCTATCAGCTACTGTCATAAAGAAGATAATAGTCTTTCCTGACCCAGAATTACTTACTTATGGTTCTTTACACTAATGATTCAGGTGCCCTTGAGAAGTTAAATATATATTCTCGTGCAGGCTTTTCCCATGAGCCCCAGATTCATATAACCCCAGAAGTAGTCAAGATAGGTGAGGACATAGTAGATGAGGATTGGGTTAGGGATCAGTTGCATAATCTGGACATCCATAAATCGATGGGTCCGGATGAAATGCATCCAAGGGTGCTGAGGGAGCTGGCGGAGGTCATTGCTAGTCCACTCTCCATCATCTTCGGTAAGTCATGGGTAACTGGAGAGGTGCCTGAGGACTGGAGGATAGCAAATGTCACTCCAGTCTACAAGAAGGGCAAGAAGGAGGACCCGGGTAACTATAGACCGGTCAGCCTCACCTCCATCCCTGGAAAGGTAATGGAACAACTTGTCCTTGGCACTATCTCTAGACATATCAAGGAGATGGGGGTCATCAAGAGCAGTCAACATGGTTTTACCAAGGGTAAGTCATGTTTGACTAACCTCATAGCCTTCTATGAGGAAATTACTAGGTGGATAGATGATGGTAGAGCGGTAGATGTGGTCTATCTTGATTTCAGTAAAGCATTTGACACCGTCTCCCACAGCATCCTTGTAGATAAGTTGATCAAGTATGGGTTTGATGATCAGGCAGTGAGGTGGATCAAGAACTGGTTGAAAGGAAGAAGTCAGAGAGTTGTAGTCAATGGGGCAGAATCTAGTTGGAGGCCTGTGACTAGTGGAGTCCCTCAGGGGTCGGTACTGGGACCGGTGTTGTTCAATATCTTCATCAACGACCTGGATGAGGGCACAGAATGTACCCTCAGCAAGTTTGCTGATGACACCAAGCTGGGAGGAGTGGCTGACACACCAGAAGGCTGTGCTGCCATTCAGAGAGACTTAGACAGGCTGGAGACTTGGGCGGGGAAAAACCTGATGAAGTTTAACAAGAGCAAGTGTAGAGTTTTGCATTTGGGGAAGAAAAACGCCATGCACCAGTACAGGTTGGGGGCTGACCTGCTGGAGAGCAGTGTAGGTGAAAGGGACCTGGGGGTCATGGTAGACAGGAGGATGACCATGAGTCAGCAGTGTGCCCTTGTGGCTAAGAAGGCCAATGGCATCCTGGGGTGTATTAGAAAGGGTGTGGTTAGTAGGTCAAGAGAGGTTCTCCTCCCCCTCTATTCTGCATTGGTGAGGCCACATCTGGAATATTGTGTCCAGTTCTGGGCCCCTCAGTTCAAGAAGGACAGGGAAGTGCTTGAAAGAGTCCAGCGCAGAGCCACAAGGATGATTAAGGGAGTGGAACATCTCCCTTATGAGGAAAGGCTGAGGGAGCTGGGTCTCTTTAGTTTGGAGAAAAGGAGACTGAGGGGGGACCTCATCAATGTTTACAAATATGTAAAGGGTGAGTGTCAAGACGATGGAGTTAAGCTTTTTTCAGTGAAGACCAGTGATAGGACAAGGAGTAATGGATACAAGTTGGAGCATAGGAGGTTTAAGATTAATATCAGGAAAAATTTTTTTACTGTGAGAGTGACAGAGCACTGGAACAGGCTGCCCAGAAAGGTTGTGGAGTCTCCTTCGCTGGAGACATTCAAAACCCGCCTGGACGCCTTCCTGTGTGATGTACTCTAGGTGACCCTGCTCTGGCAGGGGGGTTGGACTAGATGATCTTTCGAGGTCCCTTCCAACCCCTATGATTCTATGATTCTATGATTCTATGAAACAATTGTGAAAGAAAGAGAAAGAAAAGTCTGAACTTTGCAGGACCACCGAAAAAAGTTTTGTTTTTTTTGTCCTTTACCTTTACATCTTAGCCATTTCAGAATTTGATCCTGTAAGAGTCTTTACAAGTACTTTTAAAGTTTAACATCTATTAGAACTGTTACTATTATTTCTATCTACAAACCCCCCAAATATTTTAAGTCTTAAATTGTGAAGCACTATAACATTTAAAGAAATATTTGAGTAAGAACATCTTCCATTCTGGCTATTCATTTATGAGTGCAAAATAGATAGCAGCTGATTAAGTTGCTTTTCTTGTGTGCTTGAAGACTTATATTTTATATAAAAATTGTTTTAGTCTTAGTGAACAACTGTGTATCTGAAATTTGGGGGTGCGATTTGGAGATGTAGGATAATTGCATACTTATTCTTTACTTTTTTGAGTAGTTTTAAAACTGTTTGCCATTAATTTGGAAGAATGCACTGTACATTTTTTCATTATTTTGTTTCTTAGTGTTCTGCCCTGTTTGGATACATGAAAAGAGACAAAGCGTTCCTTAGAATTTGAGAGAGAGCTTAATAAACGTGTGCTTTTATGAAAGGATTATAGTAATGATATCAGGCATGAGAACAAGATTGAAATAAATGAGAATTTATAAAGATTACATAGAAAAGGACAAAATCAATCTTTTCATGTTTCTAAGACACCAATAGAATTAATTACTTTTATCTGGAAACTCATTCAATGGTCCTTGAAAGGGAAGAAGGAGAACATCCCATTTTATTTTGCAGGCTGTAAGTAGTTTAGGTGTACTGGTTTTGGCAGACAAACATGTCTTGAGATTTTGCCCAGAGGTCGAGGGAAAGTTATCACAGATTGAAAAACATGTTTTAAAAATTCTTAGGGAAATAAAGCAACAAAACAATGCTTCTTGCTGGCTTTATTAAGGCTAGCTTCAGAAGCATGTAGAGACAAGAGATTAAATCTCTTGTTGCCTGTCTCTTAAAAAAGCATTGCCCCGATAACATAGATTATAACAAAATTAACAGCAATTGGCATATTTGGAAAGATAAATATTCTCAAATGGGTTCAAATATATTTTCTACTTTTTCTTTGTTAATTTTAAATTACTTCTAAACAAACATTTAATATGATCCAGCTCTGTATCCAGGCACCAGCTTTTGGAGCATTCCCTAAATTCAGGTCTGATTCTGGGACTTAAATACTGAAAGGAAATAAAGATATTTCCCACCATTTCCCTTATCCTGTTCATCTCTGCTCAGCAGTTGCTCTTTAATGTTACACAGAATCACAGAATGGTAGGGACTGGAAAGGAACTCTGGAGATCATCTAATCCAACCCCCACTGCTAGAGTAGGATCACCTAAAGCACACGTGTTGCTTAGTGTCCTTCCATGATACAAACACAGACCAGCTAAGGCACCAGATTCCAGTTGCCTTTTTTGCAAATACTCTCACAGGCTTGTAAAAGTTTCACTAGCTAGTGATCTTGCAGCCAGATCATTGCCAAGCACAGTCCAGTGACACAAAGTCTGCCAATTTAATCCACTCTATTTGGCCACTATCAAAATGTCACCATAATCACGTTGTGTTAGGAGACATATTTACAGAATATCTATCTACACTACAGTCTACAACAGAATGGAAAGTTTTCCCTTAAGTATGGAGAACACTGATGAGAAAATACAGAAATCTGTGTTCTCATGGTATTATAGTTAATATGCCTGCCTCTAGATAAAAAAAAAAAAAAAAAAAAAAAAAATTGATGCTGTTTCTGTCTACATTTATCCAGGCATTTCAAATCCTTGCTTAAAGCAAAGCAGAAAACACAGAAATTCTCTGAACTTTTGTTAAAAAACCCAAACAAGTCCACAGGGTTTGTATTCACCTAAAACACAATAACACATCTTTCTGATTCAGTTGCAAAATATGCAAATTCCAGGCAATAGAAAGTGGTTAGGAGATGTCTGGATTACCCCATTATGAACCTACTGAAAATTACATTAACCGAGACACATTATTTGTGAGGAATATTAATGGATTCACAGAATAAAAGTGCCACTTATTTTCCCCAATACTTATTCCTCACTTCAACAACTCTGAAAGGAGTAAGAGAAAACAAACACAATCTATTAAAAATTTATTACAAATATAAAATAATACTTAGCTATAAGCTTCTATCTAGCACACAAGTTTACTGAAAGCAAGCCTAATTAAGACTGGAAAAGTTTCCTTCCCTAGAGGTTACCTTCATAACGGAAAAAGAAACAGAGATGTGTTCTTATTGTACATGAGTATGCTCCTGAAATGCTGCTCTTATCAGAAGAGCAACAAAATCAAATTATGTTGTGGTTCAGTGACTGCAGAAACTCTTAACTAATCTTTAACATCTGTTTTACCACTGTCTTTTCCAAAGCAGTTTTCAAAGCCTGTTATGCTCTTTCTGAAAGCTCCTCTGAAAACAACATGAAAAAATCAGTATTGAATTTATCAGCTGGATTCTCTTCTCTGACCAGTTTTTACATCACTGTAACTCTTGTGATTATACTGTGTTATTAACTGAAAAAACAAACAAACATGCAGAATAAACCTACTGTGCTAAATTTTCAATTTTGGCTCCCTTTCTTTTTCATATTTGTCATACCCCAAGTGACATGGGAGATTCCCTTCACCTGTTGATATGGATGGGAAAGTAAAAAACAGAACTCTAAAGATGGTAGTGGCAACAAAAGGTGCTGGAAAATGCATTCCAAATATTTTACAGTTTCTATCCAAAGTAGAGATAAGAAGCTAGATATTTTTAGTGGCTATTTAGATTCTTATTCCCTCTGGCATTTCAATATATAAATTATGACAAGGCAGCTAAATTAATTTTTAAAACAGACATAGAAAAATACAGAAGAACTTCTGAAACTGGCTTTAAAACACACTTTTTCTGCACTAGATTCACCCCATAAATAGTATCTCCAAATCTTACATGTTTTAGAAATGTCGATAAATCTCAGGCATAGCTGAGTCAGATTTGTGTTCTGTGGTTCCACCTCTGTAATGCACTTCCTTTCAGTACTAGAGCATTAACCAATAATTTAAGCCTAAAAAATTGCTGCTGGTGATATCACCGTTAATCAGAAACGATTCAGTAATCCTGGCACCTTCACTCACACAACATCATCGATCAAACCGAAAAGGTTAAGCTCTCAGCAGGTGAAAAGCAGTATGTTTCCATTGCATTAGACAGACATATCATCTACAGTAGCAATAGGCAATATAATTTCCATCCTCACAAAGTATCATACTACTTTCTCACAAAAGCCTGGGAGTCTAATGCTGCCAGTAGTCATTGTTTCCAAGGAAAATAATTGACATCCAGTTACTACAAGCTGGTGTGACCCCAGCTTGTGAAACCACATGCTGCTTATTGTCTGGGAGGATGATGTATGTCACCACTAAGCATTCAATTTCTAGTTCACAAAGGAAGGATCTTATAGTGTATTCACATATTAGAAAATTGCATGTTAAAAACTTGGCTGGCAAAACCTCCATTTTTGATCATTAGTTAATTGTAGTGGCTTTCTGTAATGAAGGTCTCCTGCTTTTATTTGTTTCTTTGTTTTCTTTAGTTTTAGCAGAGCAAGAAATTCAGTTTTTTCTTTCACTTTCAGGAAACAAAGACCAATCTTCAAGCTAATGTTAAAACAGCCCTGTGTATTTGTACTTGTAGAGTGAATGAGAAGGGAGCAATTTTTATCTGCCAGACAGCTTAAACAGTTCGTGTAGCTTCATGCCTGATCATGCCATCATTTACATGCTGAAGATCTTAAGTTATGTGTAAGTGGTAACACACAGGTGGGCTGCTACCCTCATGTGAGATCAGTGGGGCTGTGTAGAAGGATCGTTTCTTGCTGTGCAGACAAAAAACAGAAGCAGACTTGAAATTTCAATTGTGTGAGGGAAGAACATGGAAAATTGAAGTCAGAGTTTGAAAACACAAGACTTGAAATGAAAAGCCACTGTGTGCCTCTCCATATATTGTGCACATGCATGTATTAGTGTGTTTACAAAATAATGAAGTGTAGAAAAGTGGACTTTTGCATTACATCAGGTGTGACTTACTATATTTTACAAACTTCGTGATGGAAACATGGTAGAATAAACAAAAATAGAATCACGTTTCTCTACCAGATTAGTGAAAATAAACTCCAGCACAGAATCCTCAGGGACTAATATTAGCAACAGAAAACTGTTAGTATTCCATTTAAAATGTGCAGACTTCTTACTCTGAAGGAGCTCCAATTAAGGTCTGGCATGACAGAGCAGCATTGGCTCTGCCTGGGGCATTTTGGGAAGGCAAGTACATTTCTCTTTAGTGTTTTCCGGACATATGTCCATATGTGTGTTTCCATCCAAGGCAAAAACTTAAGCTGACAAAAGAGAAGTGTCTTCCCTTTTGTAAGCAGTGTTAGCATTGATGTCTGACACTGAGAGGAACTTGAGACAGGACTCTCGCCAGCCCAGTGACTTCCCTGGTATAACGAAGTAGAAGTCAATCCCAGTCTGGTTCAATGAATTGCAGTAAGTTCGTGCAAATCCCATTCTGGTTCAGTCAGCCTCATCTATGTCCTGGCATGTCTATGTGGCCCTGGTGTGATGCCATCCCACCCTTTTGTTTTAATTATTTTTATGGAAATCCAGTGGATTTCAGATGTCCCGTCTCTAGCAGGCAGGATCTAGTGCGTGGGTAGAAACGTAGTGCTTCAGCTACCCCTTGGCTATATCCCTACCCTTATGCTGAAGAACTCTACACAGTCCAGCACAGAACCTGACATAAGCTGGATGCTGGTGAAGGGGCAATGCACATGCTGTACAGCTGTTTCAGCATGTAAACCTACTTCTTGAGTATGTCAGCCATGGGGTGAACATTTAGTTCCCTTGACTCTATGTACAATAACCATGCAACTTGTAATGGATAGCACATAGCTGAAGGCAGACTATGAAACACACAGAGGCCCTGAATGAGTTTACACCCTCCTGAGAATCCACTCATGCAAAATGCTGGGGTGGAGAAGGAAAGGCCATACACAGACACTTTTGGTAGCCATACAGCATGGGATCACGTTGCTTTCTTGCTCAGTGCTCAGGTATCGTCAAATCCTTAACCACCTTCATGATTTTCTTCTACTTTTAAATAGTTGTTGCAAGCTGATAACTAGGTCCCTCCTGTTTAGTCTTATGTGAGGAAGAAGATGGGCCATTTCCCACAATAGTGCTTTAATAGTGCTTTATCACTCAACACACTTTGTAAGTGTTATGCTCTATTAGTTAACATTACTTATTGCTGCTTATTATTGTTCAATGGGCAGCATTTTATTAGACGCAATGGATCCAATCCTGCAATTACTGTGGCCATGAAAAAACTAAAAAGGGTTTTAAGAAACATGTCTGCAAAAACAGAAGTCTTTGGAGGAGCAGGTAAACATACCACCTCAACATTGGCAGTTTCTTCTAGCTCATATAGGTGGAGAAGGTATAGTCATGCTATGCTGAACTCCAGCTATACTAGACATAGAAGAGATCTTAGGATATATTTTTAATGCTGTTAAACTTGGAGGTCAGTGCAGCTGATCTGAATGACACTCACAGTCAAATCCTGAAAATTTAGAGGCTCAGTGGCATGTTGGCAAAAAATGGTTTGTGATCACATACGTAAAAATCGCATGTATGTAAAAAATAATAATTTCAGTTTGACAGGCAGGGAATTCTGAATTTTCTCAATTTTAAAGTATTTTACAATAATTGTGTTAATTTATCATTCTTAAATTTTTTTGGTAAATTTCAACATAGGAAGAAATTTTCTAGCCACATATACAATGGCACATGAAAAATTGCAGTACCAAAACCATTCTGCTGTGCTTTGCTGTATACTCTCTACTGGGAGAAAGCAGTAAGTGCTCATTAATGAGTTCTTAGTTTTTTGTAATAGTATACTAAAGATGAGGAAAAAAATAACTACAAAATAACTGCCATGAGATTAAAAAATAGCCTGTTCATGAAAACTAATTATGGCATTTTCCTATTATTTATTTCTGTGAAGTCATCTGAAAAAATTGAAAGGGGATATAATGTATAACAACTTACAAGAGATTCTGTTACACTTGACATAGAGGCAGTCCCCAGACAGTCTGGCACCTTCATAAAATGGTGAAAAAAACATCTGAATGACACCTTTAGCATAAAAGGACTATGTCACATGAACAAGGGCACAGCGGACAGAAACACACATATAGACGTGTGTTAAGAGAAAATGCTATCTGGAAAATGCTTTGAGAGTCACAAGGAAGTCAGATCACTCATTTGTGCCCTATTTCTGGATCTGGAAATACTTTTTTTTGCTGTTCCTCTTGAAGTCTTTGTTCCACAGTACAAACATTTAAGATTTAAAGAGATTTTTTTTTTAAGTGTAATTTCTCTGCAAGCAATTGATGATTTTCTGACATATAGGTCTGTGATACAGAGTACTATTCTTTCACCTTTCACCAGTATTGGTAAATGAAAATATAATATTACTCAAATATTTCATTTTCATCTTTCTGGCATATATTTATTTTTTGGTTTAAATGCTTGCTTAACATTTTTAAAAGTTAATCTTAATTTCCAGGGATATATTAAACTATAAGAAACATTGCAGTAAGCTATTAGAATGTTCAGATCCCTGCAAGGATCATAGCATCCTGACTGCATCATAGCAGTCTGATATTTCCCAAGAAATGAAAAAAAAAAAACAACTTCTTACTCAGAAGTTGGTTTGGGCTAGAGTGGATTTGTTTTTGGAGAAAGTGTTGGTTATGTTTCCATATTGTGAAGAAAATGAGAAGAGAAAGAAATGAACCCTTTAGAGTGTTATATGGGTTTCTTCTTACTGTAGACAATACATCTGGAAGATTTGTAAATATTGTGGAATAATTTTGTTTTATATATTTTTTTTCCTTTGTTGGATGGCTAAATCTTTAATGTAGTGAATATATATGTACGATTTCCCACAAGGAAAGGTTTAGGCCCTAAGTACATTTAGAGTAAAATAATTCAAAAGCTATGACACAGAGGAAGAAGAACTATCAAGTTAATGATAACAGAGTAGAACATTTATCATGTGTCTGTGAGTGGTGGAATTCTAGGACTGACAAACACCAAGTTATCTGCATGAGACTAGCCCCTAAGCCAAATAAAATCATTTGTATGACTTTAATAATATTGCTGGTGTTGAATCAACAGTGAATGTGGTTCACTTTATACAGTTGCCTCAAGGTCACGAGAAGCATCCTTATCGCATGGCAGACAAAAACATTACTGTACCTCCCTTGCTTGTGAAATTCACAGCTTAATTTTTCTCTGTATTCTAATTCCCTTGAAATCTTTGGATACAGATTCTCATATCTGAGATCTGGCTTTACCAGGAACTATACCAAATTTTCTCATGCTAAGTCATATGGAACAGTGGAAGTTCAGGCTGAAATGTGATAGAACAAGTAAAGGAAAATCCAGTAAATATAATTTTGTAATTAGTTGTAAAAGGCCACAGGCTTTTGCTAACATTGCAGGATGTCAGGATATGTCAGGCTTATTTAGGCTTAACTATTTTTAGCTTTGTTTAGCTGTGACAACAACTGTACAGTGGTAAGATGACTGTTGCTTGTACTTGTTTTACATGTGAGCAGTTATTCAATGTAAATTCTTTTAAATTACTGTATAGGAATAACAAGTAGTTAGTCAGTGTGGAGCCTAGAAAAATAAAAACAACACAGCAAAGGAAAGGTGCCACAGACCCCAAACTATAAGCACAAAGCACAGTGGTCAGTTGATGATTGCTAAAGGATTACAGCCTTTGAAGCCAGTGTCCATACATGGACCCAAGTACGAGGGAGAAGAAACTCCTGTCATATGTATCCCAGCAAAAGACTCAGGATGCTGATAAATTGCTCTAACTCCCATCCTTCCTCTTCCTTATTAAGTTTAAGTCTTTGAGATCAGGAGAGACAATTAAAAGGTAAAGTTACACTGGAGAAAAATATTTTATACTAGAAAGCTTGCACATAGAAATCTTTGGTGTATTATTAGCTGTAAGAGTATCAGTGTAACTATGCTAATAATAATAACTGGTAGACAACTTGGTTAGACTGCTGAGACAGTGTTAGACTAGCAATGAGTTCTTAGGTAAGATGTGTTCCCTTTTTGCAATACAAGTTTAGTAGCAACTTCTAAGCTCTGATGTGCAATAGCTATTATAAAGGAAGAATCTGTGAATAATATCAGATGAGACAGAGGAAGTCAGAAATAATTCAGTGCACCAGAGGTCTTTATTTTGTATAGCAATGATGACAGCAAGAATGACAATTTAGGTATACTTCCACTCTTTATTTCCATCTGGTCCTCCTACTCCTTCCTCAATTGCTGTAGCGTTTTACTGTTCAAGGGTTATTCACCCATTTCCCTAGTTTTAGTTAGTTTTATTTTAAACAAAATTTCATCACCTGTTCTCTGGATTATTTTATGTAATGTCAGAAACACCACCAGTGCTGAAGAATAGTATGTTTTGTACTTTCTGTGTTGAAATTGTATACTTTTTTACCTGTGCAACTATATTTAATAATTTTGGCTTGGGAGGAAGCATAAAAATTTAAAAAGCAATAGAGAGTGCCATATATTTTTTATATCTATACTCCCCTTGAGACAAAGGAGGAGTCAGAGATATATGAACTCTGGTTGTACCTCCATAAGGAATCCATAACAAATTTGGAATTCCTTAAGTTCCACTCCCAGTGGTCTTACCAAGACAGAGAGGCAAGCAGAGTTATCAAGGTGGCATGAGAAGGAAAAAGACAGTTTTAAATGATAAATATTTTTATTTTAAGAAAAAATGTTGACAGAAAAATTGTCTGCCAGGGTTTACCAGTGGTAATGGTTATTGCTGTTGCCTGTTGAAGCTACAAGTTGGCTTCTTCACTCCCAAATCTAACTCAGTGAAAATAACATCACTTATTTTTATGCAGTGTGCACTGCATCTACAAAGGGAATGTGGGCATAAACACATGTTCCTTAAAACTCTTTGTGGCTATGATGCTCACAGAAAAGCTAGATGATGTTTACTTCAGCGATTTGCAATTATTGTTGGTAGCAGTTTCAGCAGTATTCATTTCATACATTTTTGGACCAGCAATCTTTATTTTGTCTGTTGTCAGTCATTTTTGGCTGACATGTTTTAGAGGAGGGACTGACTTATGATAATTTATTGTCATTATTTTCAATGTTATTTTAATAACATTTTGCACAAGGAAAATACTGTTATCAATTGACACAAATGATAACACATGCACTACCACTGAAAGAGCTGTTCCCCATCCAAATGGACTGCAAACAATCTTACTGTACCTTGACTACATATTAATCTACCATTCAACAGCCTGAAGAATTCTTAGTTTTTTTCTGCTTCCTGAAATAAAATCAGGTCTATAAAAG
The DNA here is from genome assembly GCF_020740795.1 of Apus apus. Classification (NCBI taxonomy): domain Eukaryota; kingdom Metazoa; phylum Chordata; class Aves; order Apodiformes; family Apodidae; genus Apus; species Apus apus. Next base: position 110,896,048 of record NC_067283.1, on the reverse strand, counting down.
TTCACTATATTCATACCCGGTATTACATGTGAGGAGATACACATTCCAATATTGTTTCTTATGCTTCCTAGATTAAAGAAGCTCCTGTGCAGAACTGGTATGTTCCCCTATATCCACAAATATTAATAAATTATACCAGTATTCCTCTTCCCTCATCTCATAAACTTATTGCCATGGTTAACAACCACTGTGTTACTGGTGGCTGATATCGCTGAGGCTGAGGATAGTCATCCTTTGTCCTCCTTTTGCAGAAGCCCATGTTGAAAGCATCACTGAATCCAAATGGACTACTCACAGGAATCACAGAATTATGGAATCATAGAACCATAAAATCATAGAATCATAGAGTGGTAGGGATTGACTAGGTAGAGATCACCTAGTCCAACCCCCCTACCAAAGCAGATCACCTAGGGCAGGCCAGAGAGGAACATATCCAGGCAAGTTTTGAAAATCTCCAGAGAAAATAGACTCCACAACCCCTGTGGGCAGCAGTGTTCTTTTACTGCAGTAATACAATAAAAGATTTGCATACTTAGCTTTTCCTCTTGTGAGGGCATTAATAACATTTATTTGGTCCTCTCTAACCTGCCTTCTTTTCCTGGAACTTAAAGAAACTCAGTATCTTTGAGACTATTAATCTGATGTGAAGTTTGCTTAAAATTAGCAATTCAATTTTAAAATTATAAAATGCAATGAACAGAATAGTAAACACAGGAGAAGGTAAAAAACATATCTCTTAGACTTGTTTAGAGCTCCTCAGAATGTGAGGAATGCAGCCAGTTGAAACCAGGAGAGAGAGGAATACGCTGTGGAACAGATAATTCAACCAGAAGCCCTTGATCTGCTGAGCTGAATACATTAATTAATAACATGTCAGGCAAAGAACATTAGTAAGAAATGGACATGTAATTTAAGCAGCCCCCATGTGTCCTGATTTTTAGGAGTTTGTCTTTCTGGTGTATCAGCAATGATGCATGCTTGTATTTTCATTGTAGAAGAAGAAAATGGGGGGTTGATAAGAATTACAGATTTCTGAATGGCGTGCACTCATCTAAAAATGGATCTCAAATGCACTGCTTTTGAGATACTTAATTATTTAGACTTATAAACTTTAATATCCACAAAGAGTTTTGAAGATGAACATTGTTTGGCAAGTGAAGCTTTCCATGTATATGTTGAAGAGTGAGACAAAAACAACAATCCCATTTCACAGACAACTTCAGCCTTCTAGAAACTGAGGTTCACACCAAATCTGAACACAACCTCTTCAAGCTTCCAGAATGGAATACGTATTCAGATTTATTTAAGACTTACTTTAGGAAAACCAAACAAACCCAAAAAAGAAACAGACATACACACATACAAACACTCCCCCTATCTGCCACATTTCAATTATACTTTCATAGTCTAGCATAATAGAGAGAGAGAAAAAAATATATTTTTTTTTTCCATAAAAAACATCTGAACTTTTTCATTCCAAATATATCATAAAGGATATTTATCTATGTATTTTGGCAATTTTGCATGCTTTACATAACTTTTTACCCTTGACAAAATGTTCTATCAACAAACTCACAAGCAGCTCTAACAACACAGACTTTCCTAAAAAATCTATTAAAGAATTTACCATTACAAATAAAGAGAGATAACCAAACTTAACCATTGTAACCCAGAATTTTTTTCCTAGGTTTAGGAAATCTCCAAATAACTTCAGAACCTACTATTTTGTTGTTACTGTCACTGGAGACAGTTGAAGATACTATTGCATGATAACCAACCATATTCACCTCAGTACGTGAGCACTCACTTCCTCTCTTAAACACATCAACATGATTAAAGTTGAAAAGGAATTAAGAAGATTGAAGGGCTTGCTTGTTAAGACAACGTGCCTTGCAGTACACAACGTGATTTATAAGTTAACATTTTTTTGCAGTATCTCAGAACAAAACTGTATTCTAGAATGGAAATACAAATCTATCATCCATATTAACATTTTACATGCTGATACGGTCTCTGTAGGCTTGTAGTGAAATCCTTGGAGTGTCATCGTATCACTTTGGAACTAGTAATGGAACCATCACACTGTCTCTATGGATTTGCTATGGAAGTATTTTGCTGTTGCAACTTCGTATTGTAATGGCTTCATAATGGAATCCCCTTAGAGTGATATTGAAATCATCTTGCTGTCATTAGCTCACATCACAAATGGCACCATAATAGGGTCTCCATTAGAGATTTGCATTCAAATCTTATTGAATTTTTTACTATGTTATTGTCCCATAAAACTGACTAGGAATGTAGCTTGGAAAACTACTGGTGATGTTGACTAGATATTTTTCAAAATGACCTTTAGTATTTTTAATGCAGCATCCTCTGTTTACTCTTTTTACTGTTTCTGTTATCACTATAATTCATAGTGGTCTCTAGCATGCTTTAAATACTTTGTCTTTTGTTAAAATAGTAGAAGTGTGGTTTTTTTTTTTAAAAAAGTGTACTTTTAAAGTCTTCTAACTGGAAGATGTTTCTTTTAAGAAGCATCAATAGCAGTATTTAAGAAGTATAAAGGAGGTTTTAAGAGTGCTGTCAGAGAAGCAAAGCTCTGTATAAAGCTTTCTTCTCATTCTTGTGACTGAACAATGTGACAGTTCAAATCCTGTTCTGCTGAAAGGGAAGAAAAACAAATTTAACAAAGGCAATCTCCTTAATCCTGAAATATTGAGTTCTTTGTTTTTGATATTATGGTAGGTGCAGTCCTACTGCTATGTTCAGGAAGAACCAAATCTCTCTGAACTTTGGAATATTTGAAATGCCCTCTGAAGAGAATGTTGCAACCTTGTTTTGTTTAACAGTCTTACCAGCTGAGCAGTAGAGAAGAGCAAGAAAGAACTGTCGTTATAGATAACAGCAAGCTAAGGTACAGCTATGGAGAGAGAGATCTCAGTTACACCACCTATGCTAACACTACTTAAATATAAAATTACTAAAGGTTGAAGTGAGGCATTTACCCACATGCTTTACATACAACGTATGCACATACGCATGTACATACACTAGCAGTTTCAGGCCTGGGAGCGAAGGGTACAAGTTTGGCATCACAGTTTTATTTGTAGTCCATATTCGAGTACACTCAAAATTGTGCTACTGCCAGACTGGATGGGATGGGGTTAGGGCATTCCCCCAGCCATGTCAGAGGGCTTCACATGTTTCACAAACCTGATGCAGCTCCAGTGGTACTGAAAACTTGTATTCTGGTTTTCAGCATTGAAGAGCTTTAATAGCAGTACCCTGTTGGTGTATTTTTCAAGATGTGCACACATGGTTAATACTAATAAGAAATGAGGTATGTCTCAGAGGATCCAGCATTAGACCTGCTTGTGAGGGTTAGTTGTGGTAATTACTCAAGGGATAAATAATGCATTTAAATTACTTTAGGTCTGAGTGGTAGTAGGAAAATCTTAGTTCTGTGTATCGTTGTATGAAAATACATAGAATAACCTTCTGAGTACTAGAGGTAAAAGGAGGAAGACACTGGAAAAAATCAGAGAAGCTGGCAAGAAAAGCAAGAAGCACTATGCCATTCAAGTTTCAGTAACGCTTTATTGTGGGTAGAAATTAATTAATGCTAAATTACAAGAGAACTCCTAAAGGATTAAGTATTGCAACCCCATGAATACCGAGAGAATTCATCATCATTAATGATATTACTGTAAATACCATAGAAAGGAAGATATATTTGTTGTCTACTACACAGCTTTGCAATATTCCTTTCATTGTGTTAGGGACTTCAGTTACAAAAACATACAAAGGCATCATACACAAAAATAACTCTCTATACCCACACATATGCATTTATGTGTGTGCATAAATAGATGAATGTCTGTGTATGAAGGAGGAGTCTTATTTTTATTTGTATTTAGTGTTCGCATTTTCTAAATGACAAATGTATCTCCAAAAGGAACACAGCTTGTTAAACACACTCTTCCTCATCCTATCAACCAGTCCAAATGGGATTCTAGCAATAGAATGTTTTACTAACACTTTTTGTTCTGAGTTAGAAAAGGGCCTGCTGGTAGTGTGAACTGACTGATCTTGAGCATGACAGGGTGACAGAGCTTCTGAAACTTTTTGTCACACAACCAGACCTGGAGATTTGGAGAGATCGAGAAAAAAATAATGTGCATCTTGGAAAAAAAGGTCTAGAAGCTGCACTTCAACAACCTGGAAAACTGAAGGCAGAAAACAGAAATGATATTTGGATCTGTACAGCTTTAAGCTCTTTGCAAACCCTGTCTGTCTAGAAACATTTGTTTTAGTTCTTCTTTTAACAATGTCCTGAAAGCTGTTCTTAAACAAAAAGAAAAGGAACTGTTCAATTTAATGAATGAAACTAGACATGTAATCTGGTATTTTCATATAGCTACTTTCTGAAATTTAATTTTCTAGACAGAATTTTTCAATTGCCTTTAAAAACAAAACAAAAAAAAAAAACAAACAAAAAAAGTATCAGAAACTTCGCAATTTTATTTTCCAACAGGCACTTCTGATTATTTTTTCTCCCTTGCCCCCCCTTGGTTAAAATACTGTATAGCCTAGGCTTTGTGGAACACCCTCAGCCAGTTCCCAATTTCTATTTTTTTTCCTTTTTTTTTTTTCCTTTTTTTTTTTTCTTTTAACAGTTTAATGGCAACAAGGTTAATCTGAATCAAATTGAGTTATTTAAATAATGATAATTAAAATAAATTATTTCAACAGTGAAAAATCAAATGCAATAATTTATCAGAATTGTATTTCATCTGAGCCTTAAACTGATTTAAACCACAAAGTATATAATTTTGGCATGCTTATCAGGTGGAATATTAATTCAGGTTTGGGCTTCTGTATTAATTTCTCATTTTCTTCTTTACAGAGCACTGGGCTCAACAGATACTTTTCAAGAAAGAGACCCAGTTGTGCAATACTTGGGCACATTGCAAGGTGTCAAAATGATGATGGTAAAAGATGAAGCTCTCTTGAGGTACTTAGCTTATCAGCTAATAAAGAGGTAAAGGAGATTAAAAACCTCACTTGTTACTTTTGTAGGCTAATTAACATTTAGGAAAATTTTATTCCCAAAGGCAGATATAGCAATGATTAATTATCATATTTTGATTCAGTCACTGATCTGATTTATTTTCTCATTATATGTAGTAATATTCAGCCAGGCTTCACAGGTAGCCCCCAGGCTACGGTCAGAGACCAGTTACCACAACATGGATAACACTTGTAACCTGTATTCAGCCTAACATGTCCAGATTACCATGGTTTAACATTTTTTTAGCAAGAAATAGTTAAAGTTTGTCTTGAAATTTTGATTTGAAGTAATCTGAACTTCTCTTGCAGTTTACATGGCCTTCTAATTGAGCACTGATGAGATTATAACAAGACTATACTATGATATTTTGTTTTGTTTTAATGAAATGAGACACGGCTCTTTAATTTTTGCAATGGCTGTGATCATTTGGACACTCTCTTTCTTAGCTATTTGAGTTGAAAAGTGCGCTGTTACCAAAGATCCTTGACCTTTCAGTCTTTCTTTTTTTAAAGCCCCAGGCTGGTCACAACTGCCATTAACTCATCAACCATGAGATTTTATTCAGTATTTTAGCTGGTTGAACTAGCAGTCAGTTTTCTCAGCCTGTAGAATATTTTAATTCAGCTGAAAATGGTGGCACCTGCTACTACTGCCTCCAGCTACAATTGCTTTAGCCCAAAGAAAGTAGTTTTTTTTGGTGTCTTAAATATGCAACATAAATGTCAAGTTATCTCCAGCCTTTAATAAGTTTTGGGGTTTTTTTCCTGTTTAGTGTAGTGAAGTACAACTCTCCATACAAAGCAAGTTAAGCAAGGCAGAGCTGTGAATGGTGTCTAGCCAAAATAATGAACTTTCATCATGCAAATGAGAATATCTAATTAAGAGCCAATGGTCAAAATTTCCATAATGATGTAGTCAGATGAAATGTGTTCCAGGTTCCCGCAGGAATCTGGATGGATTGTCTTGCATTAATGTCTGTTACAAAAACACACCTTGCATGAAGATAGTTCTTTAAAACACCAGGGTTAGTGAGACTTTCTATTTTCTTGGATATTACTAAGTAAAATATTAAAAAGTTAGTTGATTTCTCTTCATGAGATCTAAAGTAATCCTGAAATTAATGAAATGTCAACATCATTATACAATAGGAATGACTAAATGGATTCATCAAAGCTGTTTATACATTATGTAACATTTTTAAATTGTGTAATTTGGCAACTGGAACACAGAATTTTTATGCCTTTTTAAATTATAGAGTATTCCTCAGAGTGAACTATTTTGTATATTATATCCAACAAAGGTTATCAAAGCAAACTCTAAACCAGGCAGCTTTAAATTAATATGTTAAAATTGAAAGATTCATGCCAGTGAGATAATATAATGATTTTGTGAACAGAACAAATGAGTATCACCATATCCAAGATGAAATCTTTTCCAGATCTACCATCCTTCATTAATTATAATGAACTGGAACATTTGAAGCTGTGATGTAGACCATTAAGTGATTTTATGGAGCTACTCCAGGTCAATGTAGCAGTGAACATTTTATATTATGCCACACTTAAAAGCATGTGTCTGGAATCATACATATAAAAATAAATTTGAATATCTATTAGAATTCTTTTTTTGCAGTGGTTCATTCATACAAACACAAATTTTATATACCTGGTCATTCAACCACCCCCAAAATTATGCAATAATAGAGTCATAGGATGGCTTGACTTAGGAGGAACCTTTAAAGATCAAGTCCTAACCTTTCTGCCATTGACAGGGATATCTTTCACTAAATCACGTTGCTCAGATTCCCATCCAATTTAACCTTGAACACTTCCAGTGACGTGGTCATTCACACTTCTCTGGGCAACCTGTGCCAGTGCTGCATCTGTCAGATCATCTTTGTGGCAATCCTCTGGACCAGCCACAACAGCTCCATGTCTTTCTAGTACTGAGAACCCCAGAGCTGGACACAGCACTCTAGATGGGGTCTCACCAGAGCAGAGTAGAGGGAAGGGTTTACTTCCCATCAACCTGCTGGTCAAGCTTCTGATTCAGCCCAGTGCAGCCCACTTCTTCTGATGCAGCCCTTCTGGGCTGCAAGCACACATGGCTGGCTCATGCCCAGCCACTACCGCCCAACACAATACCCATCCACTTATTGCCCCATGTCCTTCTCAGCAGGACTGCTTTCAATCCCTTCATTCCCTAGTCTGTACTCACACTGATGAGTATCCTGACCCAGGTGCACTTGGCCTTATTGAACTTCATGTGGTTTGTATGACAGATATTTCAGTTTAGGGTTTTTTTTCAGCATACAAACTGTGGCTGTGTGAGTGAAAGATCACTGAATTCTGTTTGCTTTCTATGCACAGTCTGTTAAGTTAAATTTTGGAAATAAAATGAATTGATGTGATTTGCAAAGATGTCTCCTCCACAGCACAGAACACAGATCTTGTTTCCAAAACCTGCAAAACTTATATTTCTTTTCCCCATGTCCAAAGTCCAGGGGAGAGACATGCATAACACTACGTTTTGATGAAGTTATATCTGCAAATATTTTATCCTCTCTTCTTGTTACTAATAAAGTAAATGATTGATAAGAATTAGCAATCACATTATTATGAATCATATCATTTTTGTAATTACAGAATATAGTAGAAATGTCCTTTCCCTCTCTAAAATATGTATCAATTTATGATTACATATTAACATGTTTATAGAGCCATAGTCACAGGCCATGGCTTCTCTAAGGCAGAGAAAAAAAACAAACCAGAATAAAAAACACCTGCTACAAAAAACTTTTAATCAGTATCTGTGGAACTAATATAGTTACGTAGATACAGTAGCCCTTGCTGATTCCCACTTACTCTCAGTCAGGTTCCTTCAGGTACTTAAGATTGTCGTGCTTCGCAGGCAATTTTGAAATACAAACAAGAGACAATGTGATGCAGTGAACAATACCACAATGACAACATCCTGTTAATACCACAATGTATGTTAAATTTTTGGAGGGGCATCTCTGCAAAATTGTCCTGCAGGAGAATTAAAGGAGAGCAATGAAGTATCTTTGTTGCTTTTTATGACAGTGATATTCAGGGAAAATGTGTATGGATATGTATTTGATAATCCTGCTGGGCTGAAGCTGGCAGAATGGGCTAAGCAGTGGTCTCCCATTATTTATAAGAGAAATGAGCAAATAAGATAGAACTAGGTCATAAAATACTTTGAAAATGAAGGCAAGAAGATACATTTCACACTGAAAATATTTACAAGGCTTCACTGGAACCAACAGTTTATATAGAGAAAAAATAGTTTGGCTGTTCAGCATAGGAAGTATGGAAAATTCAGACAACACAACACTTAAAAATGTACTCACAGTGGAACACTGGGGGAACTATTTAAAATTTCCCAGATTTCTCTTTCTCTCCTAATCATGTAGGTATATACATGGAAAAGGAAACATAATGTCAAATATAAAAGGGCTGTTCTATAGAGCAGGAAAGCAGAACACTAACCATCGGAAGAAATAAAACGAAACAAAAATCACAGTTATATCTAGCAGGGTAGATATACTTCTACTTACATTAAAAAAAAAAAAAAAAAGCAGAAGTTGTTTATTTTTTGGCTGATATATATTTTGATTTAAAATGTACTCATGTATGGTATTGCAATGACTGACCTGTAGAGTTTCTTTCTATATTAGCTGCACTTGAAAGGGACATTTTTAGCACACAAAGGCATGGGGAAGAAATGTATTTCTATGTATTTATGCTGAAACTGTAGATCTCTTAACAACATACATGTTAATTTTACCTCACTGCTTGCCAAGGTTTTCTCTGTCATTGGCTGCATCACTAATATAATGTTTACTAATAGCTCTATAGAGGAACAGCATTTCCATAGCAACAAATGAACAATAGTAGAGATATTAATCGTTTCTACATTATCTGTGTACAGTTTACTGTAAAACAACATTTTGTAGTTTGATAATTGCTAGACTGGAGTGATTGTATATTATGAGATGATTAGCATAAACACTTAAGAAGATAAAGAATGCATGTTGAAAAGGAGAGAAAACTGAAGAAAAGTGGTACTATATTGCAAATATTACCATAAGAACCAGCAGGAAGAACTAACTTTGACATTAGTCACTTACTCTGGTATTAGCCATCTGCTGTAGGTTCATCCATCAAAGATCTTCCCTAATCTTAGCAACACAGAAAGATGCATCTCATTCAGCCATCTATTTTCCAACTGCAAATATCCCTTTTAGTTTAAAAAAGTCAGTAGCTGTCCATCTTGGTGAACTGTTTCTGTTATTAGCGCACTTGAAGGCACAGAGTCATCAATCATAAAATATACAAGTGTAATCCAGGGCTTTACAATGTGACATTCTACAATAATAGTAAGTGAACTTCATTTTTTGTAAGCAATCCATAATGCTGGAGCTAGCAGTGGTACGAGGAAGAGACACAATGGGAAGGGAAGGGAAGGAAAGTGAAGGGAAGGGGAAATCAGCTCCATAAATATTCAATTTTTACAAATTTGCCAAAATGACAGTGAGCAATATTAAAAAGCACCCCTGAATGCACAGTCTTCAGAGCAAATGCAGAGACAGCTCTCATCTACTTTATAATGGTGTGAAACCGTAGCTACTCTGCCATAATCAAGAATATGCCATGATTCAGAAGGAAGCAGAATCTAGACCATGTATTTTGTTATTGTCATCAGTATTGTTTATACTGATAGGGTACTGGGGTATACAGAAAACCAGAATATTGTTCAAATGCAGCTGCTTAGTAATCAGGGTGTCATTGTTTGAATCATGCTTGAAGATTTCCTATGCATGTAGACAGCAAGTGTGACATGTCCTTGTTTGAGCCAGGATGAAGCCAATTTTCCTTTTTCCGATTTATTTTTTTTCCCTTCAGTAAGCTCTCTTAAACTAGCAGCAAGTGTTCTGTCTAGTGGACTGATAATGCTGAAATGTTTATGTTACTGCTGAGAAGCCAGGGTCATTTTGCTCTACTTGTGTAATCCGTAGCCTCAGATGTTACAGGGAGCAGAAGAGTTGTATCTGTAACCTTCCCATAGGGAGGAGTGGACTAGAGGGACAGCAAAGTTGACCAACGTATCCCAGCCTATATATCTACTTAAGCGCGGTGTAAGGTCAGAGATTGCAGAAGACAACTTCCTTTTTTTCTTCCCTTCTCTTCCATTCATGGCTGGTGTCTGGGGAGGACTCCATCTATCCATCACCATTGATCCCTAGACTCATGCATTCCTGACCCTCATCACTCTCCCCTCAGGTCCTGTTTACTCTGCCACACTCTCTGGCAGCACTTTGAGACATTTCAGAACTGCTCACAGCTCAGGAGATGTCCTGGGAGCTGCTAGGGGTGGGGGAGGCGATAATGTTTTGCACTTTCCTGAACACATTTGTGTATAATTGTACATATTTTCTTTTATCATTAGTGTTTAATTAAAGCTGTCTAGTTTAGTTTTCAATTCGGAAAGTCTCTCTCCTTATTCTTTCTCTCCCAAAACTGGGTAGGAGGGGGAGGGGACCAAGAACATGGTTGTCGCTGGTTCAATTGCCGATACTGAGTCAAATTGTGACACATGTTCAACATTTATTTGTTCATTAAAACCCAACCTAATATAGATTTAGTTATGAAAATTTTATAATGAGATCAGTTTAAGTCTGTAGGAACTTCAAGGATTGCAATGAGCCCTGCCAATGACCAGAATAAATCTCAAACAGCAATGGTAGAGCAGTTTTCAGGGTGCAAGTTTGCCCTACTAAACCTATTCTTCTCAACTAGTTACCCTTCTTTGAAACAATAAGTGTTATAAAGCTTGACAAGTGTTAAGTCTCTAATTTTAGAAAATATTTGTTGATCTCCTTTCATAACTGGCAAACTAAAATATAAAATACTAAAATTACTTGTCCATGGCTGTCTCAAAGTATAGAGTAACCACAAAATGAAAACTTACTTCACATATATCATAAACAAAAGATCATGTTTCTGTTTTCTCATGTTTCTGCCTTTGGAACATCTCTGGCACAATACAAACCAAACCAAAACAAAGAAGTAACAAAACCCAACCAAAACCAAAAACCAAAACAAAAAAAATCCCAAAGAAACAAAAAAAGAGCATGCAACAAAAGCACCTTCCTTTTCAGGACTAGCATATAGAAAAAGCAGAGGTTAAACATCTGGCGAACAATCTTTATCATCTTTACTTGATGCGAGTACCAGTTAAGAGAGTTGGTAACTGAGGCTTTGAAAGGTTAAGAAAAGGTCATAAGAATCATACAGTGTTATTTCATTAACTTTTGCTCAAAAGGAGCTATTGTTCAAAGAAAGAAGTGTCATGAAGGTCTAAACTTTGTGATTAACCCTTTGTTCCTTGTGTCTAGTGTTTTGAAGACAATCTGTGGGATTATTTTTGCGAACTTTGACATCTGCCTACCATGTGACATTTTTTAAGGAGCTCGTGTGGCTAGAGGTCTGCTATTACTGCCTTTTGCAAGCACCTTTATTAAAACAGGCAAAAAGGTGTTCCACAGGGAGCTAGTCAATTAGGAACATTTTGTGCATTGACTACATTCCTACAGGAATGGTGCTGCTTTCAGCCTTACATTATAAAGTCACACTAAAGGGTTATGGGGAACCTACTTAAAGGGATTTTCCAAGAACAGGTTGATCACTGCCCTAGCTGGCAGTACTTATGCTTGCTGCATTTTTATTTGAGTTCCCCTGTCTGTCACAGAGCAGCTAGGCTTGGAATTTTCTTGGGCTGCTTCATCATTTTCCTTCATGTATGTCTTTAGTTTTCAGTATAGTAGCTGGATACCATGTTAAGGGCTGGCATATCAGCTGCATTCAACCTGTACATTAACCCTTTTGATTACCGACTAGAAATATACAATTACTGTAAGAATATTGTCACAGTTTTCTGGACCAGCAATTAAACCAATTACAAAAATGCTCTCTATCCCCTCCAGCTCCCACCCAGATAGGGAAGGGAGAGAAAGAATAAGGAGAGAGTCTTCCAGACTAAAAACTAAATTTGACAAGTTTAACTAAATACTATTGATAAAAGAAAATATATACAAATATATGCAAATATGTGCAGAAGTGTACAAAAACCCTATCGCTGTCCCCCCTCCCCTAGCAACTCCCCCAGCAACTCCCACAGCACTCCCCTTAGCTGCGAGACAGTCCTGAAAAAGTCCCAGACCACTTCTGGACGTAGTGGCAGAGCAGACAGGAGCTGAGGGTAGAGATACAGGAGGCAGGAATGCGTGGGCCTAGGAATTAAAGGAGATGGGATAGATGGAGTCCTCCCTGAATGCTGACCATGGATGAAAAAAAATTTACTTCCATGATCCCTGAATTTATACCGAGTATGACATATATGGAATGGAATACTTCATTTGGCTAATTTCACTCACCTGTGTAGTCCACATCTCTCTACAGGAAGGTTGTAGATATGACCCTTCTGCTCCTTTAATGTCTGAAGCAGCAGATTCAACAAGCAAAGTGTCCGTGATCTCTCAGCTGTAACCATAAACAATCTGACCTTATCAGTTCACCAGCTGGAAAACTTGCTGCTACTTTCAGCAAGTGTACTGTCTGAAAGAGTTCACTGAAGACAAATAAATCAGTAAAAAGAAAATTGGTTTCATCTTGGCTCAAACCAGGACAAATATATAGAGGTACATTAGAATCACACAGCGTAATTTCAATAACTTTTGTCGAAATGGCACAAAATCTGTCAATATATACATATACTAATTCAAAGATGCTGTATCAGAGAACCATAAATTCCTCTGTTTTGTTTTCTGAATGTTCACATCTCATATAAGTATGTATTTTAGAGGTAATTTCTCCATTCATTATGCACTTTGCCAATATATAAAAAAAGAAATTAATTTCTACAAGTTTCTTCTTTTACTTATAACTGTTCCACCAGTTCCTTTAGGTAGAATAATAATTCCCAAAGTTATATTGCAAAATGCGTTCCGTATTTTCATACGTATTGTCATTACAAAATATCATGGACTTTTAGGCTTGCATCAAATAACTTTTTTTTTTTTTTTCCCTTTGTAATGTACTTGTCTTTTAAGGATCCAAGTTTTCTAGTAACACAGTTATGGAAAGATTTAATTAAGAAATTTGACAGTATTTCACAGCAAATGATGCACTAAGGCATTGATTTGCTTTTCTCACTGCTATATTCTAAATGAAAGGATAACTAGCTGGGACTGTGCTTTCTTTTAACCATTGTTAACAGCTGGAGTTGTTCCTATGGTGTTCAGAATCTCACCCCTTTTTCTCCATGGAATTTAGAGCTTCCCAATGTCACCACATCAAAGGCTTGTTCTTCTATCTTGGTAAATTTTCTTTAAAGCTACTTATCTGCACTAACAGTTTTACACTAAGTCTTCTGACACTTAATATCAAATCTGAGTATTGTCAGGTGTTTAATGAGCATTTGCTAATGTTTAACTTTGCAAGAAAATAAAAATTAAAGCAAAAAGAATATTTTTCATAATTTAGGAAAATCTGTCTTTTACTTGCTCATACTAAACTGTAATACCCCTTATTTCTTCCCCTTTCACCTCCTTACTGTACATCCAGATTTATTGCTCACCAAATAAAGACATAAGTTGGTGTCCTGTTTTGAACCTTGCGTCTGCCTACGCCAAGACTCCAATCCTAAATTCTCACTGACATACAGTTTAACCATCTGTTAACTCAAAAGAGTTATCCTTTGGACTCAAATCTTAAGACCTTGTCCCAAAATACCTCAATAACTGCTATATAATAAGAAGGACAGTTAAGACATACACTTGCATTGTATGTATATTCAGAACAGCAAAATCATTACTGTTGTTAACAAATTCTGCATTGCTAGAATGGTAAACCAAACTTAGTAAAATCGTGAGATTTCCTTTAAGAGAGGAGGCTTTCACAGAACTTCTCCATTCAAAGAATGCTTTGGAAGACAGCTTTAAAATTCACACATATATCCTGATACCAAACATTCAGATGAGGTATTTCAGCTCAAAATTATACATCACTTCAAAATCTGATTATATTTCATTAAAAAAAATCACAAATCTAAAACCATAAAATAATGTTTTTAAATGTAATATTATTGAAATAATAATTTAAAAAAACTTCAAAAGGCTTTTTTTCCATGTTGCTTCCTTGTTAAGTATTGAGATTTAAAATATTTTTTTATTATTCAGACTGAGGAGCTTTTTGAGCCATCCATAGCTGTCATTATTATATTTTCAAAGTACTTACTGCTTATCTGTGAAAAAAAATTCAAAAGGGTTTAATTCTTAAAACTAATATGAACAAGCATCAAGTAGCTGTAGACATACCTGAAGCTATTATTTCATGTGCATTTCCATACCTTTCCAAAGTAAGATTTATTTTACTTTACTGACTCTTACAGTGATTGACCTGTCCTGTAAGAATCTCAAAATCAGTGGAAATTTTTTGAAGGACTTCAGAAAAGTAGGTGCAATACCACTAAAGTTAATTGACAAGAAGGGCTTAAACAACCTTAATAGCACTGCTTCTGTAGTTGAACCTTCTAGCAATTGTTTACTGTCTATTGGCTGAAATACATGTTATTGCAAACCTACAGGAGTGTCATTCTGTCTACAAATATTGCTAAACATGATAACGTATTCTTCTCCAAGACAAATGAATAAAAACAAAAACATGGTATCTCCAGTTCATTTATTTTCCCATTGGTGCATCTCTTCTACACATAGGTCCCCATTTCCATGGTTGTCCATGGAAAATGTACTTGCACATCCATCTGAAGCCTTCATGATATGCTTTCAGCTTACATTTTATCAACACTCTGTAGTTCCTTATTTCCCCTCCATTTTCACATTTCTCACTGTTATAAACATTCACAGAAGAGCAACTTGCATTGCTGAGTCAGTCAATCAGGCATTTTACTTGTGCATCTCTGTGAAAACACGAATAAAATATATAATCACTCATTTTTTAGTGCAAAAAAATATCTAAATTCCCAGCTACTCAAGGCCTTTTAGAAGTCCTGTTGAGTTCACAATGCTTCATGATGCATTTTTTCCCCTCCTGAATCTAAATATTTGTATCGCTCTTTAGAGAAATTGCTAATGGGTAGTGTTGTTGTTGTTTCAGTGACACTAAATTTAAAATGAAAATAGATTTCATTATTTATTCATAGGATTTAATTCACCCGATTGTTACATTATTTTCAATGTTGACAGTTGTTGGTGAATACTGTGGAAAGCTAGAGGGCATTTACTTGACCATGAAATGTCATAAATAATAAACTGATGCTGTCTTGTCTTCAGTTGAAGCATTTTCATGTTCAAAACAATAAATTAAAGTAAAAAGATTTAAATTAATCTTTTAATTCTATACCCTCTGTGTGAACTTCCAATCTTGCTATGCTACCTGTAGCATACAAATACTAAGTCTTACTAGGAGAATTTGGATAATCACTGTCAGGATGCAAAAATAACAAACTTGTTATCAAGACTTACCACTTGATTAAAACAAACAAACAAAAAAGAGTTAACTTTCATCTTTTGTTTGTTTGTTCATTTGTTTGTTTTTAAATCATGCATGGACAGGAAGCTTGGGTGGTGAATTCAGGGAATTAGAAATATACTAAATTTAAAAAATCAACAACTTCAAAATAAGGAAAAATAACAGTATGTATATTAAACTTCAAAAAAAAATGGAAGACTTTATCTCTGTCAGACTCCATTATAAATACAAGGTGACTTTAAACCAGATTTTGATTAATTAAATGAGTAGGAAAACCATACATATAAGCTCCAGAATGTAACTTTTGGACTCTGGTCAAGGAAAAAGTTTTTCAACAATACAACCACACAGTAATACACTTATATAGAAGAGCTGAATCTCTGGTGGTTTTAAGGATGAATGAAACTACAGGAATTTTTAAATTATGTCTCAAAACCACTACATAGGTTTGAACTATCCAGTTTGTATCAGTGAAGGAAAAAATGAATCTTTGGCTGGGTTTTGGAAGCAGGGGGAGCTTCTCAGCTTCTTACCGGAGTCACTCCTTTGGCCCTTCCCCCACTACCAAAAATCCCACCAAACCAAACCAGAACAGGCAATCAGTAAACCGTAGATTCAGGATCAATGTAATACAGCAGATAACTCACAATGTTAAACAGCTATGGAGCATTATTAAGCACTTATGAATGTCTAAACACCCTTCTTTAGCTAATCCTAGGCAGTACTGGTCACACATGCACCCATGCATACACACACATGCCAATGCACTCATACCGTCTAATAGGCAGCCTGCACCACAAGCACTCCTCTGTGTCAGCTGGTCTGGGTTCCCCATTTGCAAACCCTCAAGGTGTCATACACAAGATTCCAGAATCACAGCCCGTCCTGCCCCTCTGTCAGCTGGGTGCGTGTCCCATCCTGGCAGCTCTCCTGATGCCACAAGCAGATGATTGGTGGTGCCAAACCACATCCAATCCGGGGCTTCTCTATCTGCTACAGTTGGTCACCTTTAATATGGCAGTTTAGGCCGAACAACCTCTCACAGGATTTTGTGTACTTGATCCAGACATATGGTTTAGGATTCCATTTGTAGCTTATCAGTGTGACTTTTGCAAGGGTTAGGCAATAAAATCACCCCTGCAATATCTTTTGTATTTTAGGGTGCTTGTATTCTGAAAAAGGTATACTTTTGTGTTATAATGCAAAATACACACCTACAATAAGAGCCACCATCAGTGATCTTCAAAATTTTTAAATTACTTTGACAATACATCATGAAACAGAGGTCTTTCATGTTTTGTTTTACCAGTTACATGTTCTAGTATTCCATTTGGATGACACTCTCAGGCATGTCTGATGCACAAATAATTCCTGGAGGAAAATTTTCCAATCCTGATATCATTCTATGCAAAGACATGTTTGAGCTAGTTCAGTGCAAACTCCTCGTTAGTGGAGAGCACATATCAAAATATTTCATGCTGTATTTTTACCCTGTCTTGTTGCAGTATGACTCTGGCTTCAGATGAAGTTGCATAATTCATGGCCAGTTTCCAAAGTGAGTGGTTGATTTGATATGCCTGATAGCCTTCATCTCACTGAAAGGTAAGTTTACAAATGCCGACACCTACAGGTAGGCTCCACCTACAGCTGCTCAAAACCATTTCAGCAGAACACTGTTCTACTCCAAAAATGCAGTTCTATTGAAAACTAGTTGTTCTAAAGGAACATTTCAATTTTGAAGAATTTTTCCACAGCAAAGTGTCAAAATGAATAATTTCATCTTTCTTGTTTCATTCTGATAATGCCAAAACGTTTCATTTCAAAAGAATCACCCTGTTTAATTACATTTGACACTTAGATTATATGGCAGTATTAATTTTAAGACTGTTTGTTTATACACTTATGTATGTATGCCCACATTGCATTTTTTAAAATGTGTTTGTATCTGGATTTTTGACATTCTAGCACTTCTATGTTATCAAAACAAAAAAGTTGGGATATTGTCAACTGGCATTTATGTGCTGGAGATTAAAAAAAATTAAAAAGAGAAAAATATTGTTAGTTCTTGTTTGGAGTGGTAGAATTTCCTAAAAACTGTAAATTTATATTTCTGGCCAGTGACACTGAAAACCCCTTTTTTCATGCAGTGTATTCTGTCAAAACCTTTGCAGAGACACAAACAACAAAGCAGTTATATCTGTGAAACATCACATGAAGATGTAACATTTTGGGTCAGTATGTCTCAATTTAAAATAATCTGCCCAAAATTACCAGCTACTTACTTTTAAGTCATTGGGAAAAATCTCATTGTTTCATCATCTCAGAAACCTGTAGATCCAAAGACGGGGAAGTTCACAGGCATCACATTTGTTTATGTTTGTCATTAGTTTAACTAATAAGGTTCAAATGTTAAGATACGTTAAATCATCCTTTTTCTTTTGAATGCCTGTGAAGAACACTCAGGAGATGGGATATAGTGTCAAATATGCAAAATGTCTGCAATCATGGCCACAGCAATTCAAGATCACATGTATCAGCTATCCAGGGAATCTTACAGTTGCCTGACAGGGATCAAGCAAGAGGATATATCAGGTAATAAAATCTCAGGGGCATATTCAGTCTTTGACTCGTCTCCATCTGTCAACAAGACTGGTCATGATACTGTTCCTACTGTGATATACATCTGCCCACTTCTTTCATAACAGCAAGTCAGTGAAAAGCCACCACATCTGGAGGATTTCACCTACTATCTGTTAGTCCCCTGATGCCCACCACAGCTGTCAAGATCATAATTAAACTTTTTGTAGTAAAACTTTCAGTTAACTAAACTATTTGGAAACTGCCTGACTGATTGTTTAGGTAGTTGATGGAGTGCTCTGATCTCAGACAAGACATGAGGAGTTTAGACTCAAATCCAATGAAAGTGCCAAGGAAAGTTCACACCACGCAGGATGTTACTCTCTTCATTCTGGCTGTAGTCACAGGAGATGGGCGACTTTCACACAGATATAAGTTTCCAGCAATCCCTACATACTCCTGAGAAATTAAGCTCTAGCTAAAAATTTCAGAGGCTGTAACAAAACACTTCCCTTTTATTTCCATGGCTCCTAAACTATTAATTCTTCACATACTGTGGCAACATTTAGCCACTTGCATTTCTTAAGCACCGCATTCTAGTTGGGGATACAAATCAAATACCTTCATTTTAAAGTTTGATCAATCAACTTTATGCATGTAATAACTAATATGCATCTCCAAATAGCCACAAGGCTAACCCATAGCACAGGTTAACCTCAGCAGCAATTTGTGTTTCATTTCTTTCACTACCATTCTTGACATTGTTATGAAAGCTATTAAATTAACATATTCTTGTGACAGTGTTTCATTTCTCATTATAACAAAAAGGAAAGCAGCTAACACTGCAGAATTTTCATCAGCTAATGCCTTGTAGTAAATCCATTAGAAAGCCATTGGTATCTAATTGCCTAATCACAGCGAAGGCCTGGGACTGACACAGCTGTAATGGGATTACAGTAGATTGTAGTGCACTGCCTACATTCTCTGATCCAGTCTGCAGATAGCAACGACTTTGTGGGTCATTTCAGTTAATTTAACCAGACTTGGAGGAAAAGAAGAAAAAACTGCCTTGATTAAATAGGTAAAAGAGCAGATGCTGGTTTGTTTACACCTAAAAGAGATAAAGTGGACAGCATGACTGTAAAAACACACCATTAACTTAAAAGTAATCTAAGGTATCAATGAAGAGCTGTTGGCAGGATTGAAATTAGTTGCATAGGAGGAATAGTAGCATGTGCTGTGGTGAAACAGTCAAAAAAGATGCTGAGTTACCAAGCATGTACCCCTTCAGTCCAGAGTAAATTGACATCAGGCTCTGCAGCTTCAAGGCCAGAAGAAATTTTCTGCCTGATGAAAGTCATCCTCTAAAGCTATGCAAACCATCAGCTCAAGGGAATGGACTTGCAACACTGATTCGGTGACTCTGTGAACTATTAGGCTTCCTAGTAGTGAGTTTCATGGAAAAATGAGAGCTGTAGCTTTGCTTAAACCATTTTATGCACCTTGAAACACTGTTTTGAAGTTGGTCGTGCCAAAGGATGCTCTACCCTAGCCTTCATTTTAAATTATTTCTACTGAAGATTTCTTGCTGAAGATTTCTTGCTAAAAATTCCCATAAAATCTTTTTTCTTTCTTTCCATCAGAAATCCCTTTTGCAATTTCTCTGTAGCTACTGTCATAAGGTAATCGCATCATGATGATAAAAATGGGGGAATGTACATGTGAGCAAGGGATAACTGTACAGCTGAAAAATCATGACTAATGTTCATATATTTAATTGCTATAACTACAGATTTGGTTCAGCTTCCTACTGTGGACATATCCAAAGTGATCTGTCAATGAGGCATTAATATTTTAAGAACTGGGAACAGGCCCAATCTTAAAATAAAATACTGTGGTACCACATGGTTATTATTCAAAATATTTTAGTTTATCTAAGTGAGGCAGCAGTGTTCAGGATAATTGCTGAAATGTACTACAGTACTTTCAGAAGAGGAACAGACTACAAATCTGGCTTGCATTCTGAGCAACATTATTTAAAATTTGTTTCTTAGTCCGTTTGCACAGTAATGGCAGCTGTGTCTTGATCAGTGCTAGTCTGAGAGCTTGCAAAATAATAGTTGTAAAAATACTATTTTGTAGAAAAAGAAAAAAAAAACTAAGTAAAACAATGGCCTTCATCTGCATAGGCCACAGGAAAATGTCACCATTGTTTCCAGTACATTTTACTAATATGTAAACTGAACATTTCACTGACTGTTTTTCCTTTTTTCATATTGTAATTTTCTCAGAATTTCAGAAAAACAAGAAGTGGTTATATCAAGTAATTTCAATTGGTAGAACATCTCAACATTTAAAAAGGTTTTTAAAAGTTGAAAAATTAATATTTTCTGTATTTTTTGAAGGTCATTTTACTTTGATCAATAGGTTGTGCCTTTAATTATTAAGTTAAAGATTCAGTGCAAGACTTGTGACTCTCCACTAAAGGGCACGAGTAGAAAGTACTTTTTTAAGAAAACCAGAGACTGAACGCATTTTGTCAGCCATGCTCATGTTGAAGCAGTAGACATACATAAATATACATAGACATACATAGTGGTGTAGAAACAAGGATCTGAAGCAAACACTGTGATAGGGATTTAGACATACAGGGGATATTGGCTTGACAGGCTGTCCCAAACATGGCATAACGTTCTTGCAGCTACTGGGACCTTATGAGAGTGTGTCTACAGGAGTAATTCCACCTTCTAAAGTCTGGGGGACTTGTTTCATCTATTCTGATACCACATTGATGTAAGTGACTTCCAGGATTTCCTCCTCATGCAAGTGATAGTCAAAACAAAATTATATCTAAATGAATAAGAACTTGACTTGGTTGCACCTGCTGGAAATCTGGGTTTGTAGCTTTAAATTACTTGTTTGTTTACTTCAGTAATTTAATAATTTAAAACCTGCACTCTGTAAAGAAACATGAAGGATTTAACTGTACATTTATGTGTTCATCTCCAGTCTTCAAAAGCTGAAACTAGAAATCTGTGTGCAAGACTCAGTGCAGTTCTTCAGAGTAATTGGTTGTACTAGATCTAAAAAGCCCAGGTGTCACACAGTGTAATTTGTGTCTATGGGCGATATTATTCACTATGCTTATGCTCTACATGCAAGCTGAAGTGCTGTCTAATGCTTTTAGCATGACATCTCTCCTCACAGATGGCCTCATTATTTCTTTTCTGTGTTTAAATATACAGAAAAAATGTCCTTAATCCTACTTGTGCAATAATAGAGATGATTCCCATGACATTGAAGGAAGAGACAGTTTTCCACTATTTACATTATTTTATTTAATAAACAGTAATAAGAAAAATATTTGCTTGGAGTTCAGCAATTTTTAGGTTATAGAATATATTAAGATGCTAAACAACAGTGATAAAGCCATCTCTATAACTTTTCTACCCTTCAGATTAAAAAATTTCAAACTGCTTTAAACTTTCGTCCCTAAAATAACAATTTGACAGTCTGGCAGTGCCTCTGTATTGGTAGTGATATAGCTCTACACACTGGCAAAGATGTACCTCAAAGTTAATCTGGGTAGACATTCAAATATGAGTTCTTTGTATCTCAGAGGTATCAAGAAACTGAAAGCAATCATCCAGCCCTACATATACTCGCAAAGACCTCCTCACCAAGCAGAGAGCAGTGCTATCCAAGGTAGTAAAGGATAAAACAGGATAGCTAGGCTCAGCTCTTTTCCCAGTAAGAGCAGACCATAGAAAAAGCATTAGTGATTGTTTTCTCTAAGTAATTTGGTATAATAATAATAATGATGATGATGATGATGATGATGATAATAATAATAATAATCTTATTGGCAAGCAAATAATTGGACTGGTTCCAGTCCTGGGGAAGAGATCTTTGGAGATGCTATTTAAGAGAGCTGGAGTTAGCAGAATAAAATACAGGATGGTAGCACAGCTGAAAATAAATACATGCATTTTATTCAAAAGAGAGGAGATTATAGGAGAGGACAGAGGAGGGTGATGAAGGAAGGGGAGGAGAAGGGACAGATGGGAGAGGAGCGGTATCTAGCCATTACTTAGGTGTCCTGGTTTGAGCCAGAATGAAGCCAATTTTCTTTCTATTGATTTTGTTCTTTTCCCCTTGGTGAACTCTCGTTTAAGCAGCACACTTGCTGAAAGTAGCAACACGTTTTCCAGCTAGTGGACTGGTAATACCAGAATGTGTTTCTGTTGAGACACCAAGGACACTTTGCTCCACTTGTCGAATCTGCTGCCTAGGACACTAAAGGAGCAGAAGAGCTGTATCTACAGCCCTCCCACAGGGAGGAGTGGACTAGACAGATGGCAAAACTGGCCAAAGAGATTATTCCATCTATATATACGTGGCACTCAGTACAATTTAAGGGATCACAGAAGACAAGCCCTTTTTCCCTTCCCTGCAGTCCATGGCTGGCATCCAGGAAGGACAAATATAGATATCGTGATGCAATTATGTTTATTTTAAAAAGAAATGGAACTACAGAATATAGGTGTAATCTTACAAAAAGACATCTCCCCACTGCAAAATACAAAGCACTTTCATCCTGAAACATGAAGTTCCTACTCTTGATCTCAGCATAGCAACTTCTGATTGCCTATGCAACATCTGACTCTCTGCTTTCACAGTTTCTGTGTGTTTCTTCTTACTTGTAGCTTTGGAAACTGCACTGAGCACAAACACTCCATCCAGGCTGTTCAAATTTCCAAGTGGGTTCACAGATTCATTTGTTGTAATTGGTGACATGTGCCTGCATTTTCATAGAATCAAGGAATAGTTTGGTTTAGATGGGACCTTTAAAGACCATATAGTCCAACCTCTCTGTAATGAGCGGGTACACCTTCAATGAGAATCAGGTTGCCCAGAGACCCATCCAACCTGACCTTGGACACTTCCAGTGACAGGGCATCCAGAACTTCTCTGGGCAACCTGTTTCACCACTCAGTGTAAAAATTTCCTCTTTATGTTCAATCTAAACCTACCCTCTTTCCGTTTAAAACCATCACCCCTTGTCCTATCACAAGAGGCCCTGCTAAAAAGTTGATTCCCATCATTCTTATAAGCCTCCTTTAAGTAATAAAAGACAGAAATAAGGTCTCCCTGGAGCCTTCTCTTTTCCAGGATGAACAACCCCAGCTGTCTCAGCCTTTCTTCATAGGATACATGCTCCTTGTAGGCCCTTTCCTGAAGGAAAGTGGAGACCTAGCTACGTAGGATATTGAGAAGGCCGAGGTTCTCAATTACTTCTTTGTATCAGTCTTCTCTGGCAAGTGCTCCAGCCTCATCACAAATGCCAAAACAGGTGAAAGCAGGGGCTGGGAGAACAAAGCACCCCCCACTGCAGGTGAAGAACAGGTTTGTAACCATCTAAAGATCCTGAAGGTGCACAAATCTGTGGGACCTAATAGGGTCCATCCATGGATCCTGATCGAGCTGGCAGATACAGTTGCCAAGCCTCTGTCCATCATATTTGAGAGGTCGTGGTGGTTTGCTGAGGTTCCCATTGACTGCAAAAAAGGTAACACAGCCCCTATTTTAAAAAAGGATAAAAGGAAGACCCAGGGAACTACAAGCTGGTCAGTCTCCTCTCTGTGCCTGGCAAGATCATGGAACAGATCCTGTTGGAAGATCTGCTAAGGCACGTAGAAAATGAGGTGATAGGTAAGAGCCAACATGGCTTCACTAAGGGTAAGTCATGCCTGACCAGTTTGATGGCCTTCTGTGACAAGGCTACAGAAATGGTGGATAGTGGCAAAGCAACTGATATCATCTACCTAGATCTGTACAAGGCGTTTGATTGTCCCACATGGCATCATGGTCTCCAAACTGACAAGACATAGATTTGACAGACGGACTAATTGGTGGATAAGTAATTGGCTGGATGGCCACACCCAGAGAGTTGTGGTCAATGGTTCAGTGTCCAAGTAGAGGCAAGCAATGAGTGGTTTTCCTCAGGGGTCAGTATTGGGACCAATGATGTTTAATATCTTTGTTGGAGACATGGACAGTGGGATTGAGTGTATTCTCAGGAAGTTTGCTTGAGATACCAGCATGATCCTCCTTGTAGGAATATCTGTTCTGTGATCTTCCTATGGACAGAGGGAGGGGTGACAGTGTCCCCCATTCTAACCTTTTTAAGAATGGGTGTAATGTTTCCCCTTTTCCAGCCATCAGGAATTTCTCCTGACTGCCATGACTTTTAAAATATCATGGAGGATGTCTTGGCAACTACATCAGCCAGTTCCCTCAGGAGTCTAGAACTTACATATATTCAGATTCCTCAGGTGGTCACCAACCTGATCTTTTCTTACAGTAAGAGGGCCTTTTCCCCCCTGTTCCTGTGTTGTATCCACTCAAGTGGTGTGGAAAGAAAGATTGCAAGTGAAGACTGAGGCAAAAAGTTATTGAGTGCCTCAGGCTTCTCCTTGTGTATTGCTGCAAGTTTGGCAGTCATGGTCATCAAGGAGGTAGACTTTTTCTGACCTTCCTTTTTAGGCTGACATAACTGTAGAATCCCTTCTTACTATTTTTTGAGTCCCTTGCCAAGTTCAGCTCCATCCGTGCCTTAGCCTTCCTGACCCTACGATCTGTCAGCATGCCTATAGTCTTCTTCCCAGGATCCCTGTTTGTGATTCTGCTGCCTGTGCATTTCCCCCTTGCCTTTTTGTTTGATCAGCAGGTCTTGACTCATCCATGCCGGTCTCTTGCCTTCTCTTCCTGATTTCTTACACCTAGGGATCAAGAGCTCTTGGACTTTATGGAAAACATCCTAAAAGGTCTGCCAGCTCAGATTTGCTCACTTATCCTTGAGGGAAGTTTCCCAGGGGGTCCTAATGACAAGCTCCAGAAGCAGTTGGAAGTTTGCTTTCCTAAAATTCAGGGTCCTGACTTCTCTCTTCACCTGACCTGTATCTTTTGGGACTCTGAACTTTGCCAGTGCATGACCAGTGCAACACAACCTGCCTCCAAGCTTGACATTCACTAATTAGCTTACTTGAATTGGTGACCATCAGATTCAGTAAAGCACACCCTCTGGTCAGGCTTTCTGTTATCTGACTATATTTTGCACCTATATTGAACACTGAAGTTGGCTGAAGCGGTATCCATCAATGTTTTGTAAACTCCACAAAAGCACTTCTCTCCTTCTACATGCTTTTTTCCAAAATCCTGTCTGAAATGACATGCTTTGCAGTATGCTGGGGAGGTCAGTAGCGTCAGTCACAATTACCCCAGAGCAGAGGTAAAAATTAAGAGACCTGATGCTTTATTGAGAGTGCTCATTGTTAGCATTGTCATTAGTGCAAAGAGTTGCAGGGGAGATCATAATCTTCTGCATCAAGTCATACAGCTGAAAGAGAGCCTTCAGTCTCCCTGTACTCTCTTTACTGTATCACAGTGCTACTCATTCAGGCATTCACATCTGGCCTCTGCCTAAGATCAGTTAGGAACTAACCAGAGAAGACAAGAAAGGATCCCTATACCATATCCTGAAGTTTTAAAGTTAAGCACTGTTATGCAACAAAGAGATACAACACTAATCCAGTATACTGGAAGTGTGCTCTCCAGCTGGTGAACTATTATATTCTTCATGAGCTGGACTTTTAAAAGGTCATCCAGCAGAAGACCAGATAGAAATACAACAAAATGTGAAAGCGAGAAAGTTACAGACAGCAACCATGAGAATAGATGTTATGAAGGAAAAGATTACGTGTGTGTCATTTAGACAGAATATTCCAACTGGCCTTTGGAAGGTTCTTCCATGTCAAGCCTGTATGGGGCTTTTTAGAGGTGATGGCTCTTCAGTATGACAAATGATTGCTATGTGGGGTGTTACTTTACAGTCTGTTCTCTGATGTATTTCTCTGCTAACCTCCACAAACATTTGTTCAAGAAAAACTGAGGGACAACACAAGGGCAGGAGACTCACAGGTTGAAGAGAAGGCAGGACTGATAGTGTCGCTAAGGGAAATGTCCATGTCCAAACGGAGGCTGTAAGTAGATAATTAAATCATTAGAGTTATTGGAGAAGGCTGAAATGTGAGACATATTTATTCTTTTTAAACATTAATGTATACGTAAAAAATTAAGAGCAAAGCCAGATGTAATATGGTCCAGTTAAGGAACCATTTGAACATCACGGGACAATAGGACTGCTGAATCCTGCTTAGCAGAACATTTATATTGCACAAACAAAGAATCAAGAAAAGTTTCTCCAACACATAGTGTGCAGGGAGCAAATATTGGTCCAAAAAGCAATCAGCTGGCAGTTTGTTAGTCAATGTCCAGTGTCTAATTCAAGCTAACTTACATATGTTATGCCTTGATGCTTCCATTTAGCACCAGTTTCCCAGAAATTAAATTCACCTGAAAGACAGAGAAAAAAGATTAACTTATAATGAAATTAATCAACACATGTGAGGCTTAAATGGCATATAAACCTAGGAGAAGGACTATAAAGTATGAAGAAGATTCAAAGTGATATAATTTGTTCTTTTTTGTGATGAATACCTAGACAGCAGGTAAAATACCCTAGAAGATAGAATTCAAGATCTCACTGGTGGTCACTTTTCATATTAAGCAGCTGTAAAAACAGAATTTACAGCTGGCTAAGAGTAATAGGTAATTTAGTTAATGGCTTATCAAATAGATTTTATAGATTGCTTATAACCACTATGACTTCTTTAATATTCTTAAACTCTGAAGTGTGTTATTCATGTCTGGAAGATAACATTGGTTTATTAACTTTGGAACGTTGACAGAACTGATGATCTTTCTGCTAAACCTGAATACCAATATTTTTAAATCAGTTTAGAATTAACGAAGTATAGTCATTATCAAGTAAACTACAATTAAACATCTCCAAGACAATCTTGTCAGTGGTCTTTGTTATGAAATGAGTGGAAAATTGTAAATATCTTCTTAAAAGCATAGATTTTCAGCAATTTTTCTCCATCAGAAGACTCAGATGTAAAACAATTCCTCCCACACACCCCTCCCCCTCCCCTGCTTCTGAAAAAAAAATCATATGGAAAACAACCCTTTTCATTTATCATGAAAGAGAAGATCTTTAAAAGTTAATAGCTGAGAAGATAGCTGGAAATTATTCAAGTTAGGGTTTTTAAGTAAACAATTATTATTTTCTAACTGAATGGATTCATTTGCATCTTGTCAGGGGAAAAAAAAAAATAGACACAAAAACTACTTAAATTCCAATTTCCAATGCCAGCAGGTTTTCACAGTAATGTTCTTTGTTCTAGAGAATTTCCTCCTCTTTTAAGACTTTTTTTTTCCTGCTTCCTGAAACCATCTCTCCCTCCTTACATCATTTTGACAGAATGAGATAGTATGCCACAGTAAAACAGTTCCATTTATTCTACTGAGAATGGAATGGGATGCAATTTCTATTTTTTTAGGTGTGTTTTCAAATAAAAAGCAGTAAGGAAAGATTTGGACAAATAAAATTTTCACTAGATTATCTATTCAGAGGTCTTAAGGAACCTAAAACTAATAGACAAAACTCAATGAGAATACATTTTTAAAACAATAGTAATAATAATAACAAGACAAATATTAAATTTTTTAGATTTCTTTTGATTGAAGAGAACCAGTACATTAATCTAATGAGACCAAGAAATAAGGGCTGTGGGAAGCAAGGAGATTATCATTGAAACTCCTTCATAAATGTACATTCCAGTGAAACTAAGAATGTTAGTGACAAGATAATATTGAATCTGAAGCCACAGTGACTGTGTCATTAACTATGGTTCTCCTGTCTTACAAATTATGAACAAAAGGTGCTGAAAAGGAATACAATCCCCGTTAGCACCTAGGAACTCTTATTCTGACTTTGGAGGGAAAGGAAAATGGGATACATCTACACAAAAATGGCAAAGGTAAAGGCTGAATAAAAATTTCTCACAACCTGTTACAGTTTTATTAACTTCTGGTTCACTGACATAGTAATGTTTCAAATAACCTGAATGCACATTTTCTTCAACCCATCTTTGGATTCGAGTTGGAAACAAATTTAAAAGTATGGACATGTTCTTTTTCTGGACTGTTTTTTTCTACATTGGTTCTCTGTAACTCTGGAATTATTTAAGGATGAGTTGTAATCAAATAGGTATCTATCAATAGATATTCCAAAGGTCACACTAAGTGAGGGACAATCTGATTAGTTTTTTATACCACATTTTCAGCAAATACCAATAAACAATTTGTGAAAAATAAGGCTGAACCTTTCCTCTCTAAAAATTCACTTCCCGTTCACTCTGGAAAACAAATACCAACAAAGGAAGAGAAGCAGAAAACATTGTCAAATGCTGGAGAAGTTTTGTTTAATTTCTGTGTTCTGCAAACAAAAAGGTAGCACCTCTTTCCTAATATTTGTTTTATTTTCCAGTTCCCTCTCTTGTTCCTGTGCTAGGAAGAGTGAAGAAGAAACACTTGCAGCAAGAAAAAACAACTGATGGAAAGATCTGCAGAAGCTTGGATGAATCAGGCTTGAAGATTATTGGAACGAGCTGATGGCTTTTCATGTGCTCCTTGGGATCCAGACCTGGTATACATAACGCTGGTAGTGGAACTGCAACAATTTTTTCAGCTATGAACCTAGACCAGACTTGTCCCCTACAAAGCAGCAGCTGATCCTACGTAAAACTATCATTTTGGAAATTGTTAAAGCATTAGAACCATAGCTGTAATGATTAGACTGTGTTTCTGTTAAGAATATCCTTATATTGCTAGATCTTGAGATGATTTATCATAATCCAGGCATTCCTAAAATTATTAATAATAACTTGCATCGATCTTTTAAACTATTCTTCCTGGTTTCTTGCTTTTGAATGTCACGCTGCTGTCCACAAGAACATTCCTTGTTGCAGTTGCTATGAAATGCCCTCAGTTTCATTCATTATTTGAAATTAACTAATTGTGGGACTGTAGTAGGAAGTCTCACATTTCTGCTGTCCATTTTGAATTAAGAAATATGAACAATTTTCTTCAGGACTAAAACATTATCGTATTAGATCTCAGGAGAGTTCTCTGTTAGGAAGAATTCAATAATGTAATGTTTGACTCTACACAGCATTACAGAAATATCATAATGATTTATTTTAACTTTGGTACTTATTCCATGGGAAAATACACCAAATTAACCACACCTCAGAGTTCGTGATATCTACAGCTGAACATGAGCTGTTTCCTGGATTTCTTTCTACAGTAACATACTTTTTAACTAAAAAAGACTGGTAGTAGAGAAATCAAGCACAACTGTGCTCCAGTCCACCCTGCTAGTGATGTTGTCATTTTCAGTGCCACTGTAGAACTGCAGCTTTATATACTTGGAAATTTTTCTTCTCAGACACTGTGCCACCAGTAGCAATAACACATTTGCTTTTTTTTCTATCCACATAAGGCAGTATTCATAGATTTATACCACTAGACAAGCAAGCACAAGGGAAGTTGTCAGAAGGAGATATTAAAGAATGAAGTTGTTTACTAGAAAACACTGAGATCCCCTAAGCAAAGTGAATGATGACTCTTTCAAAAAATTAGGAGACAAGGGACTTGAGTAGGACTGCAAAGCCAAAAAGACAAAAAAAAAGGCTCCCTTCAACAGGGCATTTGTGTGTTAATATACTGAAGGAAATTGCCGAAGCGTAAAACATAACCTCTGCACCAGTAGCTCCTCCTTACATCCAGCATCTAGTGAATCCACAGGCTTTATCCTGCTCACATTATTAGGCTCAATCACTTTTTTTTCTTGGGGTTCAGGTTGCCTATTTTCATATTTGTCTTAAGCTTTTGTCTTCAAGTCTAGTGTCACTACATGAAGTCAGAGAGCAGCAATTTTCAAACTTAACAGTAATCCTCTCTCTCCTGAGGATTCAAAATTTCTACTAATGGAAGAAGAATCATTTCTGAGGGAGTATTTTGAACTGTTTAACAAGAGTAAAGGATGAGCTGATATTCATTAACCTCCAGATTTTTCACTTGAAAGTAAAAAACACAAATCACTTAAAGATGACAGATGAGACAAAAGCACTAAGCAGGAAGGTTCTTAAACTCATTAAAGTATTTTTAAATTACTATGCCAATTATTTAAAAAAATAAAAATAGAAGAACTGCCTTTCTTGTAGCACACTGAACAGGGATATACACATAAAAATATTTATTTGCTTGATCTAGGTTAAATGAGTCAAATAAAGATATTATAAAGCATATGGTATGAATATTGATTCAGCAAAATGGACAACCCAACACATCTGAGCATCCAACAATGCCAATGCCCAGATAAAAGAATAAAAGATGGAACTTTTTTCATCTTTTGATTCCATGGTCTAGAGAACTTGGTGAAGATACAAGATGTATATTGAACTGGATTATTATTTACATGGAATAAGAGAAAACTGGAGAAAGGTAAAACAAGAGTTAGTATGGTATTTTTTTCTTATAAATCACAGATCTCTTTAAATAAGTTTGGAAGACAAGTGAGATTGCAATGTTTTATTTCAGCAATTACAGTCAAAGTATTTGAGACAGCTAGATGTAATTTTAGTGGTGGTTTTGATGATACCAGTTTGTTTAAATGGCATTTTTTCATAAGATTTATTAATTTGTTCATTAAAAAAGACCTTTTTACTAGGATCTGGTGATACAAACGACTCATCAGCCTGCATTTGCTATGTGCAGAATGATGGAAGTGCTCCTGTGTGTAAGTTTTTGCCGTCACACAATGAAATTGTCTGTTTCTTCTGGTTGATTTTAAGATTCAAAATACAGAGATTTTTATAAAAGGACCTCACAGACTCACTCAGTCAAAAAGGCTGTTTGGAAAAAGCTGGGTAGGAAATGCATTAAAAATGAATAAGATGCAGAGGTCTATGTGGGAAAAAAAAAAAAGGGTAGTGGAGACTGTCCTGGTTTGAGCCAGGATGAAGCCAGTTTTTCTTTTGCTGATTCCTTTTTTCATTTCAGTGAACTTTCTTCAACTAGCAACTGCGTGTTCTGCTAGGTTGATAAGACACTGGAATGTTTTTGTAATTGCTGGGCCCTCAAGGTCGTGCCTTTGCTCTGCCGGCTCAGACACTGCGGCGGGATTTGTGGCCCCCCCGTGGGAGGCTGGGTTAGATGAACAGCAAGACTGGCCAGAGATATTCCATTCCATATATCTACGTAGGCTCGGGGGAAGGTCGGAGATGACAGAAGAAAACTTCCTTCCTTCCTGCTTCGCTCTCTCGCCGCTTCGCTTCGCCTCTCTAACTGCCTTCCTTCTTCTCTCTCTTTCTTTTGTTCGTGGCCGGCGTCTGGGAAAACACCATCTGCCCATCATTGTCGACCCATCGACCTCAAACCCTCCTGACCCTCGTAACTCTCTGCCTTTCTCCAGGAGCAGCTTCGGGATTCCTCGGAATTGTCTCGTCTGAGGGAAGTGCTGTGGGAGTT
This sequence comes from Apus apus, assembly GCF_020740795.1. NCBI lineage: Eukaryota > Metazoa > Chordata > Aves > Apodiformes > Apodidae > Apus > Apus apus. The sequence goes on along the minus strand of NC_067283.1, from coordinate 110,864,329 downwards.
GCTGGGGGTGGGGGGAGGCGAGAGGCTTCTACCACACCTTTGTATAATCACTATATATATATATATACACACTCTTATATCACGTATTAGTATTCTAAATAAAGTTGCACAGTTCAGTTTTCAATCTAGCCAAGTCTCTCTCTCTTTTTTCTCTCTCTTCTTCCCTACCTGGGTGGGAGGGGGAGGGGATCGAGAGCATTGTTGTCAAACTGAGACAAACATTGACAGAGACTCACCTTTTTATCTAGCAGACCGGAATTCAGTATAGTCCTACAAGGCACCAAATACAGAATACAAGGCTACAGAATACAAGTATATGTGTCTTATCAATGTTCTATGATATTATTATTACCTAATTGACCAACTTAATTTTCAGAGATATTATTGGTTGTCTCAACAATGACATGTCCATTTCATACAGTGCGATTTGCTAGGGGATGTTTACCAGTTTTCAGATACTGTCTTCTCACAGCAGAAGTGTTACTTCAATCTTCCTGGGGGGATTTTCACCCTAAAAATATGAGCTAACTAACAGTAGTCCTGTCTCTTGTCCTTTCCACCTACCTCTTTCCTCCACTAGCACTTTTAGAGTTTGTGTGTTATTCCACAGTTATAACTCATACTCAGTCCTTTCAACAGTGGCTCATGTCCAGTTCAAATAGTGATGCTTGAACATCAACTGCAAAATCTCATCTCAATTCCAAGAAAAAATTGCCAATCATTCATCAAATTGCAGCCTTGACTGAGGCAACTTTTACCAGCAGAACATAAATAGCATGTTTCCTCTCTCGGTACAAACATTTTTTCTTTCATTAATTCTAATGAAATTACTTAGAAAAATTAAACAAAAATTCTCAAGAATGTTTTGATACCTCATGAACTGCAGTGCAATATAGGATGCTTATAAGGTTGTCTTTCTATGTTTGTTCAACAGGAAAAATATTGAATATGCTTTCTTCAGCAGCAAAATTAACAGTGAGCCCTTTCTTGAGACATTGTTGCATGAATGCTGCACATAAAATAGGAAACAGATTGACATTGGCTGGATGACCAGGCCCAGAGAGTGATGGTGAATGGAGCTGCATCCAGTTGGCGTTTGGTTACAAGTGGTGTCCCCCAGGGATCAGTACTGGGCCCAGTCCTATTCAACATCTTTATTGATGACCTGGAAGAGGGGATTGAGACTACCCTTAGTAAATTCGCAGATGACACCAAGTTGGAGGGAGTGTCAATCTTCTGGAGGGTAGGAAGACATTGCAGAGAGACCTGGACAGGCTGGATCAATGGGCCGAGGCCAATGACATGAGGTTCAACAAGACCAAATGCCGGGTCCTGCACTTTGGCCACAATAACCCCAGGAAGTGCTACAGGCTGAGGGAAGAGCGGCTGGAGAGCAGCCCAGCAGAGAGGAACCTGGGAGTACTGGTTGACAATCAGTTGAGCATGAGTCAGCAGTGTGCCCAGGTGGCCTGGAAGGCCAATGGCATCCTGGTGTGTATCAGGAATAGCGTGGCCAGCAGGAGTAAGGATGTGATTCTCCTCCTGTACACAGCACTGGTGAGGCCTCACCTCCAGTACTGTGTACAGTTCTGGTCCCCTTACTTCAAGAAGGATATTGAGGTGCTGAAGCAGGTCCAGAGGAGAGCAACAAGGCTGGTGAAGGGACTAGATGGAAAGTCTTATGAGAAGAGGCTGAGGGAGCTGAGATTTTTTAGTCTGGAGGAGACTCAGGGGGCACCTTCTCACTCTCTACAACTACCTGAAGGGAGGTTGTAGTCAACTGGGGTCAGGCTCTTCTCTCAGACAACTACTGACAGGATGAGAGGGCATGGCCTGAAGCTACTCCAGGGAAGTTTAGGTTGCATATTAGGAAGCATTTCCAACATGGAAAGAGGGATTAGACTTTGGAATGGTCTGCCCAGGGAAGTGGTGGAGTAACCATCCCTGGAGGTGTTTAATGAAAGACTGAATGTGGCACTTAGTGCCATGGTCTAGCCAATGTGGTGTTAGGTCATAGGTTGTACTTGATGATCTCAGAGGTCTTTTCTAGCCTCAATAATTCTGTGATTCGGTGATTCTGGTATTGGACTAGCATGTACATTTTCATATTTCATCTTAGGTATATACTCAGATATTAAGAGACCCAAAGACTGATTATCAAGGTCATCAAGATATGGTTACTCCTGGCTTTTCACGTATTTGAGAATAACCATCTATCTTGTTGCTCCTCTTCCTGTGACAATTAAGTTGCCAAGCTCAATGAATCTGACAAATGTTTTGAGGTGATGCTGCTCCATTTATACCTCTGGAGTTCATTCCCAATTGACAGACACAGTGTAGAAAAAATTAACAGTTTATTTCTCTTGTTTTACTATTTCTCGTGCTGAGTTGTTTTATGAACACTGAAAATGTAGAGAGACAAGAAATATCAGACAACTTAAGTATCAGCCAAAACATACATTTAGGGGCTTTAAGACCCCTAAAAACACAATCCCAACTTTTTGGGATGCATTGAGAATAGTAAGTATAAAACACTAACCGAACATATTGACAATTTCTCTGCCTACTGTTGTGCACTCACAAAAAAAAATGTTTGACTAATAAAGTTCAAAATTTCTTAAACATTTTTTTTTAAAGTAATTTAACACAAAACTGTGCAATCACATGCATTCTACAGCACAGAAAAAAAATGTTGATCAGACTTTTCTTGGGTTTCATGGGTAAAGAGCTTTTTTCTTTTCTCCCATGAAAGCTGTTCTCACGCTAAGAATAATAGTTAAAAAAAAAGTTATTCAGTAAATCTGAACATCACCTTTTAAATACTACCAATTAATGACCTATAGAGAGCTCATCCTGCTAATCTGTAGCCTTTATTGAACTCTTATAAATTCCTCTGAACATACAAGTTGAGTATTGTACTGAACATTTATTCTGCAAGGCAAATTTTTATTTTTTGAGGGAAAGAATGTTTATATATTTACTAATTCATTACTTATACTAGGTTAATTCAATAAGTTTTTTTCTGGCTACATATTTAGTGAGAACATAATGCTGCACACAGCATGAGCCCTGAGAGAAGTGTATTTATAGAATAAGTGCCTCCTCTACCCCCTTTGCTATATGGAACACATCCACACACATAAAACTTTAAAATCTAGAGATGTGTCATTAATGTATATTTTAAAGGGTATTTCCATTGAAGTAGCTCTAATTGTCTGTTAATGTAATCTTTATGGTTCAAAAATTATGCATGTTATAATTTAGACGGTTCTTAAAGCTTGCAGAGGTTTGATACTAGAGTTGCTTATTTTTTAACTTCTCATAATCTGCACAAATTCAGATTACAAATAAATAGCATCTTACACCTTTAATTGGGAAAACTGGAAATTCAGTGTAACGTGTGTTTCCCAGTTCACCAACTGAAATCATCAACAGCCACGCTCTAGTTTCCAGAGACAAAAAATACTTCAGCTGTTGCTAAGCTACGCTGAATACCCATTGAATTACACACGAAACCTATGTTAATTCCAAATACAGCCATTATGAGTGGCAGTATTACAAAGAATACTGAATAGATTTGAAATAATAGAAAACCAAATCAAAGATCTGTCATCACCTTTTGCTACATTTTACTCAGCCTTTCTGTACTTTTTTTAAAGATAGCTTAATTGTCAGGTGGAAAAAAAAAATTAAGTAGTCTCATTGGTTCTTTTACAGTACAAATCAGTTTTCTGCCTCTGTGGTACAGGGAGCAACTAACATTTCAAAGTACAAATCAGAGAGCGGAAGAACAGCTGGGCCGTGCTGATATATACACACTAAATTCAACCACAAAACAGTTATATTTTTCTGTGCTTTTAAAACACATTCTAACTTGTCACTGTTTCTTCTGCCACTGCTGGAACTATGCCTTGGATGGACCCCAAGGAAGTTTAAAAGTAGGGCACTTCTTACCAAGAAGGTGACAGCAATTACTCTTTACTTCTGTAGTCCTGGCACTTCCATCCATGTATCTGTGATTTGGAGCAGCATGGACACTTCTGCAGCAGGTCAGAGCTGCACTCACTACCAGCATTTTTCCGTGTGAAAGAAATACTGTGTTTCCAGAGCAGAAGAAAAATAAATCTAAGCTACATTCACAATAAAGCTGTGTAAATTTGTCAGTGGGATTACATGTCATAGTTGCTCCAAGAAAGACACTGAGTTGCTGGAGCATGTCCAGAGAAGGGCAACAAAGCTGGTGAAGGTTCTGAAAAACAAGTCTTATGAAGAGTGGCTGAGGGAATCATGATCATTACCCCTTGTCCTATTGTTACATGCCCTTGTGAACAGGTCTTCCCCAACCTTCTTCTAGGCCCCTTTCAGGTATTGGGAAGTTGCTATAAGGTCCTGACAGAGTCTTCTTCAGACTGAACAAACCCAGCTGCCACAGCCTGTCTCCATAAGAGAGGTGCTCCAGTCCTCTGATCATTTTTACTGTCCTTCTCTGGATGCACTCCAACAGGTCCACATCCTTCATGTGTTGGGGACTCCAGAGCTGGACACAGGACTCTGGGTGAGGTATCACCAGGGCAGAGTAGAGGGGCACAATCACCTCTCTTGATCTGCTGGCCCCACTTCTCTTGATGCAGCCCAGGATGCAGCTGGCCTTCTGAACTGCAACTGCTCATCAGTGGCTCATGTCCAGCTTTTGTCCACTAATACCCCCAAGTCTTTGTCCACAGGGCTGCTCCCACCTGTATTTATATCTCTTGTTGCCCTGGCCTAGGTGCAGGACCCTGCACTTGGCCTTGTTGAACATCATGAGGTTCACTTGGTTCCACTTCTCCAGCTTTTCCAGGTCCCTCTGGATGGCATCCCATCCCTCTGGCATATCGACCACACCACCCAGCTTGGTGTCATCAGCAAACTTGCTGAGGGTGCTCTCAATGTTACTGCCAATATCATTAATGAAGATATTAAACAACACTGGTCCCAGCACAGAGCCCTGAGGGACACCACTTGTCAACGCTTTCCATCTGGACATTGAGCTATTGACCACTACCCTCTGGATGCAACCATGCAGCCAATTCCTTATCCAGTGAACAGTCCACCCATCAAACCCATATCTCTTCAACTTAGAGAGAAGGATGTTGTGGGGGACCATGTCAAAAGCCTTGCAGAAGTCCAGATAGATGACATGCATAGGTCTTCCCTTGTCCATTGATGCAGTCACTCCATTGTAGAAAGCCACTAGGTTGGTCAAGCAGGATATGCCCTTTGTAAAGCCATGCTGGTTGTCCTGAATCACCTCTCTGTCCTCCAGGTATTCCGTGTTCTTCCCAGGCATAGAGCTAAGGCTGACAGATCAGTAGTTCCCAGGGTCCTCCTTTCTACCCTTCCTACTCTTTTTCTCATAAGTCACTGTTCAGAGTATGTCTTCCAGCCCTTTACTGAAACTGCTACAGCACCTCTCTTCTGAAAAGTATGATTCTGATATTTCTTTCTCATTCTCTCACATAGCTCCATTGTACTGTGTTATGATTTACAGATCTTGGTTCTTAAAAGACTTGCAAAAGAAAATCACTGATTAGACCCGTCTCACTTACATCAGTGAAGATAAGCCTCTGTGCTTAAGGACTTTGGCAAACCGAAGTTAAGGCTTAACTATTTTAATATAATATTCAACTAGGGTATTGATAGCACAGTTGATAACACAGACTGCATGTGGCAGATGTGTGAATGCAGTCACTCCCAGTTTTTCCAAATGTATGCCAGACATGGTGCAGTCCATGATCCAAAATGCAAATATCATGTCTGTGGAAACTGTCATAATTCGACTCACTGCAGTGCTGACTAAAACATACTGCTTTGTTCAGGTATTTAAAAGCATGACTGTAACAAGCTATCAGCAAACTGCAGTTTCCTTCGTGCTCAAGTAGAGCAGCTGCCAGTTCTTGTCAGAACTCTCTGAAGTGCAGCATTGGCTGCCATGAGTTCTTCGCAATCTTGCCTCAGATGGTTTGCACAAATGTAACGTTTTCAGTTGTATGTCCATGTCAAGTTAATAAAATATATGCCTCTTGACTGCTTTTAGCACTCTACTATGCATTCACAAATACTTTTTTGGGCTGACTCCACTGAAAATGTTAAATGTCAGATTTCAGGCAAATCTGCTTTTCTCATTCTGCAAATTTCTGGGACCTTGTCTTGGTGCAGGGTATCCTGATCTTATTTTGGCCTTTGAAACACAGAACTTTGTTTCTTTGTCCCTCCTCTTCCACATTTTTATGCATCCTGACCTACTACCAGACACTGAAGAACACTACAGCATTTTATACATATTTGCTCCACTTCTGCATCTTCTCCTGCAACAGTGTGCAAGTGAAGATCTGCAATCAAGATTTATTTTTCACTCATGTGATTTATTTTGGAGCTAAAATTCTGAGGTTTTAAGATTAAAATCTGAGTGCTTTTTGTTCCAAACACTTAATGTTTTTTAGGAAAACTGTTACCTTTTCTGCTCATTGTATGAATCTGGACAAATGTTTACTACTAGTAGCTTAGGATGCTTTACAAGTAGTAATAAAATGTGTCTTTCTATGTTGCTACATTGATATTTCTTGAACTCTTCCTGCACTTACCCTTGTCTTGTAGATGGATAGGATGTGTTATCAGTACTTTGGTCATTATTATATTCTGGTTTCACTGAATTTCATATTGGTATTTTGTTTCAGAAAAAATTGTGTCCTTCAGACTTGGTGCAGATCATTATATCAAACTGATTTATTTCCTGCTTTCTGTTCATTCTTTCAGCATCTGTCTTTCAATTTCTCAGAGATGCTCTTTGAACTTCATTAGCCTCAGTGAGAATTTTAACTTGTCATAATCTTAAAAAATTCTTCTAGCTCTTTTGCATGGTGTGAGGACTATTAAATGCTTTATTATTTTCACTATTTTGGATCAGATCTAATGCTTCTTTTTTTCTAAGGAATGATCAAAGTAATTCATACACACTATTCTGATTTACATTTTGTTGTTATTCAGTTTTAGGTGACATTTTCTGCATTTGTAAACACTGTGATTAAGTTTTTGTTGTGCATTTTTCTTGTGCTGCAATGTACTAAAATGTCATAAAAGTTACTTTTACTTCCCACAGACATTCTAGCATGTCATTCTTCTGGAATATCTTTGGTGCACTTGAGTATTGAATGCTGAATACTCTTTTGAAGTGTCATCTTTAGAGTGGTGAAAGTGGTAATCTTGCTGCTTTCTTTTTCCTGACTTATCTTTGCACTTTGGTTCTGATTAACTTGTTCATTTGGAAGGATGTTGTAAAGTAACATGGGAGGGCTTTTGAGCTTTCTTATCGTTGTTTTCTTTCAAAGTTCTGTTCTATCTAATACTTATACATCTTCTGCACTCATCAAGCTCGTCTGCTTGGATCTTGTCTCACTTTCCTAGTAATATATAACCATATATTATACATATATAACCAAGAAGGCCAATGGAATCCTTGGTTGCATAAAGAAGAGTGTGGCCAGTAGGTTTTGAGAGAGCATTTTCCCTGTCTACTCTGACTTTGCAAGGTCACAGCTAGAATACTACATGCAGTTCTGGGCTCCCCAGTTCAAGAGAGACAGGGAACTGCTGGAGGGAGTCCAGTGGAGGGTAACAAAGATGACTGGGGGATTGGAACATCTTCCGTATGAGGAAAGGCTGAAGGAACTGGGACTGTTTTGCCTAGAGAAGAGAAGGCTGAGGGGAGACTTTATTAATGCTTATAAGTACCTAAAGGGTGGGTGCAAAGAGGACGGAGGCAGACTCTTTTTGGTAGTTACCAGTGACAGGGCAAGGGGCAACAGACACAAGCTGGAACATAGGAAGTTGCATTTAAATATGAGGAAAAACTTCTTGATGGTGAGAGTGACAGAGCACTGGAACAGGCTGCCTAGGGGGGTTGTGTAGTCCTCCTCTCTGGAGACATTCAAAACCTGCTTGGATGCAGTCCTGTGTGATGTGCTCTAGGCAATCCTTCTTCAGTGGAGAGGTTGGACAAGATGATCTCTAGAGTTCCCTTCCAACTCTGACAATAATTTATTCCGTGATTCTGTGATTGTTCTGGTAGATATTCCACACAACCTAATGCCATACCAAAGCACTACTTTGTTTATTTTCATTTACTAATGTTTATGGATACCCTGTGTAGACCTCATGAACAGATCTGGTTTTAGTTTACTGATTTCATTTCAGGGTTATTTTTCTAGGTATTTATTATATAGATACCTAGTTATAGAATTTTCCTTGGACATACTATTAATGTTCTATGTGAACTGAATATTCAATGAATGCTCGAAATCATGTGAATACAAAGGCTAGCATTGGTGTGTTGTGATTTACCTCTTATTTTAGTTTGGTTTCAGGGATACTATTTCTTTAATGCTTATAAAATGGTAACACGTAACTTCATCAATCTATGTTTTTTAATCTGCCTTGCAGCCAAGAAGCTGCTGAGTTCTTCCTCTACAATGTATCCAACAGTTACATCCCACTGCTGATGAGTGCAATGCATTCATGCCCGGAGGTTTGTGCTGTGACATATAATGATCATATTCTCTAGTTTTGCACTTGGGCAGTAAAATGAAACTGATACTCACCACAGGTCCATCACATCATTCCTTTTGGTGTACTTTTTTCTTGGAATATTACACATACCATTATGCTGAACCTTTTGCTCTCTTCTATCTTCTGCGTTTGTTTGCTCATACCACTTCATGTATGTCACTATTGGCATTAGCAAGAAATCTCATCTGTTCTTCATGTTTCTTATGTACATTTTAGTTTTGCAAACAAATTATGTCCACAGTATGTTTTTCTTTAACATCTTTTAAATTTGATCTTGCTAAGATTGTCTCCTAGTCTTTTCCAACCAGAATTATTCTGTGATTCTCTGACTTGTTATTTCACACTAATCTGTGAAATGTATATAGCCAGATGTCACCCTAGTAAGTGTCACAGTAGTCCCTGGTTCTCTGCTCAGAAATCTTCTCTTACTAAGGACTGTATTTCTGCTTCCATGAGCTTAACGTTAGACATTTGTTTCTGCAGAGATTGCTGTCTGTTTGTCCACAGGGAACTAAGCCTCAGATGCTAACTCAATTCCCTTCTTCCATTTGGATAATTTCTCTTTAGGGGCTTCTGATTTCCAGTTTCATAAGAGATATTTTTGGTTGGTTTTCCACAATCATTTTATGCTTGGTTGTTGGTGGTGTTTTTCTCTCCTTATTCTTCCCTCTTTTTTTTTTTTTTTTTTTTCCCTTTCTTTATTTTTTCAGCTTTCTCACAAATGTATTGACTTCCACTGACAAGGAAAACTTTTTATTTTCTTCTTAAAGTTATTCAAGTTAAGTTCCTTATTAACATCAAAGATGTGCTTTGCTCTAGAAGATTTTGTGTTAAAAAAAATTATAGAAGCAACATTTCATTTTGCTACATAGTTTGATTTGCTTTGCGATTACCAAGCTGTCTATCTCAAATAGTTTTTTCAGATGAAGACCAGGTTTATGCAAGGCAAAGAATAGAATCTGTGAAATTTGAACACAGATTGATGAGGTGATTCTCAAAAGGAGAGAAAGTAAAGGAGGAGATGCGGTGGCAAGTATAAGTGAAAGAAAGCAATGATCACAAAAAAAACCCAAACAGATGCAAACAAACAAACAAAAACCCTACCAAAACCAAACCAAACCAACCAACCAAACAAACAAGCAAACAAAAACCTAATAAAAAAACCCCAACAACCAAACAAAAAAAAACACAACAAAACCCAAACACCTAGCATCAAGGAAGAAAACAGTGCAAATGTTCTGGTTACTCTTCGTATAACAAAAAAAGGGTCTCATAAACGAGAAGGTATATAATTTGGTGTAATTTACAACCTGAACCAAGCTGTTTTAGACTAAGTACTCACTGCTTTCCACCATAGCAATTTTCTGCCATTACTTTTCCAGTCTCCTTTTAAAATGTGTCCTTATTCCACTTTGAAAGGTCTAATAAAAAAGGACTAATTCAGTGTTACCTTTAGCATTTGATATTTTATAGAAAATGATTTTACATACATAATAAATCAGGCTGAAAATATGAAAGCCTGCATTTTATTTATCTACCAAATTGTTCAGACAAATATTCCCATTGAATTTTTTTTACTAAGTCAAATCAAAAGAAATTCAGCCTTCTTTGCCTTTATCCAGGACAGGTTTTAACTTCCATTATGACAAATATTTATTTTTGAAGTCATACAGAAAATAGGTCATACATCATAGTAGAGAAAAAAAAAAATTGCCTCTACAATCTGTCAGTGAAGTCTGAGAGCAGCTAGGGGACCCTTCTATTTTCACCATTACTTTCAGAACAAAAGAAATACGTTTTCAGGATGATACAATGACACGTGACAGTTCAACACCTTCATATTTAATCTAGGATTGTCAAACTGAAATCTTAGTTTTCTAATATCAGTCCTGCTGTGCATGATCATTTCTTTCAGCAGGTGAGTTCCTTGAAGGGAAGTTTGCTTCCTTACATAAGCCAAATAATTACCTGTTCTCTGTTTTGAATGCCATGTCAGGATATAATCTTTGTTTATTCATTATTCCTCAGATTTTACCATTGTAATTAATTTTTAATCCACCATTGTCTGAACAAGACTGAAGTCCAATATTTTTTCTACTTCGTAAGTGTCAGAAATGTTTAAGTGCTTCAGACTACTGCATTCAACGAATCCATGTGCTTTCTACCATCCTGTAAGAAATATCTTTCTTGTCCATACAGATGGGCATTTCAGGAACCATTTTATCAATAAATAAATAGTCCCACTTCCTGTGGGACCCTTTACACACACCCCCAGCCAGTCCCTCTGGGCTTGAAGAGTTGCTTATAACCTCCCTGTAATAGCAGAATTCCAAAACATTGCTGTTATAAACCCTGTTTGCTTTTTTTCCTTAGCACACTGACACATGTAATTTCCCCTTCTCAATTGTAGTCATTGTGTTGGGGTGAGAGCCAGAGCACAAGAAAGAGACTGCCCAATAAGATATCATCCTTCCTCTGTCATCCTCACTATCAAGATGAGTGACTTGACTTTGTCTTGCAGAATAAAAAAACCAACTTGGTTCTGTTTCTAAGGGCACGTTTTCAATTACTTTTCCCAGGTGTTATAATGGAGAGATTTCCAGCTCTTCTCAGCAAGGCAGAGCCAGAAATAAGAGAAAACCCCTAGAATTATGAATGTGAAACTGTAAGTTATTGAGTAAACAAACACAAGGCATTGCAGCTTTACTGCATGAGAGTCAGCCAGAGAATGAAGCTTTGAGAGGGATGATTTGTGGAAATGCCAAGTAGCAATATTCTACATTCATGACCTTATCCGAATTTTAGCCCTGGCAGCTACTTCCATGAATGATTCAAACCTCAGCCCAGATTCATCAAGTTTTAAATCAGTGTATCAGTGGGAACAAATCAACATCCCCTCTGTCACCAGTCTATGCATGCTCCTTACTTAATTATTGTGATTGTTGCACAGGATTAAAACTATTTTTCTGTCAAGAGCAAGATTTAATAACCGTGATTTTACTATTCTTTGAATACCATCAAATAAGATGCCTTTTTATTATTTTTTTTCCAAGGCCAATTGACTGTCTTGCTGTCCTACTGGATCATGTCTGATTGCTCACATAGCAGACAGCTCTACATGACTCCAGCTAGTATTAAAACATATTAAACAACAACTAACCATTTCTGCTATTGTTTTCCAATTTGTCAGGGGCAACATAAAAATGCAGACATAGTGATACACTGTAAGAAGTGGTGGCCTAACTATGACTTCACAGCCTTGTTCAATGTTTTCTCAGACATTTGTGTTAAACATGACCCTACTGCTGGTTGTCAAAAAAGGCCTTGGGATGACAGATGTCTTTATTCTGAAGTGCATTTCCATTATCTTTTGGATTTTGTGCCTCTGGCATCAGTTCAATGCATGACAAACAGTAAGCTAAAAAACAAACATGGGCAGAAGAGGAACATGAGAAAAACGAGAGAATGAAAATGTGGAAGAACCTAGAAGGGAAATCATGGGAAGATAAGAGTGTAATTGAAAGAAAATTATTCAAAGAAATACCAGAAAAAAAAATAAGGGAATGGGAGAATTTAAGGACTATGAAGAGTATTTATTGAAGAAACTATAAATGAATTTGGCTGGCCCTGAGTGAATTTCCCAGTGTGGTGAGATGTCTTCACAGGATTCTGCAGGAACTGTGGACACACAGGGAAATCACAGGGATGTTATCAGAGAAAAAAGCTCTTCTTTTATATAGACTTCAGATGTCATGTTCCCACTGACAGTGACAAATTATTTTTTCTAATAATAACAATTTTCTCATAGTAGTATTTTTTCTCTTGTCACGAGGTTGCAAGAGCTCTTTTCATGTGTCCACAAGCCACCTTTTACTGAAGACACTCATTTGTTTTCATTTAAATTAATGAAAAGCCTATGTCTTGAAAGAAAAACATAAAATTAACATAAAAGTTACAGATACATGGTTTCATGCTCATAAGTGAAGTTACCTGTACTCCAGGATAGCAAAGGTAACTGTTTTCCCCATTTTTTTTCATTAACTGTCCTTTTGTGAGTCACTTTCTTCTTACAAATGATTCCTTCTCTTCCTTGTCTTCTTCCAACTCTTGTTCATTCTACCTCTTTAAAATACCTCTTTCTGATACCTTTACCTCTTTGGATAATATTCCAAACATTTTTGAGCAATTTTTTTTGCATCAAAAAGGTACAGTTTCAAAGTTGTGGTGCAGTATCAATATGGACACACTCCAGCCTGTCTTCTTACAGCCCAAAATTTTGTATTCCATAACTTTTGAGATTTACAACCTCATATTTAACTTATTAATTCTTACCTCATAACAGGGTTCCACTCATGAGGAATCACCCTCTTTGGAGCTGCAGCTTGTGAGAACTTTAGAAGTCAGTAGGATGGACTGGATGGAGAAAGATTTTGTCTATGTTGTGAGGAGTTCCCCATGTGTGTGAAGACTACCCTGAAAAAAAAAAAAAAGAGAGAGAGAGAGAGAAAATAAATGAGATTCATGCATGGAGACGCAGTGGAATTGTAGCCAGCTAATGAGGTGGCTTGTCTGCACAAGAATGGGCTTAAACGGCATTTACATTTCCCTGAGGATATGAGAATACACATTTATTAAGGAGGGTAAGCTCCCGGTTCTGTCTGTGATGAGTAATTTATGCATCTGCAATTAATAAAGAAATATGAAAAATTCCATGTTGTTGTAATGGTAGGGTAAAATTCTGTCATCTCATTGGAACAGCTTTTACTCTGTCAATGTGATAAACAGTGGAATTTCTTGGCCTGTTAAGAAAATGACATCTTACATCACTCTGTTTTTCGATTAGAAATTACTTAGAGAAAAACATTTCAGCAGAAGGTGCCACCAAAAAAAAAAACACAAAAAAAACCCCCAACAAACCCAAACCTAAATGCATACAGTGTTTCTTTCTTTTCCAAGATATGCATATCTCAGTGAGCAATGTCACTAAAATTGAATTTTGTTTGGCATTAAGTACAACTTTGTAGACATAAGACTATGTATTGAATGCAGATATTTTTGGGTTGCATTCAAGTAAAATGATAACATGCTGTTATTTTGTGGTTTATGAAGTTATACACAAAATCATTTACTTCAATAATTCAATATTTACCACAAAAAGATAATTATTAACTTATTAGACATTATTTATTCATGGAAACAGATATACACAGAATTTTATTTTCTTTCATGGAGACTTAGATTTTTATTTTTATTATTATTCATATCCTTCTCTGAAGGTAAATTGTATTCTGAATTGTAAATTAATATTTCATCTGTGATAATCACATTGACAGGATCTACACTTTGGACTGAGACAGATTTTTAAAGGAAAAGCAATGAAGCACTTCATGTAGTAATTCCTTTTTATATAGAACTCATCATTTTTTAAAGAAAACTATTGACCTTAAAATCACAATATCATCATCATTTATCTAGTGCTTTTAATTCTTAAGCTCTTTTGAACAGCTAACCAGTTATATAGGAATGATAAAAAGTTATCTGTGGCAGAATATGTAGAATGAGCTTCAGTAGTACCAGCCACCGCCCTCTCCCCCCCAAAAAAAACCAAACAACCCAGAAGTTACATTTCCCAGTATTGCTTCATAAAATGGACATTTTCAGGAAAGAATACCTAATTCTAAATCAGATTGTAAGCATAACCAAATAATATTAGGATAATTATTCTCTTCATTGTGAAATATAGGTTAGGGATGGACCTGCTGGAAAGCAGTTCTGAGGAGAAGTATCTTGGCGCCCAGGTAGATAGTAAATTATCCATGAGCCAGCAATGTGCCCTTGCTACCAAGAAGTCCAATGGAATCCTTGGTTGCATAAGGAAGAGTGTGGCCAGTAGGTGAAGAGACATCATTCTTCCCCTCTATTCTGCCCTGGTGAGGCCACAGCAGGAACCCTGTGTTCAGTTCTGGGCTCCACAGTTCAAGAGAGACAGGGACCTACTAGAGGGAGTCCAGTGGAGGGCAACAAAGATGACTGGGGGATTGGAGCATCTCCCTTATGAGGAAAGGCTGAGAGAGCTGGGACTGTTTAGCCTATGAGAGGAGACCTTCTTAATGCCCACAAGTATCTAAAGGGTAGGTGCAAAGAGGATGGACCCAGACACTTTTTGTTAGTTCCCAGTGACAGGACAAGGGGCAACAGGCCCAAGCTGGAACACAGGAAGTTCCATTTAAATACAAGGAAAACTTTGTTGTGTTGGGGGTGACAGAGCACTGGAACAGGCTGCCCAGGGAGGTTGTGTAGTCCCCTTCTCTGGAGATACTCAAGACCTGCCTGGATGCAGTTCTGAGTGATGTGCTCTAGGGGATTGTGCTTTAGTGTGTGGGGTTGGACTACGTGATCTCTAGAGGGCCCTTCCAACTCTGACAATTCTGAGATTCCATCAAAGTTAATATTTTTGACTAAGGTAATCATATTCAGAAAATCAGTTAAAATTCTAAGCACAATACCATGAAGTCTTTGACTGCATCTCAGCTATTTTAAGAGAAAGAAGGGAAGAGACCAAAAAATTTTCTAGAAAGGCTGATTTGAAAACAATTATGTTTAATCGTTCATCATTATAATTTGGTGAGCTGGTGATTTCTGAGACTAACACAAAAAATACTTCATAGCATAAATGCTATCTTGATGTGTTCTTAACTATATGCATCTGCTTCCTGACCACCTGTGAGGGAGGAGCTGTGGGAATTAGTGAACAACACGGAGTTACTTAATATTGTCCAGGAAGCCTGACGTAGATGTGGGATGTGTTTACTTAGTTAATTGTTTTACTTATGAAGCACTTATCCCAAGGTTTTCATCAGGAAAGAAGAACCTTTTAACCTCATGTTGTGTCTCCTGTGCAAGTTTGGTGCTTAGGTCTAAAACTCTGAGAGAAAGACCAAGGCAAACAGATACCTTGATAGGCTATTTGAGGGCTCGGAAGAAATCATTTACTCACACTTTGCAGAGGCTGGTGATGTTTCTCTCCTGAAATCAATCTGTGTTCTGTAAATAAATTGTTAATAAACACTCCTTCTTATTGGAATCAGCCAGAGAAACAGATAAAATCCCCAGGCAATTACTCCGTTGCTCTAGGAATCAGGTAGCTGGCTGATTTGCAATCAGATAGACAGGCTGTCTGTCCTTGGGGGGTTCTCTGCGGGAATGCTTTCTGAAATGCATACATATCACCCTATCAGAAGAAAAAGGAAAAAAAAACCCAACAACAACCCACAAACAAACAAAAAATCATCTCAGCAAGCTGCAAGGATCTAGCTCAGAGTGTCAAAGGGAAAGGCTCAAGGTGCCGAAGTTTCACGCTCGCTTTCCTGAGAGATACAGAATTTGCTGCTACTAAACCAGATCTGTCAAAAAAGGACAACTCTTTAAAGTAGAATGAGAGAAAAACAAATATCTAATGTCTCTTCTCAATCAATTGAAGAAAAGTGCTTTATTTCACTACTTATATTGACAGTAGTTTGCATCATACTTTTTAGATGGATTTCCTGCTGAAACGTTCCTGTTTGAGGTTTGATTACTAAGAGAAACCTTTTATTATTCTTGCAATGGCTTTGCTTATGGAGAGTCAAATGTGTGGTGAAATTATGTTGCAAAACCTGGAATCCAGCTTTCTGGATGTCTTTATAGTTTTGTAACAAACCCAAACTTCCTACCTAAAGAAATTTTCCCAGGTCTACAAGTTCCCATGGAAGTACTGTAAAAAATACTTTTTATTTTGCTACCTTACTGTGAGAATGATTCACTCTGAATAATTTATTAAATGAGTTTAGCCTCTTTTTCTTTCTGTAGGATGTCTACAAATATATCAGAAATTTCTTGCATATATTTGTTATTCTAAACTACTTGACAAGTCTTTTTTTTTGTGTATGAATTTGTTTACTCTGTAGGTTGCAATGTAAATTCTGAAAATATAACTTACCTATCAATTTGTGACTGGTTATCTAAATTAGGCAGATATCTTTTTTAACTCTGGTTGTCAAAGTGCTCTCCTATGTAGGACAAGTCTCTTGGTCTCCATCTGAAGTTGAAGATACATGATAAGTCCTCCAGAAAAGAAGAAATCTGCTGTGAAAGCATATGGTCAGAAGTTTAATGTGTTCTTTGGGTTTTGTTTTTTTAATTTTATTTTCTTTATTGAATTTTTTCTAAAAGCCACTTACATTTGAATTTACTACAGGTAAGAAGATCAGAAAAACTCACATAAAAATCTGAATACCATTATTTTTCATCATAAGCTTAGAGTTTTTGTTGTTGCAAAACTCTGTAAAATTACCTATGCAAATATTAAGGTAGCCAGTGAATTCTAAGTGCCAGATGTGCATACTTGGGGACAAAAATCCACATAGATGTGAAACTTCTGAGAATAGTTCAAGCAAATGCTAAAGGAAGTTGATTCATATTATCTCTTAGATCAACAGAAACAGAAGGAATCCCCAATGTCTGCTAAGCCCCTGCTTCTTTCTAGCATTGTTCTTCAGCTGTTAGTTACAGAAATAAAAAACATTATGTCACGAATCTACAGTAAATAACAGTATTCATATTAAATGGGAATTCTGGATTCATTGTCTAAAATACATTTTTTTTTAAGTATTTTATGTATAATAATTCTACATCAGCTTGCTATGTGTGTCTGGAGCATTTGGCATAAATGCAATCAAAAATTCCTCTTTGCAGTCTCTGTGGAACTGCTCATGGACACTATTACAAGGCCTATCTAAAAGCCAATGAGACTAAAAATTTAAGAAAAGAACCACATTCTGGTCTTACCATTTTCATACTGATATATATCTATTGATTTTAGTGGAGAAAAATCAAATTAAAACCTCACTTATTTTGTTAGTGCAAGCTGTAACTTAACACACATGCAAAACGAAGTTCTAATTTAATACAGAGGGGTAAAAGACCTTGTGTTAAGAGGAAGGGAAGAAAAAATCCTTTTTCACTGTGACATATTTATCCATTGTCCTCACAGAGACTAAGCTGAAAAGGCTATGGCAAGCTGAGCATTCATATATTAAAATCTGCAAACAGTTAATTTTAAAAGCTAACCTGAATGAAAGAGAAAACAGTTCTGTTGAAATACTGAGTGGATTAGCTGTGGACATGAAAGAAATGGGAGTTGTTTTGTAGCCAGGGATTTAAAATATAAGTGCACAATTAGACTGTGGTGATTTCCAGATCTCATTTGCACCTTCACTAAAGGAGAAGAACGGCTGGCAGGGAAACTGGCCTAGAAGTATTATCCACAGTGATAATAAACTTAGGTTGCTCCAAGGAGAAAGAAAAGGAAATTAGAAATACAGTATATGTTAGAGCTGGTATATACTACTGACTGAGAATTAGGCACTGACAGGCAGCAACTCCTGGGGAGCTGCCAGTGACTCCACTATGCTTTTCTAGCAGGTGTCATCGTAAGAGAGTGGCATCAAATAAGCTGGAGACAGGTTGGAGAAAAAACAGCAAAAGCTGCAAAATGGAAGGGACGTATTCATGTGTGCATGTGTGTCCATGTATATGTAACATCTTTGTGGTCTGCGCTATCTGATTTAATAACTAACCTTTCCTTCTATCAGGAAATACCTTGGGCACGTTTGTAAGAACTGTATTGTTGTTTTTATTAAAACCATGCTGGAAGATACAGAATTAAACGAAACCTGTTTACAGGCACCTTCTATGGTAAACAGAAACATTTTAATGACACAAAGTGGACTGGAAGAACACAGTGAGTTTTTGGGTGTACAAATGCGTAGCTGTGCACATGCACCACCGTGTTCTTTCAACTCAGCCTTCATATATCACCTCTGCTGAGTCTAAACTAAAGACAAACCAGTGTGGTACCATTTCAGTAGCAGCCATGCCTACAGTATATAGCTTCAAGGGACAGGTTTTATCTATTTTTAGACTACTCCTCATTTTGTAATTTTCTTTCATTGCAATATAATTTTATTGTGTAGGTTTTATGCTTCTCATTCCTCCATTACCTTGGCCTTTAGACACTATTTCGATTTGTGTTCTGCCTGACTGGATGCACAGTGTCAGACGCCTCCTTGTCAGACAGTCGGTAGAGACTCTAGTTTTATTGCCCATAACAAATAAAAGTTATCTTCCCTCTTTAAAGCCTGTCTGTGACTTGCAGAGTCTACAAGTTCAACAGCACAGTGTTGATGGACGCTATAATACCAATGAGAAGATGAGACAATTAGACTGTAACCATTTGTTTAAAGGATTTAGGGTCTCTTTACAGCCTCTGTGAGCCATTATTAGTATTTTATTGCTTTGCTTTGTGATGGAAGACATAAGACAAAAGACAGTTTTTCTGGATCTTTTTTGTCGGTTTTCCATTTTTTGTATCTGTGTGTAAGATCTGCTAATAAAAACCCACACAAACCTATGAGCTACTTGTGCTGTGCCTGTGAAGCAGCCCCTTGTTTGGAAAATAATCCTCTAAGGAAAACAGTCTTTTCTTCTCATTTTTGTTTTCTCAGTAGTAAACTATTCAATAATCCAGAAATCCATGTTGCAATTGTACCCTTAGAAATTGTACTTTTAGGCCTCCATTCAGCTTTGCTGATCAGTTATTTATCAGTCATATGTACATACAATTAATTAGGAGTAATTTCATCACATTTTGTGTTAATTGAAGGGGAAAAAAATATTCTCCATCCTGGTAAAATGGATGGAGTTCAAGAGAGAAGGAGGCGTGGGATGACGGGGCTAAACGCCAAGACCAAAGGAAAATTGGCTTTTCAAAGGGTAAAAGATGAAACAAACATTTGTCTATTACAAGCAGCTAAATCTTGACCAGGTCTCCCAACTTCTCAAAGAGCTGCAGGGCACTAGTCAAAGGTGGCAAATACGCACACCAGGGACAAAGGTGTTTTGAGTCAGCACTGCACTCCGTTTCCACTAGCATACTTCAGTATCTATGAGCAGCAAGTTGTTCAGATAGCCAGCTGTTTATTGACACATTACAGAGAACAGACTTTCATTTTATGCCTCCTATAAGGATATTTCCAAATAAAGCAACAATATTCCATGGGATACATGAGTTCTTTGGTTCACAGGCTGCTCCAAGAAAATGGTGCATTTGAGGACTCAGAGATGCTCAGAGATTTAAAGAAGGCAGTCTCACAAGCTACAGTACCATTTAATGTTATTTTTCCCTTTAATTTATAGGCATCACAAACTCCAGAGTTCAAAGCTTGTTCAAGCCTTTCAGCTTGAAATGTTAAGAGCTTTACAAAGCAAACATGTTTTCATCCTCAAAGAATGACATTTGAAAAAAAAAGTGTCTTAAAGGCTAGTAGTACATTTAGATTTTTCTTATGTTTCTAGGCCAAAGAGCATAACATTTTTTTGGTAGCACAAAGACTGAGTGCTGGTGATTTAATGTATTTATTTTTGGCTAAGAAGAAATTAAGATAAGAATTTTACATTACAATCATAGAACAACTGAAAATGTTACATTGGTAAGAAAAAATAATCTATAACTGCCTATTATCTTACACTGAAAATTGTTATTTGCTGCTACTTTTATTTACTACAAGTAAACCTATTCATCTATTACAACTAGCTGTGTTAGAGCATTGTAGTGTAATATCTCAGAAATTAACACAATGCAAATTAGGAGACAGCCAATTAGGATACTGGAAATAGTATGATGGACCCAAAAATACTTAATTTTAGGATATGGCAGAAAAACTTGTCTGGTTTGTGTTAGTCACTTTTTTGTTCAGAGATGGATGACACCATCAAAAGGAAGAAAAGAGATAAAAAGTCAGCTATTCCTTAGTTATTTTTAAAAAGTCACCAACAAAGGAACATAAAGCTAGATTGAGATTAAACAGGGAAACAGCCTATTAACATAATAAATTTTAAATATCTTTGCAGTTTAGAATGTTTTTATCAAAATCCTGTTCCCAGTACAATAAAGAAGCATCTCCTTGTGGGAATTGTGATCCATTTGAAAGAGCTATACTCATCTGCTTAAAGGAGAAACTGACTGGCCAGAGTCAGTTCTATAAATGGATGAAAGATCTGAGCCGAAATAAAGGAGTGATTATAAGGGACCCACTGCCATTCATTCTGTAGCAGATAGATAAGAGCTGGGACAAATTCCAATGTATTTTCAACATTTCCTTAGGCAGACATCCCTACAGACACCTTCAGCCCTTTTAGAAACACCCTTGCCCAGTGAACTGCATAACCAAATTTGTTCTTGATGGCACTTAGGGTGAGCTCCGGCAAGTCCACTTATTTCAGCACGAGCACAAGAGATCATAATCTTTTAGTTGAGACAGAAGACAGCAACAAGATGCTACTTTGCAGACCCACTCTTTATATGACTTATCAACCATAAAGTAAGTCTCTAAGAAGAGTGTCGTAATGTCAGATCAGCTGTTGACCTGTTTCTGATGCTTTTACAGCAAAAGTGAATTAGTGGAAAAACAAATGAGTTAGCACAGACTTAAGAGATGTATTCTTAATAGGTATGACACCTTACAGAGTGCTTAGAAAAGATGAACAACAATGAGTGTTTATTTTGAGTGTTTTAATGAAAAAAATCCAAAACTGATGTTACTAGCAACAATATCTTACAACAGTGAATATTCTAACCCACATGTCATAGGTTGAAATGGCCACGTAAATTTGGGATGTGTTTTGCTATGATATTTGTTTTCAAAAGAAATAGAGCCAATGTTTGATGACAGGTGAACATTATTTAGATGATTTATAGAAAGGAAGAATGGATGGAAAGAGGCTAGATAAACCTGTCTCTGTGGACTTTCAGGATGCCTGATAAGACAGACAGGAGATCGAGTCTTTTTTTAAAGCATCCATCCACATCAAAATTTATAGGATGCTGGAAAAGAGAAGAATTATGCCATATAGACAATTTCTTTGCCTCATGGCAGGGTCAGCTATAGCTATGTTATTCCAGAGAGATATTTGGCTAAGCTCTGGAATGGATATGCTGCATTATTGTTAGGCTTTCTATCTCAGCAGGTGGTTGGTTTTGTCCTGTTTTTTTCCTAGTCTACAACTGGAAGCTTTTTGTGCTGTAAGGTCTTATTTTATTATCCTACACATAGTAGATCTGGAGAATAATTTATTCCCTTGATCTTTACACATCTGAATACATTTTTCATATTAGCTTCCTGAGTAAATAATCCTATTTCACTCTTTCCTTACAAGTCATTTTCTAGACTTGTGATTGTTACTTTCTTCCTGAAATACAGTGTACTAAACAACCCGTGCTGCTGTAGCACAAGTCACTAAAAACAGAGATGAAAAATTCTTTCACAGATTTTGCAAATGACACTCATGTTTATGCAGTCAACATTGACACTTCCTATTCCACCACTGTATGTCATTAATTCCTATCACATGTATAGTCTCTGTAATGCACTGACCCTCCTCTGGAGACCTGCAGCATAGACCACCACTCAGGACTCTACTGCTGCAGCTCACTATTACTACTTGGTGCTTCCTGAATAAGAACTTTTTAGTTGATTTTTGTATATTATTAGGATCATTTATAAATCTGTTTTTTCTCTCTGGATTGCTTGATAGATCACTCACTTGATAACTAAATGACTTTGAATTTTCTGATTACACAGAACATAAAGTGATAACTACATGTCCATATTCTTTGAACATAATTTTACAACTGCTTCTGTATCTACATTATAGCTGCTCTATCTAAATCACTTTTCATTCTTTATAATACTGTCAGAAAAACAGACTGGAATTTCTGGAAAGTAAAAAAATATAACATCTCCTGTTCCTTCACTCCAAAAGATTTCTTAACCTGTGATAAAAAGAAATTGGGGTGGTTTGAAGTGTTTTGTTACTTACAAATGTATGTTGTCTTTCATTCCTCACCTCATTACGCTCTAGCTGTTTACAAATTTATTACCCAGTCAAGATTTTTAGGGGATGGCATCACTTTGCTTTGTTTTGTTCCCTTTGCTTTGTTTTCACAGCAATTAAGGTCAGGCTGACTGTTTGCAAATCTATGTTACCCTCCAGCTCTCAAAGAACAGAAGCATGGGCCAGATTCTGACAGCCTACATTGTACCGAAGTTCCTACTGCTGGTGCTCCTTACTGACTGGATGTATCTCAAGGTCTAAAGCTGTAAGAAGAAAAACAAGACACAGACATTTATATGTTTACTCACACATTTATACTCATGGTTATGATCCTGTGTTTTCTTTTTTTCCAGCCTTCTAGACTGTCTTGATACAAAAGGAGTAATGTACAATGGTTTTCAGCTGCTATTCCTTAAGTATATGGGAGTGCTGGTTTTCATTGGGTTAGAGTTAATTTTCTTTACAGAAGCTGGTACTGATTTTTGGATTTGTGCTGAAAACAGCATACATAATTCAGAGGTGTTTTCCTTACTCTGAGCAGTGCTTACACAGAGTCAAGGCCTTCTCTGCTTCTCATCCTACTCCACCAGTGAGCAGGCTGAGAGTGCACAAGAGTTTGGGAGGGGACACAAGCTGGGACAGCTGACACCAGCTGACCAAATGGATATTCAATAACATAGGACATCTTATTCAGCATTTATATCTGGATGAAGAAGAATGAAGGAAGGAAGGGAGGGATGTTCGGAGTGATTGTGTTTGTCTTCCCAAGTCACCGTTACGCATGATGCATAATAACACTGTCTCACATGACATCCTGGTCTCCAAACTGACAAGGCATGGATTTGACAGATAGACCACTCAGTGGATAAGAGATTGGTTGGATGGCTGCACCCAGAGAGTTGTGGTCAATAGTTCAGTGTCCAAATGGAGGCAGGCGATAAGTAGTGTCCCTCAGGGGTCAGTACTGGGACCAGTGCTGTTAAACATCTTTGTTGGAGACATGGACAGTGAGACTGAGTGTATCCTCAGCAAGTTTGCTGATGGTACCAAGTTGTGTGGTGTGGTTGACACCCAAGAGGGAAGGGATACCATCCAGAGGGACCTTGACAGGCTGGAGAGGTGGGCCAGTGCCAACCTCCTGAATTTCAACAAGGCCAAATGCAGGGCCCTGCATCTGAGTCAGTGCAACCCCAGGCACAAATACAAGCTGGGGGAAGAATGGCTGGAGAGCAGTCCTGAGGAGATGGACTTGGGGGTGGCAGTAGATGAGAAACTCAACATGAGCCGCCAGTGTGCATTGGAGCCCAGAAAGCAACTGCATCCTGGGCTGCATCAAAAGAAATGTGGCCAACAGGGCCAGGGAGGTGATTCTGCCCCTCTACTCTGCTCTGGTGAGACCCCAGCTGGAATACTGTGTACAGTTCTGGGGCTCTCAGCACAAGAAAGATATTGACCTGTTGGAGAGGGTCCAGAGAAGGGCCACCAAGATGATCAAAGGGCTGGAGCACCTCTGCTATGAAGACAGGCTGAGACAGTTGGGGCTGTTCAGCCTGGAGAAGAGAAGGCTTCGGGGAGACATTATAGCAGCCTTCCAGTACCTGAAAGGGCTTACAGGAAAGCTGGGGAGGGGCTTTTCATCAGAGAGGGCAGTGATAGGACAAGGGGTAATGGTTTTAAACTGAGAGAGGGGAGATGTAGGTTAGCTATTTGGAAGAAGTTCTTCACTATAAGGGTGGTGAGGAACTGGAATAGGTTGCCTGGGGAGGTTGTTGATGCCCCATCCCTGCAGGTTTTTAAAACCAGGTTGGATGAGGTTTTGTGCAACCTGATCTAGTGGTAGGGTTCCCTGCTCATGGCAGGGGGGTTGGAACTTGATGATCTTTATGGTCCCTTCCAAACTTAATGATTCTATGATTCTATGATGGAGCCCTGCTCTCCTGGAGGTTAATTCCTTATTTTGCTTGTGTGTGCAGCTTTTGCTTTACTTATTAAACTGTCTTTATCCTAACATACAAGTGGCTTAAACCATGACAAAGAGTTAATATTTAAGATGTTTTAATATTTGTTTTTCTTCACAGGTAAGTGCCACCAGGAACAAATAATTTGGCCATTGACTAAAAACCAGGACAGATTTCAGGATCAAAAACAGAAAGCAAAATCTTCGGTATTGCCTTTTAGATTTGATTAGTGCAATTTTGTACTCTCAGACATATAGATGTGGCAATTTGAAAATGTGACTTTTAAGAGCACTTTTGATATAAAATCAAACTTGTCATTTGTAAGTAAAATTCACTGCAAGAAGGCAGTGAAGGAACTGCCATATTTTCTGAAAGCCACATAAGCATGGACTTAGCATGAAAATATGGTTTTCGAGTAAAAGCTAATATATAAAAGTATATGTCTTCTAGAAAGGCATGTATGTTGTGGACAAAATAATGGAAATTTCATAACACACAGAATTTAGGCAAATTGACCTTGTTCTTTGAATTATTTTGAGGCATTTAAGCTTCATTTTTCTAAGGGAGAACCGCTTTTTCATAACTCTTCTAATAATTTCTTCTGAATAACCTGCATAACTATTTTGCAGCACTGAAAAGGCAAGAGTATTTTGGAAAATAAAAATGGACTCAACATCAAACCAAAGAATCCACACTAGAGTTTTGATTTAGTGTCTATATTGCTGGCACTGAAATCTATGTTCTTTTACATTATGATATAAGAAATAGAAGCACAACTTCTAGACTCTGGTCTGGGAAATATAACATTACAATCCACTGCATTAGAAGTAGATTTGATAAAGAAGCTATTTTAAAATAATTGTAAAGATGAAAAAAATCATTCTTTTATATTCAAAGAGCATGCTGGCAATTAAAAGAAAATTAATTTATATGAAAATCAAAGGAACTCCTACTTAGTATAAACAAGAAATTAAAATTAAAGATCAGTTAAATCAGCATATAATCTTATTAAGCACTTATTGTTTGGAGCTTTTAAGTAACAGAAGAGGATAAGTGAAGAACTCATTTGAGGAAACCACTATCATTAACTTAAAGAAAAATTGATTGAGTCAGTTGCAGCCACTGAACAACCACAGCAGGCTCTCCTGAAAATCAAACCAAGCACAATTAAAAAAAAAAAAAAAAAAGAAGAAAACATTTCTGACTTAATGTCCAGGGTAAGCTGGACTTTAGCTGAGCAAAGTGAGACTTTATCTTAACTGTCACTGTATTTATATGTCTGGCATTTGAAAAAGAAATTATACTGTATTCATTAAGTGGGATTAACTACCTGCCACAATTTTCAACAGTTTGATATTGTTCAGAGAGTCAGGGGGATTAAAAGCACCTATGACATCAAACTCCAAAATGTATCCTCTTATGCTTCATTTCCACATCATCATCAGATTAGATCTCTGAATAGGAAAGGAATTAGAATAAAAGGCATAGTGTTTCTTTCTACTTTTAAAAAGATACTGCAAAAGGACATTTAGTTTGCAGTAATAAAAAGAAATCACATCACTGCACACCTGCTTACTACTTCTATCTACACTATTAAACTGGCAAGCTTTGACAGTGGTCTAAAACAACGTGTGTATTAAAAGACATTGTTTATTTTTCTCATAACTTTTATCAGTACATTGAAATTTCAGAAAATGAAGTGTTACAACCTCAGCTTGAGATATAACTTTCTGATGGATTCCGAAATTCATGACAGGAGCAGGTCAAGTGATCTCTCTGGAGCATGCTGATGCCATCAAGGCTACTTCTCATTATTTTCTATGGAGTTGTATCCAAGTGAGTTCATATTCGGTCTTAACTTTAGTTCTCATGTTTTAGCTTTTTACCAGTTAAAAAATGGCAGGAAAGAAAGAATAATTATTAATCAGAGTCACTTTACCTGTTTTTCCCACTAGACACATACATTTTTTCTTTTTCTTTTTTTCTCTTTTGGCTGGAAATACAGTTTTATGCTTGATAAGAAAAGCTTTCTTTAGTATAAGAAAATAAAATTTGTGTTGAAAGGTAAAAGATAAAGACCACTAGCTGTTACAGTCTGGAACTTACCAAGTCCCAGTTTGGAGAGAAAGTCCAAAGAAAACCGTTCAGTGTAGTAATTTCATTCTGGAGATGAAAGCCTATACACTGCATAAGAAATTACATCAGTGATCTAAAAACTACCTTGTTTTTAGTATCTCAGTCCATTACATTGGTCTAAAAACAAATGAACAAAAATGACATGATCATTCATCCTTGAAACATGGGATGTAGCAGTTCAGAAGGGTATAGTGGTGGTGATCTATCTCCACACAAAACATTTAGCTGAAGTCACCCAGGTCTTTTCTCAATCAATATTTCTCTTGAGAATACATTTCATCAGGGGATTTTCATTATGGCTTCAGATAGACCAAAGCAATGAAACAAAGGACTTCTTCATAGTATAGCCTTGAATTATCTTCTCACTCTGCAGAAAGTTGAAAGCCAAGTTATGCAGAACTTAGTGTATTGTGTTGGGGCTTATGTAAATATTTGCCTAATAGCTATGTGTCATGCAGTTTTTGTAAATACTTGTTTGGATTTCAATGTGATTTGTCTGTACCCTCTCAGCTGTAACACCTTGTTTTAAGAAAATATTTATGTGAACTTTGCAAACCAAAAGCCTGTTGTGAAGCTCAACTTCACACTTTTCTTGGCCAGCCCCATGAAAAAGAAATATGGTTGTAGCCTGAAATAAGGCTTGTCTTGCATTTCTTCAAGTATTTCTTGAAGAAAAGTCTGTGCCGGAAATGTTAAAGTCACAAAGGTAAATAGACTTTTAAAAATAAACACGACATCTCACACAGTTTGTTTTACACTGTGTTAACCCTAACTGTCATTATGAAAATTAGAATTACAGATATTTTTACTTAAATTACTTAGATTATAAATGTTAATAGGGGGGACTCTCTTTTGTCTAGTATGCATAAATCATGCACCACAATTCAGTCTACTTTGTTTATCAACCCTTGAATATTCACAAATTAGTATTACAAGACAATGTAAAACTTTAAAACACTGCTGATTCATTTTGGCTTTATACAATATATTCAAAACATACGGAATCAACTTTCTTGGGACACTATTTTCTGGCAGTTCCAGGTATTTTGGTGTTAACAATGGCAGCTGCTTGAGATAACAGGGGAGAATCAGGATACCAACAAGGCTGAGCTGGTTTGAGGTAACCAAGATGCGTGATTCATCCAAGCTGACTCAGAGAAGTCTTAATATTTCTTTCATGATTTGTAAGAAACTACTGAACAAAGTGGAAACAAATATTTTCCACAGGCAGAGTCAATCAGCTGAAAGGCATGCATATAACTTATTCATATGTTCAGAATAATAGAATCTACAATTTAACTTTTTTCACTTTGCAAATTATTTGGATACAGGTTATGAATTTTACAAATATATTTTTCTATTTACAGTTCTTCAGTAAATAGCATGTGCTAATAAGGCTTAGCTCATTATTTGTTCATGAGCTGATCATTGAGAATATTCATTATTTATACTATATAATTTGTCCTCTATATTACATGGCATTATTTATGTTCCACAAATAGGTGATTTATAAATAGCTTCATAAATAAAATGAGTTGTGTTTTCCTTCATCAGATTAACTGTGAACTTTCCTAGTTGTTAAACTCTATCATCCAAATAATAAGAACAACATGTGAATCGCACTGCTGATCCCCATAATTCCTGTAAAATTGGTGGTGTCTTTACTTTAGATTTTTTATTTATAAATGTAGAAAATAAGCATTTCTGTGTTGGAATATAGGTAAATTACTGAATGGGAGAAATTACAAACAAAATAGTCTGAGGTATTATGAGTTCTATTTTTACAGAAGCAATAATGGGGTTCTTATACTGAGGTATATGAAAACATTATAAGGAAGTATAGCGTAATTTGAATCAAGCTTAAGATTTTCAGGACCATTATTGTGTTCACAAGAATAGACTTATTTCTCCTCTTACTTTAGTTTGAGAAAGAAGACATTTCTTTTTTAAAGTGTGAAACGTTCTACAAAGAGAAATGTAGAGAAGGGGGCAAAATGTATTGGGGCAGAGAGGGAAAGTTAAAAATCTCATGGCAACAAAAGCTCCGAATTACAGTTTTCAGTGTTGCCTAACCCATGGGCAGTAACAAGCACTGCACAGAACAGCAGGGTGCAATCCAAAAGCCACTGGTCCCGGGGATTTCAATGTCCCTGAAACAATGAGAGGAAGTGGCACAGCTGCAGCATTTCCCTCAGACTTGCATTTTACAGAGGTATTTAGAACAGCAGTGGCATCTGGGCCCTGCAGCTCAACTGCACAGCACAGTAGGGGTTGTTTAAAAAAAACAAGAAATGGGAAGCAATGTACTTGGTTGGAGTCCTGCATCTGCCTGGCACTTAAATATCACTGAAAGAGCCAAGAACCCATTTTCTCTGGATTTCTTTTAAGTAACAATTAAAAAAAAAAAAAAAGTTTTCATTAAATTCTTTTTCTAACACAAAGAGACAATGAAACAACAGGGAAGGAAACACAGCCAGTTTGTTGGAGGGATATGCGTTATTGGAATCACCTTGGGTGCAAGAGAAAGCAGCAGCAGAAGCAGGCTGCTCTACAAGCAAGCTGGGAGCAAGCAAGGACAACAGGGCAATGCCCTCAGTGACAAGGGGTGCAGCTCATTCCCAAACACAGGAATCAGCTCTTCCCGTGCTTTACTCCCAGCAGTACAGGCATTAGTAAATATGAAACTGGGTTTTGAGATTATTAGTCTTTCCCTTCACCAGTTTAATGCCTGGTTTTGGGAAAGCACCAATGTGTAATTATGTGATCTCTTATATCAACCAAATATTTTGTCATAATTCTGTCTCTATCTTTGAGTATTACACTTTGATTATATTACAGAGAAGAATTATGAACTACTTTTCTAAGACCAATAGATGTGATCGAGGAAAAAAAGCCCACAATCAATCATGGGTGATGCAGTAAAACTATCCAGGCTTCCTGCACTTCTGAATGTATTAATTTTTTTATACCAGTAGCTATGAAGATGAAACACCTGTGAGCCACTAAATGTTCTGAATTAATAAGAAAAATTCTCATATTTAAGGAATATTAAATGCCCCATAGAAATGTTGATTAAAGTATGGTTTGGTGATCAGAAAGCTGATCATAAAAAACAACCGAATCAATTAAAAATAAACATATATATATATAGCAAAACAAACCCAAGCTCTAAGTAAATAGATTACAAGATATTTGCATATTTTTCTAGTTACTATCAATCTAGAAGTGGAGAAATTTTATTATAGGTCAGTGTGGTAGAATAACAATGCAAAGGTTACTATTTAAGTGATACACAGAACGCTGTAAAAATGATCCACTGCAACAAAACAGAATCAAATTAAAATCATTATTATGAGAGAAAGCAAACACAGAAAGTCAAAATGAAGAAAATATTCCAGCCTAATGTGTCCAGTGGAAGGTCAGGGTAATTGGTTTTGAAATGTTCTACCAATTTTGCTTTTAGGGTGTAATTTTTCATTTGATAAGGGTAAATCACTGATGTGCCACAGTCCACTGCTGGACCTCTGAGGGGCAGATCCAAGTTAATTCTTGGGTTGCAAGAATTAGGGACTTCAGGACTTACTCATCCGCAACAAGAGTACCTAAAAGCCTCCTGATCTTGCCAGTGGTTCCTATAGATAAAAATAAAAAAAATCATTGCATTAGATTGAGCCTGGTAAAGGAAGATCAAAAGTGTTTCCCCTAAGTGTTTAAATGCTTTAGTTTCCCAATGCTCAAGTCATTAATTAAATGTTTTAAATCCAGTGCAATTCCTTCAGTTGAGCCTGTCTTGTCTGAAACTGTAACTGATGAGTGATTTCCCTGTCTTTATTTTGACCCACCATTTTTCTTGCTCGTTATTCCTCTTTTCTTTCTTATCCTACTGTGAGGAAGGAGTGAGTGAGTGAGCAGCTGTGTGGATGCTTGGCTGCTGGCCAGGGGCAACCCACCACAAATGCACTTTTTTTAACATTTCTAAGACATCTAATTTGGTGTATGGGAATGGTCCAGCATTCCAGACAGAGAGCTGGTGCTTTGCACATTCATATTTTCTTTCCTTGAAGGCAAATGTAGGGAAGGGGTTATAAGGAATATGATGTTTACACACTTTTTTGGGTCATTGAGGCAAATGTGAACAAGACATATGGGTGCAGGAATTCATAGGCTCTGAAGCTTAGATGTGGCTATAGGCACCTGTAAGGTGAATGGTGTTAAGTCATGTATTTGAAAATTTAAATCTTTTGCAGCGGCGGCCTATTTCTTTCTACTAAATATGTAGGATACCTAGGATGGATATTCCACTAGCCTGCTCACCTCAGGTGACTAAAGCTTAGGTACAAGTAGGTTACTGAGAACTGCTGACCTACAGGGAAACGACAGGTACTTGATTAATGTAATAATCCAACCCCTTGAGTGCTCCCTGGGGTTGTTAGGAAATCTACTTGGGATCCTCAGTCCAGAAATCTTGAACTGCACAGGCTTTCCTTAGGTGAACACAGTATAAATAATTTCTGCCTCTGAAAACACAACTGGTCTACTTAATATCCTAGTTGCTGCAGTATTCTGCTACATCATGAGATAAACCAGTTCAATTGCAGCCCTTTTTCATCTTGCAGATTCCCAATTTTACTTGGAAAATACCTTAGATAAAACATTGACACTGTCCTGAAAACCAAGACCACAATAAAGACCTCCCTCACAATTTGGTAGATATCCTGAGGGTTAGACTGCTGTTTGTTCTCTCTACAACAGTTTTGGTATGATGAGCACAAATTTGGTTTTCCCTCTAAAAACTCCCAGTTTGTCTTTCCTACATGTCTAGCCTCTCTTTATGAGCACTGAGCTGTGTCCTTATAACTAACTGGACAAAGAATAGACACCCTTTGGGTTTCTGTACACTCTCACTGTAATGAATCCCACAGTGTTCTTGCAGGTGCAGCATGGCACTGCATTGGGATGATGAGACCTTGACTTCACTTTGCCCTGGAAGCAAGCCCAGGCATGCAGGCAGGGGATGTACTTGTAAGGGACCCCTGGTACATGCACTGCAGCTTGGAGCCTGTGAGGAATGCTGCAGGATGCAATTCTGTTGTCCTACAGCCATAGCCTTTTAGACTTAAGCACTAGCTACACCTGCATTGCGTAACTGAAGCAAAACTGCCAGATACTGAAATAATTTGAAGGCTACAAAATTTGAGACCTTTTTGAAGTGCACTCATATTTTGTGGTGGGTGTGGGGTACTGTTTTTTTTCTTTTTTTAATCTGATTTTCTCCCTCACCCTACCACAGGTGATGTAATCCAGCACTAAGGTTCAATTTAACAACTGCTTAACTTTATAGACAGATGAGAGCAAGGACCTCAGAGATTGTAAATCATAGTCTGAGAGTATTTCAAGCTATAGAATATGAGTAGATACAAGATGCTAAGAGATTAGAAATCAAAGTAAATAATTTTATTTCAAAACCAAGATGAAATCTAAGTATTTTCTTCAGTAAACCATATTAGTTAATTTTTTCTTGAGTCTTAAAAAGTTTTCCTCGGCTTAGAGCATTTGTTATAAGCAATTCAAATTAAATTAGATTCTTAAGGTTATTTTAATATTTTTTTTAAAAATAAAGACAAATAGGAAACTCCAGAGATCATCAAAATGACATCTAGAATTATGACATGGGAGTGGTAGCAAAGGCAGAATGAAATATTCACAGTATGACTGATTCAGAATTTAGAGACCAAAATTTAAATGCAGAGAGATGCAGCACAAAAAGATTTCAAGCAGAGAATTTTACTTAGTGCAGTTGACAATAAAGCCATCAAAGCAAATAGCTCAAATGAGTTTAATAGAGAACTCGGCATGTTTGAGCAGGCAGGGAATCAAAGGATATAGTTACTAAGCAGGAAAATGGGTGTGAGATAAACTTGAAGGGAATAGTTTATTGGGTCAGGTGTCCTTTTCTTTCTCTGGCAGTGCCCTGTGTCCTTGTTTCCTAATCTTTCATAAAAGGAGGATTGAAAATAGTCATAAGGAAAAGCCCTACAAAGACTATAATTAAAATGTACTGCAAATGTTTTAATCTAACTGACTTGTGTTTTGATTTGGGGTTTTTACATTAATTAGAGAGACTATGAAGGCTGTGAGAACCATTTCATCAAAGACAAAGGCTTAAAGAACAGCCCAAGACTGAGAGATTATTTCTTAATGGAAACATCTTCAATATGGGAACTAAGACAATTTTGGAACCTTGGGTCTGAAGAAGGAAAACTACATAAAATTGAAAGGTGGCACATAAAACCTATACTTTGGAGAAATTAGCCTAAACCAACCACATAAATCAGAGAATAAAGTCCCTGCTGGAATTCAGTCTACCTGAAAAAATACTAAATGTAGGTTGCAATACTAGATATTGTACATCAGTATATAATTTTTAATTTGCATCCAAATTGAAACTAATTTGCATGTTATAATTACCTTCCCAACTGTCTTTTGGGAGATAAAAACAGTGCTATTAACAAAACTTCAATATATCAGAGTTTCTAGACTAAATAAATTTACTCTATGATACTGCCTAGCAATCTTTTTAAAAAACAGCAAAAAGAATAAATATGCTTGATTAAACAAAAAGAACTGGAAACATATGAGGTTTAAAATTATAATGCTTAAATAGTATTTTGTACCAACAATCATCTTAATTATTTATTTTCATAAATAAAACTTCAGTTATATTTAATATCTTGATTTCATGCTTTCTTACAATGCTTGGGCTACTATAAGCCACGCTGCTTATCCCCAAAGTGCATTGAAAACAACATATTAAACCTTGGAATGCCTTCAAAAAGGATATGCTGTGACCACCAGTAGTAAAATCAATGTTTCTCATGTAGCCAGGTGGAAGTGGGATATTTTGAAGTGCTGAGGGCTGTGAGAGAGGTCGCTCCTTAGACTGAAGCTACTGGGAGCCAGAATCTTTTAGATCAGGTCATTTATAATATTTTACAACACCTACTTAAGCCATAGACATAAATGTATAGCAAGTGCTAAATAATTTGAGATTAATTTCTGAATTGTAAATAACTTTTTTGTCTCCTGAGCTGAGTTTTAGCAGCTGCAGGGGTTAGACCACTGGATCACGTCTCCCTTGCTGAACAGAATTTGTGTGTCTGCATGTGTACAGAATATAGTTATTTCCTGCTTTTAAAGCACTGCATTTCAGCATATTGTTCTTTACTATCTCTAACTTGGAAGAGGGAGATCACCTGAACCCCCGATTAATTTTGAAGCCATCAATTGGGAGCAGATGACACAGTCAGACTGACAGATCAAGGATCTATTTTCTTTCCCCTTCCCTTTCCCTTTCCATATCCCTTTCCCTTTCATTTTCCTTCTCCTGTCCTTTCCCCTCCTTTCCCTTCCCCCTTCCTTCCCTTCTCCCTCTCCTCCCTAATTTTATGGTTCAGACTTACTAGAGATGTTCAGAGAAAGGTAATTTTGGTGTATGGAGATTTTTTGCATTTTGCTTTTCTTCAGGACTGCAGAATTCTTCAAGGAAAACAAAACACCAGGTTTTCTCAACTGGAGCTCCAGTGCACTTGATTGAAATGCCTCAATGTTGATATTGGGAGACTAGTCAGTTAAAATCAGTACAGGTGAACTGGAAGAAAATAAAGTAGGTCTGCTTGATAAGTTACTAGCTTTCCATGATATCTTTGTCAAAGTTATTGTCTGCAGACTGGTTTGATTTTTATGGCATAGTATTCTCTAACAGAAAAATAGTTTGAGAAAATATAACCACACAGACACACTGATGAATCTTGCTGTGGTGACTTGGGACATTAACTTATGACCCATACAGCAGAGGAGCAGACAAGCTTACTTGAAGCACTCCAGTCATTGTCTAGTGTAATCACTTAAGCTGCTAGCTATGGTAGCTTGTGCTTTTATGCCAGAATGAAGCAGATGAAATATGCTCACAGCCTCCTGTTTGCCAGCTCTGCTAAAAGGGTGTAACCCCCAGAAAATGCATGAGGCAGGCAGCAGAGCAGAGGCAGTATCTTAAGTAGCTACAGGGATCTGCTTTACTGAGCATGAGTGAGAGTCTGTGTATTTTTGCTGTTGGAAGTATGCAATTCTGTGTGCAATTGCTGATGAGTGGAGAGCAGAAATATATTTTTTAATTATCTTACTGGTGGTAGAGTAGAATGAGACCACAGTATTTTTACTTCATATTGGATTTGAGAAAGGTTTGATACTGTGTCTCTACACATACTCTAAATAAGTGATGTACTAATTCCCTGCGCTGCCTAAAAGTCCTCAAATCCACATGATCTGATCTTTTGTAAATATAATTTGTATCAAAAGAACCTTGAATTTGGCATTTACATTAAGAAGTGCAGTGTGTTACTTGCTCTTATAGCTCAACCAGAGAGAAATTCTGAGTAAAATCTAACAAGCTGCTTAACCACGAAGTAGAAGTAAATATATATTTTTGTCAGTGAATAGATTAATCTTCACAGATACTTTTTTTTTCACAATAAGCTCTTTAGTTTAAATCCAAAATGCAAATGTGCATGAATATATTAGAACTTACTTGGCATTTTGTATGGAAGTTTCAAAATTCCTTTCACATCTTTATGGGTTTGCCTGTAAGTTTAAAACACAGGCCTTTCTCTGTTCATCTGTGTTGTTTCATAATTCCTTGCTACAGTGCCTATCTCAAAGATGGATTTTCACCCAGGTTGCTAAGGGCAATGCTTAGAGATATGCAAGCAGATCTGTGTTGCTAACTGTCATTACAAAGCTTTATGATGTTACACCTTCAGCCCAAAGAGGCTAGTTGAAGTCACATTGAGCTTCTAATCCTGGCGCCAAAAAATGACAATAATATTAAGAAAAAATTCTTTTTCATATACTGTAAATTTATATGATATCTGTAAAGAAAAGGTCAGTTTTCATTTCTTTGTTCTTCCAAGCTCATAGCTAATATTATTTCCTAGTGTTGATAACAGTCTAAAGGTATTTTGAATCCCCGTGGCTGTAATTTTCTTTGACAATGCATTCAAAGCTCAGACAAGCTGATTCAGTTAAACAAAGGTCTGAAACTTTCATTACAGGAAGAAGTTGAATAGGGTGTTTTATAAAATTAATTGTATGTACATCTGAAGCACACAATGAACTAGTCTGTGACATAAGGATATTCTTTTTTCTTTAGTATGACTTTTTTGCTACTAAGAAAGTTCTGCATGGCTCTGTGAGATTCAGTAAATCCAAGAAAATATAACAAGAAAACAGACATTGTATTTAAATTTGTGTTTTCGGTGTTGCTTTATACTCAACAGTCAACAACCTTGTTTCTTGTCCCATAAAGATTAGTTGTAGAAATTTGAAATAATCCATAACCATGGGGTCCACAACCTGTTTCTCCTGGTTTTGTACAACCACTAAAGGCCAGATGGAAGAACAAAGAAGATAGAACGAAACAAAAGAAAGGAGATGAAAGAACAAAGTGAAAATATACCTTTCCAGATGTATATAAAACTTGCTGTCTTTCTTGCCTCCACTACTATTCAAGATGTGGGATAGTGCACATCCTGCTTGAGGATCCACAGAAGAAATATCATCGTACCAATAAGATGAGAAATAATTCTGAAAAACATAGCAGCATGACAGAGCATCTGCAGGCTCCACGTTGTCCAACATCCATCAGTGCTGTCTTCGTCAGGAAGCACAGTGGCACATTTGTAATTGAAACAGTGGCACTAAGGACCCAAGGCCTGCAGGTTTGGAAAGGTTACTTGGAACAGGCTCTAGCCAGTTTCATGCACTGGACACCCGTCAGCAGCTGCAGCACGTTACATGAGCTCCAGGAGCACATCTTTCAGTTCATTTAAGCAGAAATAAATGCAGCTTGTGTGTTTAAATATCTCCATGGGATGTGAACCAAACCACCTGGGTGTTGTGGGTTTTTTTTTTAATGTACATAGTGCTGCTTCACATGAAAATGTTAAAGTGCCTTAATAGTGGCCAGCGCTGTGAGGCAAGCTGATGGAGCTTGTAGGATAATGTGCCTGTCTCAGGGATTCAGGCTGGTTTACATCAAAGGCTGAGCTAACGTTATGTTTCTGAAAGTGACCAAAGCAATTGTGCTTTCTTAACGCTCTCTTCCATAGGTGACAGATAACCTTGCATTTCACCACTTGCAATGGACATTTGTGTCATAAATGTCCCTAATTCCTTCCTAGACTGCTGTAAACTCTTAGTATTCACAATAACCTGTGGCATTGAATTTCAGGGTCAGATTGTTAGGTGAAAGCGTGACATCTTTTTTATTTAGAATTTGTCGTGAAGTGATGTTCTGGTTTGGTTTGGTGGGATTTTTGGTAGTGGGGGAAGAACCACAGGGGTGGCTCCAGTAAGAAGCTAAGAAGATCCCCCTGCCCCAAAACCCAGCCAAAGAGCCATTAGAGGGACAATAGATGTGACCCTGCAATTAACACATGAAAGGACTGATATAACACCTGAGCAGAGAAGCTTTCTGGGTAAGAAACAGTCAACAATCATTTTAAAGTAACTCTGGTGGTTACATAGATCCCTATCATGTTCCCCTTCAGCTGTGTATCTTCCAAATTAAAAGACTGTAGTCTGTTTAGCATACTCCTTTTGTACAGAAGCTAATCCATAACACTGGTTTACCTTTGACATCTAAACCCTTTTTCTTTCTTGTCTGTATCTTTCTTGAATTACAGAAATCAGGCCTGCCCTAAAAAATGAAGATGTGTGAAGATTTATGTTTTCTAGGTTGTTCTGTACTAGTTCTGTAGGAATTCTTAACCTTTCATATGCTGCTTTGACAGCAACTATCCATTCAGGCAATGCTTTCATGAAGCCTTTTGTTATTAATCCTGAACTTCCTTACTGAATATTAGCAAATGTTTCAGATCCTTTCACTGTACATGTAAGGTTAGAACTGTTTGTCTCCACAGTGAGGTTTTATATTTATTTAATTTATATTTATTAAATTATTAAATATTTATTTATATTTATTGAAATTGAACTTCATCAGTCATTTTACCATCCAGGTGTCCTGTTTGGTGTAGCAAAATACTTTACAATTATTTCCAGTTGTCAGGGCCCTGAAGGGTTAATAGCAATAACCTTGGTTCTTTCTCATTCCACATTTATCTCAAAAGTCAGAACCTGACTTGAGTCCTACTCAAAGAAGATATTGCATAAATATTTGTTGCCAATAATGTTTCAGTGAACCCTGTGCTAATTATTTCCACTGTTATTTTATACTTTTTCTTTTAAAAAGTTTGTTAATGTTAGATGTACAATCTTTCTAGCCATCCTCTAGTTAGGGTGGAACAGGACAGTGAGAACACTATCTTAATATTCTTCCCTAGAACAGGTTTTGCTTTATAACTTATAATCACATTCTCTCCTTTCAAGATAAACACTTCCAGTACTCTTGGCCATTTATTCAGAGCTCTTTTTTTTACACAAAGTTTCTGGTACAGAAAGAAAATGACAAGCTCAGCCACTTCTACTGCATTTTGTCATTGTTATTGCTTCCAGATCATCTTCTTGTGAGTGAGAAATTAAGAGGGCAGATTCACAGCAATAGCTGCACAAATCAGAGACTTTCAGTTCTGACAGTTCTAGCGGCTGAACTGAATGCACATTGAACTACATCATTAGATGATGTAAATGGGCATGTCTGCACTGAAAGTAAGTGAGAGATGTATCTGACACCATAAGACTGTCTGACTTACATTGATGACATGCCAAATGTCACAGGACTCAGCTAGAAAATAGCTTATCTTCAATTTACTTGTATGAATATGGTAATTTTAACTAAAAATGTAAATTAGTTTTAAATAGTTTCAGGAAATGTCAGTTTCCAGTTGGTTGTGAGGTAGTTGTCAACTCTGAATTATAAATTAGTATGAAATGGAAACAAACTATCATAGATACATTTTTCTTTTACATGGACAGTAGCTATATGCAATGTCAGTGTGTGTATTGTGGTTTGATCCTGAGAAAGGATGTAGCACTAATAAGACCTGGGCATCATGACAGCTCAGTTCTCAGGGCTTTTAGAATACCCTTGATGAATCCCTACAAGCATCAATCACTCTACACGACTGGAAGTTAAGTGTGCAGTAACGAAAGAGATTGCTGTTCAGACTCCATGAAATGATTAGGTATTCTTGCTTGAATTGCTCTGACTATAAGCAACATATAGAGTGGAAGCAAGCTCAATTAATTTTTCAGCCAGTTAATCTGCCAACAGAAAATAGTTTGGGTAAGTCTCACTCCTAATTTTGGGAGTTTTTTATTTGGTTATTTCTCATGTAGCAAACATAATCCCACAGCAATGTTCTTTGGTCTAACATTCTGCAAATCCTGTGGGAGGGCAACATAAAGAACAAAAAGATGATGCTGCCAATAATATATTTTAGATATAGAAGAAAGTAGCTGTACTCACATTTATTTTGCCTGCTTTATAAATGAGGGTCTCTCCCCTTGGTAGGTAGGAAGGTTCATATTGCTAAAGGGATAAGGAGAAGCCATGACTGACTGATGACAAATAACTACTTAGTAAGGCTACATTTGGCTGTCTTTCCAGTGGTTCCTGTGATTGGATTTTATGTCTTTATATATTTCTGTTGTCTGTTACTGCTTGTCTGCATTACTCTGATGTTGAGGTACTTGTGTACAATTTATGCTCATGATTATTTTTTTAGTCTATTGTATACACCTTTTAAATTACTATAGAAGGTGACCATGTCCCCCTTCTGATATCACCTGACTGAGTTATTTAGCTCTTTTAATATACACTCATAAGTTGGCCTTTCCATTGCCTTAATGTTTATTCTTGCTCTATCCTAAATACTTTACAGAGCTGGGTGCAGTTTTACCTACAGTCAAAACACTTCTTGTATTACGCAGTTTGACTGCTTAGGTCTTTTTATTTTTTCCCCACCTTATTACATTGCATCTTCATCTCCATTCTTCTGTAAATTTGGGGATTAAATCCTTTCAAAAACTTCCCTCTCCTTTAGAAGTCAATGTGCCAATATATTTTTTCCGAGTAATGTATGAAGTCAACTTTCTAAGACTGAACTTCCTGCCCCTGAGTCTCTTTGACTTTTCTCTTTGACCTCCTTGTCATTTGTAACACCTTACACTAAATAGGGACTGAACATTTTAATTAATGTGCTGTTTACTGCTTTATCTTATTCTGTAATAAAAAATGATGGTTAAAATACTAAGACTATTCTTGACAAAGGGCAAATAAATTTAAACACTAATGTGAATGACTGAATCTCAGGAAAATGACTGCAGAACAAGAATACATTTTAGCTCAGAAAAATAAAGCAGTGGCTCACCAAGAAAGGCTATGAGCCTTTGCTTCTTTATAAAAAGAGTGAAGAAAACACAAAAAATGCAAGACCTATTGGCAATATAGATCAAAGTTGGAGCAATGTCATACACTATCACCTCTTTTATCTCATAGAAATATGAGCTGAAATAATGAAAGTAACAACAGTGCAAATGTGAAATATTTATAGTGGTTTCTTGGAACCCTTGCAGCAGTGTCAGGATGGTGGTACAAAGTATCAAGCAGCATTACTTGGCAATTTGGAGAAACCTGGGTGTCCACGCAGTGTTACTGCTTCTAGATTTCTCAGTAGCATATATTAGAACTTGTTCACTTTTTTTTTTTTATATCACTTTTTTGAATGCCACTTTCTATATCATTATCAACCTAAAATATCAGTGTCAATGTAAACCATCTTGTTTTCCCAGCCACTTGCATCTGTGCATCAGTAAAGTCATTACTCATGCCCTCACTTATGCTGTTCTAAACAACCTTTTCTGCATCTTCTAATACAAATACCATCCTTCCTCCCCCCACTCCCTTTTTGTTGTTTGTTTGTTTGTTTTTGTTTGAGGTTTTTTTGCAGTATTGAATTAGGAAAAACATACAAGCTGTCCCAGATTCTTCTTGGCTTTGGAATTCTTGGTAGAAACTCAGACTATCTTTGTCATGTTTTTTGTGTCTCTGCTGAAAAATGAAATATAAGTGCTGTCCTTATGTGTGTTAAACCAATGGCAAAGTGTCTTGTTTGACCTTACGTCAAGTTGTGCTCAGGAAAACCAAAGAGTTTCCAGCATTCCCTCAGGTATCCTACTTTCACCGTGTAAAAATATATTTACCATACTAATCCATATACAGAGATATATGTGGATTTATGAGGCAGAGCCAGGGACTGGGACATCATAATTATCACAAGTAACCACCTTTATTAATAGGTTACATTGCATTCTTAAACCTTTTTCTACTGTCCACGTGCCTGACGCATCTTTCCCCATTGGTTAACAGCTTCTGTTCACGCGTTCTATCTTACTTTGTGATAAGTTACAAGTTTCTTACATTTTCTTACAAGAATGTCAACACACATCCCTATCTCTCTCATACCTTCTTTTCTCACAAACATGTTTTTCTCTAACTGACAAAGGCACAGCTGTAGTTTGTTAAAATCAAGGCCGCTTGGGGCCCGTAGCTGATGCACTCAGATTTATATATAATAAACTTTTTATATGCTAAATATATATTATTACAGATGTATGCATACACACACACTGACTTACATCCTGTATGGACTAAAATCTCCTCCATCTTGAGGGAAGTATTTTTGTCATTTGGGGCATTTTAGCAGGATTTGCCTTGGCTTCATCTCTAATCTGATGCCTCCAAAAAAGTAGCAAAGTGGCTAAACAGCACTAGCCAGCAGGTAATCTGTGACACTAATGTATTCCCTGACTCTTTTACGTGAAAAGGATTAACCTCCAGGAGCAACATTAGAGCTACTGGCATCTGCTGGTTTAAAACGAGGTTAGACAGGCAAAATGCCTTTAAACTACATACACATACCAATGAGTTCTGTGTGATTTTTTCTATTTCTTTGAAGTTCAGAGCAGTCTCAAAGTTCATGAAACCAGTCACACCAATCTTAAATGAGTTGGTTTTTTTCTTGGGGCAGAATAAAAGAAGCAAACAAACAAACAAAAACTTCACCAGAATATAGTTCCCTACTCATATACTATAACACTGAAACAAACACATTTTATAAAATGAAAGCTATTCTAAAGAATTCCCTCGAGGAGATAACAGCCACACAAGGCAGCTATTACTTGTACTCACAATTGCATCAATCTTTGATCTTTATTGTTACAGTATTATTTCTATTCTGGTGCTATAAAACTGTTCCTTGTGGATTTTCCTTAAATAATAAATGTGCCTACCCTAAAAGTGCTTGGAAAAAGACAATTCAGGTCAGTGCTGCAAATAAAAACTAAGGAGCCCTTTTATTAAATTTCATCCAGAAATGACTGAGAGATTGCTATCTTGAGAGAAGATCTAAAATTGTTTTCACAATTTCCTTTTTCCACGTCAATCTGTACCATGCAGAATAGATTTTATGCCATTTCCTGTTCTTATTAAAACTCCTGTCCTAAGAATTGGGACTGCAATAGAATTTTAATTTCCAATTACATTATATGAAATATCAGCGGCCTGTTTTTTGACATTTGCATTAAGCTGTATTTTATATTTTGATATATTGATAATTGATTTACCTAAAGGATATTGGACCCTATAAATGACGGTGAAATAAGAACTCAAAAGCAGAGAAACATTTTCCTATTTGGTGTGTATAAAAACTAGGGTAAATACTTTCAGAAAGTTGTCAAAAGTTGGTGAACCATAATACAGAAGAGAAAATTCTTACTGTCTGTACTGCTTACAGCTTACTGCCAAGTAGACACAGGAATGTTTAAACCAGTATTCTTACATTCAGCTGAAGACTGAATTTAATATTAATTTTAAGATATAGAAAAATAGATATATGCATGCAAAAAGCATATTTTCACAACTTTCTACTTCCACACACCTTTCCCATTGTTCCTATGGATTGTTTTGTATTTACAAAGTTTTTGCAAGTCACAAATTATTTTGTGTATTTCTTAATCAACATTATCTTAATGATACTGGGAAAACTGTATATCAATGTGCCACTTATTTGTCTCCTTTGTAATGTACACCAAAAAAAAATGTTCTGAAGAGGGTAATGTGACAGCATTGTGAATTTGGATGATTTTTTCATGAAAAAAGTAGCATGAGAAAAAGTATGATTGTGACAACACCAATATATAGTCAGTTGCAATTTTGAACCCCTCACCCAATAAGTTTGGAATGCAAACTAAAGTGATGACTTTATATATTTAGTCTATTGCTGTATGCATGGGCAGCATGGAATGCCATAAGAACATGTTTGCAGTCGCTTGTGGAGCTGCCTCTCTCATGGACATTCTAAGCATCATGGAATCTCAAACATAAAATACCTTCAACTACATAAGGAGCAAAAGGCTGGTGTGAACTGAGAGTAAGGTTCTATATTCATTTTCCTCCATTCCACTTTTACTGGAAATACCTAGACAAAAAAATTAGAATAAATTAGGCAAATTTCACACTTCTCCAGAGTCATCTGTTTAAATTACAGAATCACAGAATCACAGAATATTAGGGGTTGGAAGAGATCTCCAGAGATCATCAAGTCCAACCCCCCTGCCAGAGCAGGAAAAAAACAACCAACCAACAAACAAAAATAAATAAATAAAAACCCCACAAAACAACAACAACAAAAAAAACCCCACACCAAACAAACAACTAGGGCAGATCACTCAGAAGGGCATCCAGACAGGTCTTGAAAGTCTCCAGAGAAGGAGACTCCCAAACCTATTTGGGGAGCCTGTTCCAGTGCTCTGTAACCCTCACAGTAAAGAAGTTCTTCCTTATGTTGAGGTGGAACTTCCAGTGCTCAAGTTTGAGTCCGTTGCCTCACGTCTTATCACAGGGCACAAGTGAAAAGAGCTTGTCTTTGCCTTCTTGATGCCCAGCCCTCATATATTTATAGACATTATGTTATTTGATTTTAGTGGGAGGAACTGCAAATAGCTGAAAGTTGATTTGTTCTATGCAGCAATAGATAGCTCTAGGACAATATGGTTAAAAACATTTAGGTGGACATCAGATGGGAAGAAAAAATTTCTTATTTGGGTGAAATATTCTGTTCTCAGACTTCTTTTCATAATGTCCTAAAGGAGAATTCTGCCTTGAAAGATCTCTGATATTTAGTTTAATATCAGTCTCTTTTCCATTAATGGATGGGAATCAGTCTCCGAAGTCTCCAGTATGCCTGTTTTATCACTATGCAGTTGTTCTTGCAGGAGGTTCTCCAGTTACAAGCCAACATGCAGAGAGATAATTTGGGGCTAAGTAAGTCTCCAAATGATGATCCAGCTTCATAAAACTCATGTGAACAGTGTGAGATTCTAACTGCTTTAATGAAGAAAGGAAGTAATTTCTTGCAAAGTCCAAAGGGCTGCCAAATGGTGAAGAGGCAATGCTGTAATGTTTGGCCTACATTATTTTAAGTATTCGTGGGTCACATCTTTTTTACCTCTTATCACACTTATCCCCTCTCTCACTTCATTAAACTGAATGGATCCCTCTTCTTGAGCCTGTTATTAGTTGTGGCTCATAACAACATCTCTTAGCAGTTCACTTTGATCTGTGTAGCTAAGACTCATTATCTAACCAATAAAGTAAACAAACCCGAATTTCTCCTATATCCAGAGT
Source organism: Apus apus (assembly GCF_020740795.1). Lineage (NCBI taxonomy): Eukaryota > Metazoa > Chordata > Aves > Apodiformes > Apodidae > Apus > Apus apus. The sequence continues at coordinate 110,819,998 of NC_067283.1, read as the reverse complement.
GAAAACTGCAGGATGTTGCTGTAACATTAGGCACAGTGGTTCAGAATTAGTACTGTAATATTTCAGTAATGTGCTATAGAGCCATAGCAGTCAGGACAAACCACCTAACTGAAATGCAGAAAAAGAAATCAGCAGATCCAAGAAGTTCAAACTGTAGAAAGTTGTATTATATATATATATATATATATAATGTCATTAAAACATTCCAGTTTACTATGTCCTTCCATGACCCTCTAAGTAGTCAATGTTCAAGTATATCCAGAAGGGCATAAAAATACTTGGATAGGTTGATATAACTGCTTTCTAAAAAAGGATAACAGTTACATCTCATTTCAAATCTTTCACCTAGAGTTTTTAAAGGCTGCTTTTACCAGTCTTTTTGTCTATACTTCGTTTTTCCTCAGAAATTCTGCACTTTTGATCTGCAATGGTTAAGCTTCTGTGTTTGTTTTAGAACTGAACACATCATCTTTCTGAGCAGGCCTCCTTATAGGCTGTACATTTAATATGCATGTAGGGGGTTTGCTTTTCATTTTCCAAAACCTGCCACAGGAACAGTAATGGATAGTTATGACAGACAGACATGGAAGATAAAGCCTCAGACACTGTGAAACTCTGTCGGGAGATGTTATCTCCCTGTAAGAGATACCTGAGCAATGCGTGTCTTTTACACTTCAGCAATGCTTCTGTATATCTTGTTTTGCTAATAAAATATCATTGAATGCAATTGGCATCACAAATGAAGCTGCAAAAGGACAGTGAGCATAAAAACTTCACTGCTTACTTAACTTTATAGCTAGCAGCTTGAAAACTCAGTGTTTGGAAGCAGCAGGAAACAGAACCCTTTCCAGGAAAAGACAAGTGACATTCAAATTCAGAATACTTTATTGGTAGACAGAATTCAATTTTTCTTTGTATGAAGACAAGATCACAGTCATACCCGCTGGCTGATAGACCTCTGTGACATTTTCAACAAAATACTGTGATGAAACTAGGGGAAATGAACATCCCATCACCTCACACATTGTGTTCTGTCTGTATACATATGTAGATACACACAAGAACTAGAGTAATGTAAAACAAAGCACAAAAAGAATAACATGATTTTTTGAAACGCTATTAAAGCATTTTTCAAAGCATATTATTTGGGAAAATCTGTATGAGAGGACTAATTCCCAAGCAGACTGAAAAGTTCCACTAAAAGTGCAAAAAATTACTTTGTTCAGAGAAAAGGCAAGTTTCATGGGGTGAGATGAATGTTTACTCTTCTAACTTGATCTATTATTTGAAACTAGTTTAGAAAGACTTCTCTTTATTCTCACTTCAATTCCCAATATGCTTTTCTGAGGATCAAGAAGCTTGAAAAAGTGGGATCTGCTTTGACAAAAATAGTAAGCTACTTCTTCAAGTAGTTTTCATTTTTTACCTCCCTTTTAATGCATTTGGTAAGTTATTAATAAAATAGCTTAATAAAAAAGCAAAAGCCATAGAAAGAAAAGAAAGAAAGAAAGAAAGAAAGAAAGAAAGAAAGAAAGAAAGAAAGAAAGAAAGAAAGAAAGAAAGAAAGAAAGAAAGAAAGAAAGAAAGAAAGAAAGAAAGAAAGAAAGAAAGAAAGAAAGAAAGAAAGAAAGAAAGAAAGAAAGAAAGAAAGAAAGAAAGAAAGAAAGAAAGAAAGAAAGAAAAAATTCTTATGTAAAATTATATTTAAAGACATGTTTTAAATATTACCATTATATTTAAAATTGTGCTCAGAGAAAATATTGATACTTGATTATTTGGAACAAAATGCATAGCAAGACAAAGAATTACATTGTACAGACATGCACTTTTGGGAAATCAAAAACATTTTATTTGGAAAAAGTAACAGTCCTTGAGTCTGATATCTTTCTGCAAAGATCTGTTGAAAAGCGTGCTTTGCTCTATCAGTATGAAATCTGACTTAAGCTGAAATTATATATCCAAAAGGAAGCTTCCCAGGAAAAGTACATGCCTGCCTTAACCGTCTAGCATTTTCCTTCTTCTGAAAGGGAAAAGTGATTTCTTGCCCTGCAGTAGATGGAGTGGAGTTGAGTGGAGTGGTGCCCTCTGCAAAATGAAGCAGCTTCAACTTTCTAGTTGGAACATCACTGGGATCTGAACTAGATCCTCTACTTTGCTTTTGCTGTGCTTGTCCAAGAAGCAGAATCAGAAACAAGAGTTTAGACAAGTTTAAATCTTCATTTACTTTGAACCAAGTTTCAGGCTGTAACCTGCAATGATGTCATGGCTACTATTTAACTGGTGTGTTCATTGACAAGTGTACATGGCTTCCTAAATCCCCCTCCAAAAGATCTCACCCTACTACTGCATTTCACAACAGCTTAGCAAGGAAAAAATGTAAAATTTAGCTGTTCTTTTAGTGTCATCGGTACAGCATCTAGAACAGCAAAAGACACTGAACCCAGACTAGAGCCTTCAAGCCCTTCATTATAAAGGAATCATTATAAAATAATCTACTTTGGTAACATCAGCTTCAAATTCATCATCAGTGGGCTTGACTTCTGAGATAACTGCCCAATAAGTAGCTGACTGTTTACATGTGTTAAATTTTGAAAACTGCGTAGTACATTATCATTAAGTATTTCATCAACACATTGTCCTACAAGGTAAAAATCCAGTTTCTGTTAAGAAAAATACAATTCATAGAATCATAGAATAGAATCATAGAATCATAAAATCCTAGGGGTTGGAAGGGACCTCGAAAGATCATCTAGTCCAACCCCCCTGCCAGAGCAGGGTCACCTAGAGTACATCACACAGGAAGGCGTCCAGGCGGGTTTTGAATATCTCCAGCGAAGGAGACTCCACAACCTCTCTGGGCAGCCTGTTCCAGTGCTCTGTCACTCTCACAGTAAAAAATTTTTTTCTGATATTCACCTTAAACCTCCTATGCTCCAATTTGTATCCATTACTCCTTGTCCTATCACTGGTCATCACTGAAAAAAGCTTAACTCCATCTTCTTGACACTCACCCTTTACGTATTTGTAAACATGGATGAGGTCACCCTTCAGTCTCCTTTTCTCCAAACTAAAGAGATCCAGCTCTCTCAGCCTTTCCTCATAAGGGAGATGTTCCATTCCCTTCATCATCTTTGTGGCTCTGCGCTGGACTCTTTCCAGCAGTTGCCTGTCCTTCTTGAACTGAGGGGCCCAGAACTGGACACAATATTCCAGATGCGGCCTCACCAATGCAGAATAGAGGGGGAGGAGAACCTCTCTTGACCGACTAACCACACCCTTTCTAATGCACCCCAGGATGCCATTGGCCTTCTTAGCCACAAGGGCACATTGCTGGCTCATGGTCATCCTCCTGTCTACCAGGACCCCCAGGTCCCTTTCACCTACACTGCTCTCCAGCAGGTCAGCCCCCAACCTGTACTGGTACATGGCATTTTTCTTCCCCAAATGCAAAACTCTACACTTGCTCTTGTTAAACTTCATCAGGTTTTCCCCGCCCAAGTCTCCAGCCTGTCTAGGTCTCTCTGAATGGCAGCACAGCCTTCTGGTGTGTCAGCCACTCCTCCCAGCTTGCTGTCATCAGCAAACTTGCTGAGGGTACATTCTGTACCCTCATCCAGGTCGTTGATGAAGATGTTGAACAACACCGGTCCCAGTACCGACCTCTGAGGGACTCCACTAGTCACAGGCCTCCAACTAGATTCTGCCCCATTGACTACAACTCTCTGACTTCTTCCTTTCAACCAGTTCTTGATCCACCTCACTGCCTGATCATCAAACCCATACTTGATCAACTTATCTACAAGGATGCTGTGGGAGACGGTGTCAAATGCTTTCCTGAAATCAAGATAGACCACATCCACCGCTCTACCATCATCTATCCACCTAGTAATTTCCTCATAGAAGGCTATGAGGTTAGTCAAACATGACTTACCCTTGGTAAAACCGTGTTGACTGCTCTTGATGACCCCTATGTCCTTGATATGCCTAGAGATAGTGCCAAGGACAAGTTGTTCCATCACCTTTCCAGGGATGGAGGTGAGGCTGACCGGTCTATAGTTACCCGGGTCCTCCTTCTTGCCCTTCTTGTAGACTGGAGTGACATTTGCTATCCTCCAGTCCTCAGGCACCTCTCCTGTTACCCAAGACTTACCGAAGATGATGGAGAGTGGCCTAGCAATGACCTCTGCCAGCTACCTCAGCACCCTTGGATGCATTTCATCCGGACCCATCGATTTATGGATGTCCAGATTACTCAACTGATCCCTAACCCAATCCTCATCTACCTGGGCAAACTCCTCCTTTATCTTGACTTCTACTAGGGCTATATGAAACTGGGGCTCATGGGGAAAGCCTGCAGGAGTAAAGACAGAGGCAAAGAAGGCATTCAGCACCTCTGCCTTCTTTAAATCCTCTGTCACCAGGGCACCCGCCTCATTCAGCAGTGGGCCTATATTGCCTCTGGTATTAGTTTTGTTGGCTATGTATTTGAAAAAGCCCTTTCTATCGTCCTTAACCCGACTTGCAAGGTTAAGTTCCAAGGAGGCCTTAGCTTTCCTAGTTGCCTCCCTACATCCTCTGACAACAGTCCTATATTCCTCCCAAGTGACCAGCCCCTCCTTCCATGATCTATAGATTTTCCTTTTCCACTTGAGTTTGCCCAGCATTTCCTTTTTTAACCACGCTGGTCTCCTAGCTCCCTTACTAGATTTTCTACCCACTGGGACACACTGATCCTGTGCTTGCAAGAAGTGGTCCTTGAATGTTGACCAGCTATCTTGAGCCCCTTTACCTTCTAGCACTCTGTCCAATGGGACTTCCCTTAACGATTGAGGAGGCCGAAGTTTGCTCTGTGGAAGTCCAGGGTTCTGGTCCTGCTGGGTATTCTGTTCCTCCCACACAGGATCCTGCTCTCCACCATCTCGTGGTCACTGAAGCCAAGGCTGCCATTGACCACCACTGCTTCAACAAGGCCCTCCTTGTTGGTGAGCACAAGATCCAGCAGCGCTCCTCTTCTAGTCGGCTTGTCCACCATTTGCATTAAGAAGTTGTCGTCAATGCACTGGAGAAACCTCCTAGACTGTGAAAGGCTGGCTGTATAAGTCTTCCAGCAGATATCGGGGTAGTTAAAATCTCCCATGAGGACCAAGGACTGTAATTGTGAGGCTGCTTTCAGCTGCCTGTAGAAAGCCTCATCAACTTCCTCATCTTGATCAGGAGGTCTGTAGTAGACCCCCACAACTGTATCACCCATACCACTCTGCCCTTTAATTCTTACCCACAGGCTTTCAACTTGACCCTCATCAGCCCCTGCACGAAACTCGATACATTCTAGTTGCTCTCTCACATAAAGAGCAGCTCCACCACCTCGCTTCACCGACCGATCTTTCCTAAAAAGCACATAGCCATCCATGGCCACATTCCAGTCGTGTGAGCTGTCCCACCATGTCTCTGTTATTGCTACCAGATCATAACCCTTAGACTGCACACAGACCTCTAACTCTTCCTGTTTATTCCCCATGCTGCGTGCATTGGTGTACAGGCACTTCAGGAAGCAAGCAGAGCACACTGGTGGGACCAAATCCTCCTTAGACCACCACTATTATGATGTATCAGTGGAAAATGTTAATGCTCACTGCTTGAAATTTATTACAAGCATGATATAACCAATGCATTTCACAATGTTCATATATATATATATGTTATATTATATGTATATATGTATATGTACTATTATAAAGTTAAAGTATACTTTTTCTATTTGTACTCAAAAGAACTCTGATGAATGGAAATAATTATTTTCCTACTGTATTTCTTAGTGTGGTTGTTTAAAACTGCTCTTCCACCTCTGTAGCCCTGATCAGTTCACATTTTTTTCCCTATTATACAAGAAGTTTTGTATCTAGTATATTCAGGAAGTGTTATATCAGTTTCTGAAAGAACTGAGAAGCTACAGAGACTAAACTGTCAACAAAATTTGCAGATTATACATGTTCTACATTACCTTTCTGTCAAACACAAAACATGCTCTTTTTCCTTACTATGTGGATGCTATCCTGGTTTAAAAACAATAAGCCAAACAAAATTTTAAAATGGCTATATTTGAACACCCTGAATATCCTTAACTCTGAACTTCTCTTTTGGATGTATTTTCATAGCAGCTTAAACCTGCATAAACTGTCTGCTGCTGCCATCCTTGGACCCTGATCTTGTACTCTGTCCTTTGCCAGCACTGACCATCAGCTGGTCCTTCTGCGATTCAATACAGAAAGTTAAACCAATAGAAAACCACTGGTTGTTTTTTCTTGTACATTTGCAATAAATGAATCTTCAGACCTGGAGTAATTTTTGGCTTTCTCTGTGCAACCTGCAATGCAAAACTGCCATGACAGAAATAACTTCCTCCACTGCACAGCCTCCTTTGTCAACTTTTTGGTTTTTAGTCATCCATATACATGATCTGGTCTTCACAACCATAAGTCACTGCATCTGGGACTACATAAAAGAGTCTGGAAATACTTCCTGGTATGAAATGAAGGTGTATGATCAGCAGCTGAACTTACTATACAATTACAACAACATAGTTCTGCACAGTATATTTGGGGTACGATTTGTTGGTTCAGGCATAGGTCAACAGTACCACCAGGGACACCCTTGCCAGATATGTGTTAAGACACCTATGCAAGTTAGGCAGTTTTGACACAGACCTGTGAGAGCAGTTCCATTACTGTGCAATACTATGTGAGATGCCATATGAAGTCTAAAATGGTTGTAGACATCAAATTTTAACAATTAAATCCTACCACACGTGTCTTATTGAGTATGGTGTGTACTTGACAACATAGATGAGAATTATGACCCAGTCTTCCTCCAAAATCATGACAATTGGAAACCATACAATGATGAAAATATCACCCACAGAGTCAATACTCTGAAACCAGAAAATTCAATATTAACTGGTAACAGGAGCTGAGAAGAATGACTAGTGCAAGAGTGCACATAAAAAAGAGAAAATACAGCAATGATCTAACATTATATATATGCTCCCATAGTCTTTTCCAGGGATTAGAGAGCATTAAATACAGGGATGGATATGATGGACAGCCAAGATATAGCTGCACTCCAGAGGGAAGAAAATGGAAAATTTGCCAAAAATTTTGGCAAAAAAAAAAAATTTGGAAGCACATTAAGCCAAAGGAAACAAGTATCAAGGAACAATGCAAACAGGTAAGCATATTTGTCAAAGTCACATGCAGAATCAAAATACAACCTACTGTCAGTGACAGAAATGAGATATCTGAAAGCAAAAAACTCCAGACTCCTATCTCTCATGCCTCAAAACTGAACAAAACATAACTCTATGACTCATTCGTCCTTTCACTTACAAAAAAGAACATGAAAAAATAGGCAAATGCTCATTTTCGCATACTTAATTGCCATAATATTTCTTGGAAGCTTTAGTAGATGTCATTCAATGCAGTTCTCTCTGATGCTGGAGATACACACCACTCACTGTAACTTATTTGTTACTTTTTTGCATCCAGTCAGCTGCCCTAATTTCCTTCCTTCCTACTTAAACTGGTATCTCAAAAACCTTTATATACCTTTTGAGCCAAGATCTATTTAGAAAGAATAAAGTTCAATATCTTAGTGAGAGCAAAGCCTGTTATATTTTCCACTTAAAAGCTTCTATTTGTGTCCCAATGAACCTGGGTGATCCATACAAAAGTATGTTATCTCCTGCAGTTGTTTTATCTTCAAGTGTTTCGTTTTTTAAAAACATTGCATTTAACTCTATGCATGCAAGCCTGACAATATCATACAGAAAAGTGGAGGTCTAAATATTAAAAGTAATGATAACAATGCAGACTGTAGAAATTTCTTAAACTGAGGATGAAAAGAAACAGATTACAAAGAAACAAAAAGAAAATAACATCATTAGATTAACCATAAGAACAGAGAGGCATTATGAGTAAGAAATGGGATGGCTCCCTGGTTTATGAGGGACATGTGGGCACAGTGGGGAGGAGTAGCTTTGAGCCCTGGAGAATAAAGAATTTGACAGATAATGCAAAGCCAAAATGCAGGTCCTGAAGCACTGTCAGCATCCAATACACTCTGCTATGCTCCAGTCTGATGTTCTGCAGCTGTTCTCAGAAGAGGTTTTTTCTGAGCAACAACAAGCATTATATAGAATTCTAAATATTTTTTTTTCCTTAGAAATTTTATAAATTGACATTACTATCCTGATCCCTAGACAACTTTCCTCATCCTGTGAAAATACACTTCAGTCTATGTATTTCTAAACAGCCTTCTTCTGAAATTGTTTAACTAGAATCCATCCAGCTTTCCACCCTACTAGTCTTTCCAGAGTACGTTGCTATGAATCAAGGTTCATTCTTCTAAAAGCTCTGGAGTCACCTTGGTGTAAACTTAGGGTACTGGAAACACAAATTCTTTCTCTGATGGCTGGCTGGCTGTGACCACAACAAAGACAAAAATTATGCAGAACCATATTATTTTGATCTTCCTAGATAGCTTGCAGAGTTAAGAAAACTACAACTGAAACCAAATATATCTTAAAATATTATTTCGTTGTAGCTTATTTGATTCCTTGTCACAGCTGAAAACACTTTGTCAGCATAGGTAGGAAAAGCAGGACTGCAAGAGTAGCCCCAGCTACTGCAACATGTCATCAGTCTTCTGGGATCCTCACAGCCACTGTGGGAAACAACAGTCTTCAGCGTACCACTGAGGAGAATTAAACATGAGGTGCTATTTCCAGAGTCTTGTTTTCACCTCCCTCCCACATACTTTCATGGTGGTTGTCCATTCCTTGTGAAAGATAAGCCTCTATTAACTTGTCCTAGAAAACTCAGTATTAACAAAGAACATATTAAAGTTTGGCAGCTTTCAGATGCCAACCAGCTGCATGGCTTCTGGTTTATTGTGTAAACTTCAGGCATGGATGTACTCTTGTCAAAAGCAGGAATGGGCCTACCAAAGAAATTATAACAAAGCTAAATGGTTTGAAATTTGGATCCCACTGTGATATTATTACATTAAACTGTATTTGAAAAGTGCTTAGAGGATGCTAGTTTAAGAGAAAATATTATATTTTTATATATATATATATATTTTAACATTGTGGGGTTTAGTTATGGGAACATTATTTCACAAAAAGTCCTGGACAGTTAAGTAGAGTTTCTTTGCTATATTTATGGAAGAAAAATGGAAAAGGTGATGAAATTACCACTAGCTTACAGGGCTGTAACATTGGAGCAAGAGAGAAATTGCAGTACATCTGGCTGTCTGAGGTAAGCACATTAGCTGCTGAATGTGTAAATTGCAAAAATAACTTAGAAGCCAAAAGTGAGAACAAATGAGCAAGCAAATGATGGAACATATCACCCGTGTTATTTGCAGGGTCCCTTGAAAACAAAGAAACAGATGAAGCAGGAGGAGCATTTGTGTTATCAGCAATGGAGAAAAATCAATAGCAGATACAGTCTGAGTGTCAGCAAAACAAAGGAGCTTTCCAGTCCTCTCTGAAAAACTGACACATTTGAAGCAGGGAAAGCCTGGGGTCTCATTACAGTAAGAGATTCTCTGAGCTCTGTGCACTGCCCACGCTGAATGCTTAGTCACTGTCATATGTAGTTTTAAGGTAGACAAAGCTTACCTATAATTCTTATCTTTTTTAGGTAATAGCCTCAAAAAGTAGAGTCTATTCTGGAGACAAAGACATAAATGTAAATCACTGTTATTTGTGGAACAAATCAGAGATAGGAGAAATGCTTCTCTTGTAGACCCCAACAAACTGTGAAATCCAAAACTAGTCTTATTTAGGACACAAACTGTTCTTTCTCACACCAGAGCAGCCACTCACTAAGTGTTGCTGTGATACAAGATTCAGAGTGTAATTAATTGGATTTCACAGTCTGCTAGAACTGCGGGTAGACAGTGTTTTTTGCTACAGGAAACCCTACTCATGGACATGGGGCTCCCGAGTAGCTCCAAGGAATCACAGTATGAGACCCACTTGTCAAGAAACCTCCAGTTTCAGTGAAAGAAGGAAATATGGAAGAACCTCAAATAAACCCTGTTTTAAAGATTTTGGACTGAAATGATGTTTCAATGTAAGCCAGGTAACCCTTCACATGAGTGTAGTTCTTTGAAAGAACATGCAACTGTTGATATTGTAGGTCCTGGATGGGCTGAAGGCATTTGCAAGTGTCTCCTCCATTTTTGCTTTAGGCAGCAGACAACAATACTTACACTACTGATTTCTTCTATGTTCACTCTCTACAAACCTAAAAGAAAATAACAGGCTGAGTGACAGGCTTTAAAGATAACATTTGCCACACAGTCATCTTTCAGCAGTCTCCAAAGTCACTACACTTTTCCATATAATTATAACCAGAGGAATCTTTGGTAATCGATTAGGAAAATACTGACTGTTTGTTTGTTGTGGGTTTCTTTTCTTTTATGAAGAACACACACAAATTTCCAGTCAGCGTTGTCTTGTCAAGATTAACAGGCTCAGTTTAGACCTGAGCATCCAGGAAGTTCTATAACCAAGAAACAGAGTTGGTTGTTTGTATAAGAAAGATGCTGAAAGAGATAGGAAAGGTACACTCAGACAGGTAACAGTGAAACAGAAACTGAGAAATGTTACTGGAAGGCTCTCCAGGGCTAAAAAATAAAGATGCAAGCAGTGCTACATTTACTTTAGCAGGAGTGAAGTAGCGAGGCTGAGATAGAACTGTAACTAGTGGTAGGACTCAGGAGAGACTGTTACCAGGCCTGAAATAAACCCTGAAATAAACTTGGAAATTCATAAAAGGTGACTACTAGCACTGAAGAGATCAAACGAACTACTGTTTATGGAATTTACATTTTTAGAGAGCATATGATTTTAGAATAAGAACTTGTTGTGCTTTGCAGCACTGAAACCTACCATTTTTTTACTCAATCTTGAAATGTAGTAGTACCTTTAATCTCCTTCAGTCATAGTATTTTTCTCCATAAAGTCCTTGTCACTCCTATCTTGTAATATGGGACTGCATTAAGCACTGCTATACTGTTTGTATTTTCACAGAACTTGGAAACTGATGCTGTCTATGGGGATGGGATTGCTTTCATTGTTATGTATAAGCAGTAGTAGAAGATGATCTCTTCAGGGTTTGTTTTTCTTGTTGATTTTATTTTTTTCAGAATCTACAGCTTAGTATTGCATATAACATTCAAACTCGGGAAAAAATGTCCTTACGCAGTAGCACCTTCCAAAAATATTAGAGTATTGAAACTCATATTTGCCCCTTTCTCTGAAGGCCAGAAGTGTAATGATTTTCAAATTTATTTTCTTTCATCTAGAATCAGGTTCAAGACATTCCAGGTGCACTATAGCTGTTTTAGACTACCGCTATCTTCTGCCTAGAGAATGAAATCTAAGAGAAAATGTGACACTCAACTGCAGAAGTGTAGGAGTTAAAATTTTCTCTATGGTTAACCAAGCTGAAAACAGCACAGCTCCTGATACCTGTATTTTTCCCCCTGTGTTTAGCTTTTTGTGTCAGAACTTGTCCCACTGTTTGTGTGTTCACACAGTTTCAGGAAACAGCTACCTGTGATGTGGAAACACAAGCTTGGTGCTTATTTTCTAATTTAATCTTCTTTATCTGGCCCAAATGTTGCCTTCAGCACGTTTTTGGCAGGAAACTTTAATTACTATGTCAATCATAGGCACAAATCCAAGTTATAAAGTAAATGGGATTCAGATTTGAGTAGCAATGGCTAGGACACGCTATTGCTTTAGACCAATGGAGTAAAAATTCTAACTACCACATAGGAAAAAAAACAAACACCAGATAGATCCAACAAAAATATAATAATAAGTAACCCCCTCTGATGTATCCCTGGTGTAGGTAAATCATGTTACACCATGCATTTACACAGACTGTGCTGTAGATATTTTTTTTTTTCTGGAGTTTAGAAGATGATTTCCAAAGCTTGGTTGTCAGCTGTACATCTTTGTAAGTGTGAAGTGGTATGAAAAGGAGTTATAGTAACACTGAAGAAAATGTGCCCACATTTGTTGCTAATCATGCTAGGTTATGAGGCTTTCACAGTGATTGTTATTGAGGCCTCAGTAACACCTGCAAACATAAAAGAGAACTCAAGCATTTCGTAACAGAGTTTACACTCCAAGTTCACTGACTTCTGGATGACTTCAGTGGATGTACTCACAAATGGTGTAAATCAGCTAAAAGCACCTGAGCTGTGAGTCTGCAGTTTATAACCTTCTACTTTTTCCTTTTCACTTTCCCATTAGTTCATGCCAGGTGCTTAGTGTTAGAGGTCACAGCCGTATTAGATCATCTCTTGTTTCCTGAACGCATTTTTTTGTCCTTCATCACAAAGTAAGCATTTAATGAAGCTAATAATACCACGAATAATGTTCTGGTGATTCTTGAGAAGATAATTAAAAGAATGGAACAATGACTTTTACAGTTCAAGGAATAAATGCACTGATAAAGTTATAAATCAAATCACCACTTGGCAAGCAAATGTAAACTAGTGAAACATTAGATGAGGTATTTAATATGTGACTTTTTGAGTAAAGAAAAAAAAACGTGAGTGAAAAAAAACACCCATAAATCCAAGAATAATGGGATAAAAAAGGTAAGATATTCTGAGATTTTTAATTTACCTGATTGCTGTCACTGCTTGATTTTAACTTTCAAAAAAAAATAATAGTTTTTTCTGTTTGTTGTAATTATACTGGATGCATAATCTCTAAACCCATATACTTCAAAGGCAATAAGGGCATGATATGGAGGAGGAATGGTATAGAGGTAATATCTTAAAATTTAAGTTACTGTTTTGGCTACAGAGGAGGAACTTCTAGTGGTCCAGGTGAGGTGTGGCTGCAAAGTCAGTGCTTGTTACTGTCTGTATCCTCACGCAATGGGTTATGGTTTGCTGAATGAAATAATTGTCATTATTACAAAACTCTATGAACTCATTTGTTTATATGTACACTATCAATGTAAAGAAAAAATAATTAAAAATCACAGCTGCTTTGACAAACATATTAATGAAGGTGAAAACAATCTTTATTTATATATATTTTTTAGGAAAACAGTATGGAAACTTGGTAGAGAAGATTTTTTAATGGGTCTTCTACTGTACATTAGATCAGATGAAAATTTGTATTTCTCATGGTATTTTGAATCCTAACTATGAAATTAATTCTTAACTACCTTGTAGACACATTTAAGACTTAATTATCATACATTTCTGAATCATTGGTAACACAAAGTAAGTGTAAAATGGTTCAATAGAATTTACTGCTGTACTAAACTTACATAATTAGAAGAGTATATGAAGTAATAACAACATTTGTACTTTTCACACACATAAATACACATATTTCAGAACTAAATTTGTATCCGATCTGAAATGAATACAGGATGAGTTCTTGCTGAGCTAAACCATATATTCTGTCTTCTACAGCATGCAATTTTCATTCATGAACACTAGCAGGGGCTTGGGAAAGTGATAGAAGGAATAAGGTGAGAACAGAGTGATCCACTTCTGGGGAACATCCTACACGTTCACCAGTCACCTGGTTTAGAACTTCCTGGCACAAGTGTTTCTGTGTGGAATTTACTGGAGATTGAAAAAGGAAGTTTCTAAACTGCTATTATAAGCTAAAGTACCTTCCCCTTCCTCCCTTTCCAGCAACAGTGGAGCTGCATGTATAGCTTGTATGGAAATGTATCTGGGATCAGAACTCCAGCTGATAAATCCAATACAGCAGTTTATGGAAGAAAGCTGAACATCTGACATTTGGTATCATCTGAAAATTCAGACATAATATTTTTTTTAAAAAAAGGAATAAAACAGAACTACACATTTTTTATAGTATTGTGCATAAAACCAAATGGTGACAAAAAGCTGACTGACAGCATGTCTAGAAATATATCATACAGGTTCTCTGGTGATTAAGTATTTGTATTATTATTGCAGTTCATTATCAGTCAGTTATTGTCACAAAGAGGTGGCCTTAGAAGAAAAATGCAGATTCTGTTATATAAGAAACTTGTCCTTCCCCAGAAACAGGAATGCCAAACTCATGAGAGGAAGATGAATAAAGAGATTCTTGAGGGGGAGGGAATAATAAAAAAAAATTGAATATAATTTTGCATCATTAACTAACTTGCAGTTGTGAGGAAAAAAAAAAAAAAGAAAACAAAAATTCTAAACAATACAGGTTCAATTTCTTTTCTGTTCTGGTAATGTAGCGTATCCTGGAGAAGAGTGTTGGAAATTACTCTTCTGCAGATTGGCAAAATCTCCTCCTCCTCTAGTGTGTATCAGATTTACAAGCTGCTGGAGAACGAATACTGAGACAAGACTGTCCAAAACTGTTGTTCAATAAAGATTTTTCTGAAAATGAATGAAGAGGATTAAAAGAATGCCACATATCTAAAGAAACAAATTGAAATGAAATTCAAATGAAACTTCTTGAAAGTGTGAATTTTCAAAGTAGACACCTTTCTTGGTACAATCTGATTTCACTGCCAACACTCTTCTACGTGGCTTAAAATGCATTGCCCTTTCCATAAGGCTGAGAAGTCCTTGAAGGATTATGAAAATCTGAATTCTTTTTCTTCTGACAAAATGTCTGAGGAAGAGTAGGTAGTCAAAAGTCAAAATCCTAGATGTGACATTTCTCCCTTGACACTTGTTTTGTGAAGAGCTTTGGGAGCTAAAACCAATCCTGAATGTCATATCTCCATTTTAGGATGAGTTAAACCAACATATTTAAATTTGGAATTGAAATGTTCTTAGATGAATAAAAATTCCTTATCATCATTACTAGCTGTCCAGCATAAGCTAGTTTTCTTTTTCAGTTATAGAGCAGGTTCCCCTATATGTAGAAAGTGAGGAGTTGTGCCAGGGACAGGGGGAGAATTAAATTATTTTTATAGAAACCAAAAGCAAATATGAAGTGAAATCCCAACAATAATGTTCCATGTTTCCTGACAAAAATGATTTGTTTGGGTTTTTTGTTTGTTTATTGTTTTTTCAAAAACAAGTATCAATCTAAATTCAGATGCTTCAGAAGTGAATTTTGGGAACCTAGCCCCTATCTGAAGTACAAGGTATTGTAACGTATTATACATATTCCATGTGAAAAAGTTGTAGGAATTGTCTGGGGTTTTTTTCAGCTACATGAATATTTAGGTCGTTGGAAACTCAGTATGAGTTTGCTGTTAGATTCTGTAGGACCTCGTATTTCATTCACTTGTCAAAAATCCTTGCCTTATTATGCTATTGTCTGAGTAGCTCTTTTGTTCAGGGCTTAACTGATATACGCACTGTGCGCAGGCATGCAAAATTATTTAAATTTTGTATTATTTTCTTCCACAGGTGCTAAATTACTACATTCACTTTTATTCGATTAAAAACGGGAACTGAAATGTACACTTTAGCACATGCGACGTATTGCTAATTTAGCATTATAAATGATATAATGTTTCTAGGGAGTTTTCCCACATCATTTCACTGAGATTTTCTGATCTAATGCTCTTGTGTCAGATTGATTTTATGCATATCTGCTGCATATGTGAATTTGACACACTTTTAAGTCTCTACATTATATATGGACTGAACTTTGGTAGCCTTAGGTTAACTGCAGATGTGTCAAGCCAACTTTACCCCCAGTGTGTCCTTGATATACCCATAAGCTTGAGGGAATCTCACCTCAAACCTACTTTGGCACAGAACATCTCTCCAGCTGTTGGCCATGGCATGAGCTTTTCAAAACAAGAGAACATACATGATCAACAGAGTCAATTTTCTTATTTGTACTGCCTGTGGTGCAGGTGGAAAATGCAGTTACCTGGGTAAGTGCAATGTCTTGCAGCACGCTGACCTCTTCCTGTAAAGCTCTCAGAAAATGAGGATGTGATATTGCATTTGTCTTCCTTGTGCCAGGTTTTTGCTTTGTGCTGAATTTTATTCCCTGTGTCCTCACAACGTTTTTTATGAGATGTATTACTAATTTGAGAATACATATTCAAGGAGTAAATGACGGAAGACTAAAAGTAGGTAGTGGTAAACAGCAGCTGTAACTTTGACGTTACACATGAGCAGGAGCCACAAACTCTTTCTGTACAGCTACGGTCTGTCCGTATAGTCACTTGGAGAGTATGATTTTCCTTATAGAGTTTCCCTGAGGACAACAGAGAAACTTTGGGAAAGATAGTGCAAGTAAAATCCTCATCCCATGCTCCTTTATTCCAAGAATTTCCAAAGGACTTGACCTTTTGATCCTGCCTGATTTAATTGTTGATTCCTTCAGAGACATTTGGTTGCTAAAGTGACTTTCACAACATTTATCCAGTACGTGCAATGAAAGCATAAATAAGAAAAGGGAGCTAAGGGTAAAATTTCTGCTCTGTTCTTTCCCTCATACTTGTGTGAGCTGCTAGATTCTGAAGTTCTTTGATGATATTCAAATTTCTACCAAGGGCTGGCCTCTCACCTGTACATCTAAGGAGCATTTCTGAACTCTCACCATAACTTCTACATTTCAACAAACGTTCATCCCTGTGGAATACCTGAAATGTAAAAGATGCAAGACTACTGTCTGCTTTGATTCCGACATTGCTCTGTTATCAATTCCAAGTGTTTCTCTTCAAGTGTTTTGTTTCCTTTGCTATTAGAAGTGAAATGTGAGAAGTATTTGGAATGTTTTTCTGATTTAGAATGTACACTCTCAGTCAAAAGTTTGAGAGAATGGTTGTCAAGCTGTAACTAAGTTAAGTTCCGCAGTCTGATTAAATAATCCTTTCTATAGCCACAGCTGACATTTGTACAGGCATGAATGTTACCCTGTGTCAGGCACCTGAGAACTTTTTTTGCTTACAATACCCTGGCCCTAGGGAAAAAAAAAAATACAAAACCAAAACTTTTTCCTGCTTTTTTGGTGTATAATTTCTGTAGCTTTTTTTTATGACATCCCTCTCTTTGTTACATATTTTATCTACCAAGCACAATAGAATAGAATATGGATTTTCTATATCGTTAGAATCTGTAATTATAGCATCAAGAATACTGTTATAATACAAATCACAATTATGATAAATATATCTGGAGTAAAGTTTATAAAGGATAAGTCATTGATTGCTTAAACATAGTAGGAACCTACCAATAAACACCTAATCAAGCTTATTAAATAGAGTTTATTCTTAGGCCACAAGAGACTGACATGAAATATGTTGCAACATGTAAAAATCACTTTCTAAAACACATAGTTTTTTCAGAGACTTTCTTAAACAGTTCCCCTCTTGTTGTCACCAGAAATTTCTACTGGCAGCACAATAATTGTCCCCAGAACAACAAATTCAAACATTTATTTGAGAGTTAGGAAGAGTGTGAGGATTACATGGGGAACTAAAACATCTGTATCTATAAAAATAATCCTTTTATGGAAGAACATTATAAAATAACATTGCTAAAAATACATGCAATTTAATCAGTTTCTGCTAAAAAGAAGCAGTTAAACTAGGCATGAAAACCCTATTAAAAATTTACAAAGTCCTACTTTAAGTCTTATTATTAGCTACTAAATCCAAGCTAATAACTTACAAGATTTCCATGTCATTTTATATGCAAGATGTTTGGTTTTTTTCTTCTTATTGTAAGCTTCTGAGGAAGTCAATTTTTTTATTCATATGATTGTTTCATCATTTTATGTAAGGATTATGGCCATTACTTTAAAATCTGTCTTTTTTCCTGTTGATACAGAATACTATACTCGATTAACCCCAGAATAAAAATTGCCATATGGGCAAGGAAACACCATATATGGTAAATGTTCACCCATCTTCCTAGAAATAAATTAAATGTAGTGGATTGACTGGCATTATTATAGGACTATTAACAGAAAAATATCTGCAGGGAGAACAAATTCAATCTTCTGGATTAGATTCTCTGTATTATCTCAGTGGCGTTTTTACAGCCAATTACTCTAAATAATATAGTAATAGTAAAAGTAATTATTCTTTCCTTGCTGTTATCTGTGTCAACATCCTTACCTGAGGCAGACTTTCTATCAAGTTTTCCTGTGTGGCTGCACAGTCTTCAGGTTGTGAGATGGTTGCTTCTGTCCCCAGTACACACATTTTCCTTCTTACTATGTCAGTTTTTTATCCTTTTTTTCTAACTTTCGTTAATAAACCTAGACTTTATTTTTCAATACGTGATTGAAATAATTATATATCTTCAGCTTGAAAATACAAAAAAAATTAGATTTGCTTCTGGTTTGGCCATTTTGCAAGACACTTTATTTTGTTGTCACTCTGGATGGACACATACCAGTTGAACAGAGAGAGTCAGGCCACAGGTTCAAACAGAAGCAAGTGATCATAAATTAAAAGCACTGGAAAAATGCCCTGAAAAAGTTTTGGTCCATACCAGCCAGTAAGCTAATACACGATGCCCAGATTTGAACTGGAAGTAGCTTATCCAACTGTTTAATAAAATGCCTTTCTGGCTAGTAACCTTCTCCAGTAACACCAGTATTTACTACCACCTTGACCTACACAAAAGGCAGGAGTAAGGAATTATGGATGGCACATCCTTCAGTTCTAACTCCTTTTGATGTCTGAAAATATTTGATTTTTTTTTTCATAATCTTCAGGGTGCTGAAACTTGTGCCAGACTACTTGCTCAGAAAAAGTCTCTCTACCAGTCATCTTTAGATTTATTTTCCAGCCACCTCTGAATTTCAATAACAAACTTATATTGTACTTGAAAATCCATTCCACTAAATTTCTCATACCTTAAGACAGCAACTGGGACATTGTTTCAAATTAATGTTTAGTGTCCTTTTCTGTTTAATGACTAAAAAGTTATTAGGAATAATTCTTAGTTATGAAAATCACTACTTGATGTATGCCTGAAAAAAAAGGAACTTATTTTGAGAATGTTTTCTGACATGGAATTATTTTTCTTTGTGGTTTTTATTGAAAACATACTCATATTGGGTTGCACATCAGCTTAGTAGTGTGTGCTTACAAAGCACACTCATCAGACGCACTCAAGTTTTGTCTTGCCTTTCATAGCAGTCTGAATCTGGTCCTGACTGAATGCTTCCAGATATTAATATGGACTCTGAGTGGTAGTCCAGACTTCTAGTTTCAATCTATTATTGTTTAATTTGGGGACCTGTGTTGGTTTTATATCCAGCTAGCTTTAAAATATTATGTAAAAATTATTTGATTTAATTTCAGGGGTTTTTTTACATTCATTGTAAAATATTAGTGCAGAGAAATGAATGTTTTTTGTTTACAGAGGTTCAAATGAGCTCTCTCTGCTATTTCAGTTCTCAGGTGTTCATTTTACCTGCATTTCACATCATATCATGAAACTTAAAAATCTAAATGTTGAAAAAAAATAGGCAAAATTTATTAAAATTGGGACTGTAACATATAAAAACTCATGGAATAAGTAGTCTGATAAAGAAAAGGTTCTTAATATGGTGTTACTGTGCAATACTAAGCAGTATGTTAAGCTCAGATGTTTTTTACTCAAAGACCTCATCCTTCTTCACACCATGAAAAGAAATTAACCCAATAACTTTAAACCACTTCTAAGGAATAAAACTTTCCTCTTGCCTGAAAACAAACAAAGACAACAACGACAAAAGAGAAAAAGGAGGGGGGGGAAAAAAAAAAAAAAAAAAAAAAAGAGAGAGAGAGAGAAAAAAAATGGAGAAAATAACTTCAACTTCAACTACATGGTTGCTGCTAGAAAAAAAACATAACAACAGGCATACCTTGTGGTTATAACAGCTACTCCAAGATCTGGCAATATTGTGTCAATGTCATAGCATTTAAGGCATTGCTTTCAACTTCTTTTTTGGTCACAGGCTCACAGCAGTACTGCAAAAATCTGTCTTGGCTTGCAAAGTCAGACTGTTTTCAAACAGAAAGCAGGAAACAGAGATAGGAAAGGAAAACTGAATGGAGAAGGAAAAAAGAAAAATTAGAATGGGTGTAAATAGGAGAAATAAAAACAAAACAAAACTAAACAAAGCAAAGTAGTAATTCCAATCACAGTATCAACAATAACATTAAGGGTTTAACTGAGATAAGAAAAGGTATCACAACCCTTTGGTTCCCTTCCATCTTATTTCTAAATAGGAGGGGGTGGAGGCTTGTGGTAGGTGGGGACAACTGTTGCAATGCCAGGAGGCAATGGCAGGAAGAGACTGGTGTGTAGCTGCCACACTGGCACAGCTCATCTCTTCCTGTACATTATTTCTCCTTTTGTCAATGAGTTTAAAGAGTAGTCCAAACTCCTACATTAATTTTTTCACTTTTAAAGTCTAAGCTCTAGACTATTTGATTTTTTCCAGTCTTCTGGTCCCCTCTTCCTTTTATTTCCCAGTATCAGGCAGTGTAAGTTATCCCTTGACTGTTGTGGTTTGGGACCAACACGACAACAAAGGAGCAGCCCCATGGCCTCTCACTCAGCTCACACACACACACACACACACACACACTGGGTTGAGGAGGACAAAGTTCCTGAGTTGAGACAAAGGACAAGGAGGGTTCTTCACTGATTAAGGTCCTGGACAAAACAGACTCAACTTGGGGAAAAAATAATTTATTTTCACACTAATCAAACACACACAGGACACAGACAACACAAAGAGCAGGGTCTGCATATGTTACCCCATCCCTCCCTTCTTCCCCAGGCCCAAATCACTTTGTTCCCGGTTTCTCTCCCTCCTTCCCCCCAGCGGCACAGGGGGACAGGGGATGGGGTTTAGAGTCAGTTCACAGGCTGGTGGTTCTTGCCGCACCATCCTCCTCAGGAAGAAGGATTTCTTACAGTCCTTCCCTGCTTCCCCACGGGGTTCCTTCCTGTGGGATAGAGTCCTCCACTAACCTCTCCTTTATGAGTCCTTCTCACAAGGTCCGGAGCTGCTCCAGCCTGGGCTTCCCACAGAATCACAGACTCCTTTGGGAACAAACTCCCCTGGTGCCCCCAGGATCTTCCACAGGTGCACAATCAGAGTCCACAGGCAGCAAATCTTCTGGCCACAAAATCGAAGTCCAGTGGCCAAGTTCACCCCTCCTGGCACCTTCAGGGAATGTTCCACCACATTTTCCTCCACGAGTGCAAGGGTACACCATTGCCATCTTGCCATGGGTTGCAGGGAAACTTCTGCTGGGTACCTTCTTCCCCTTCTTCCTCACCAACCACCAGCACCGCTCTTCCCTCACTCCTTCGCTGCTCAGGTGTTATGTTAATTCTTTCGTATGTTAGTCCCTGAGAGGCATCTGTTGTCCCTCTAATGGCTCCTTGGCTGGTTTTGGAACAGGAGGAGCTTCTCAGCTTTTTACTGGAGCCACTCCGTGGGCCCTTCCCCCACTACCAAAAAACCGCAAACCAAACCAGAACATGTACCTATGAGCCAGTTGATGAATTAATTGTTTTTGGGATCCCAACGATTTTTGTCTTTCAAAAGCAACATGATAAGAGTAAATTTGAATTTTTACGTTGAGCAATTTAGAATATAGACCTAAACCAGCTGAAATTAGGACAAACCCTTCACTTCTGGAATATTTTATGCTGAATAAGACACAGCTTTGTTCCTTTGCTCAATTTCTCATGAATTTTGTTTTATCAATAAGATTTGTACAACTGTAGTTGCTAGTTTCAAGAAGGAGATCACTATTCATTGCAGTAAGGAAATAAATCAGGAATGCATCATTGACTATGACAATACAGTCATTAAAATAGATATTGCAATATACACTGTCTTGCTGGTAGAGTCCTGGATATTTCTAGTGCAGAAAAAAAAAAAAAATCCCCTGAAAACTCATGGGAGGGTTTTCAGCACCTAAAGGCAAAGTCATTACAAGAAATATGTAGATCACTTGGCATTTTTTCCCTTGTTTCAAATACGCATATGTTACTAGTTTATGACCATTAAACACCTGCATTGCCTTGTTGCAGCCACTGTTCTTTAAATCGCTTTCCATCAGTGAAATCACAGAAGCCTACCATGGAACCATTGTTCTCCAGAGAAACTAAGAATTAATGTCAATAAAACAGGGAAGCCAATGAAAAAGCAAGAAATTCGATATTGTCTTCTCCTAACTCATCCCACCCGTAAGTAGGGGAAGTTACTGGTAATAGGATGCCTCCAGTTATAAATAATATTTATTGTATCATTATGCTATAGGACAGCTGTTAATAAAACCTGGGATAAAACTGTAATGTAAAGCCTACCTTCTGAACTGGTTCATGATCTGAATGAAAATCTGCTTTATAAACACAAGTAGAAAGTGCCGGAAAAGTATAAGTTGCCTACTGGAGTACTGCTGATTTGGTGAAAAATTGCTTCAAAGAATGAGCTACAATGAATACGTTTAAAATAATCTAAGATGCAAATGTAATATATTGCTCCAGGAGCTTTCTACTTGTTTTTCAGCATGACAGTTCATTGAACCGTACCGAGTGGTAGTCAGAAAATGAACAGATCTGTTTCAACTTCAAGCAGATTTCTATGGCTGTAACTGGAAAAAAGATTATTCTTTAGCAGTTGGAGATGACGTCCTCCTTCTCTGCTTCAGTAAAGCAGAAAGGATTTGGAAAGTAAAAGTCGACCTTGTCATATCAGACATGTAAAACAGAAGTAGCCGGGAAAGTTTTAATCTAGAAGAAATGCTAAAAAGAATGACTTGCAATAAAACTTTCTTGGTTCATGCTGCAAAACACAGCACGTTTTAAACACAGAGGTTGTGATTTTAAAGCACAGAATGGGACTGATCTTCCACTGAAACAACAACAAAAAAGATGAAATGCAGAAATTCTCTCATTAACAGAAAAATAATGAAAAAGTTGCATTATGCTTCCTCTTGAAAAGAGTCTGATGCCTTTACCTATTTTCAACAGTACTTACAAAGCTGGTGAAAAGAGTAATTGAATATAATAATAATAATAATAATAATAATAACAACAATAACAACAATAACAACAATAACAACAATAACAACAATAACAACAATAACAATAACAATAATAATTTTTATTATTGTTATTATTATTAATGTAAAGACATTATCATGTGTCTCATCAAACACACAAAATATATTTTTTCAACAGCAACTGTATATTACTCCACTTATTGTAAATACAACCTCATTTCATTAGCATCACTAGGACATACTATCAGTGTTTCTCAAAAATCTCCATTTGAAATATTATCAAACCTCAACCTTTTCATTTTATAGCAGCTTGTAACCAAGTAACAGGCTGTTAGGTCAGTTTTGTTTACCATACAAGTCACAAAATAACAAAGGGTTTGGTTTACAATTCCAAAGGAAAAAATCATCAGCAAAGATGGAATCATTAGAAAAAATCAGAATACTCAATACTTGAAGTTCACTGAGTTTACTGATGGATACTTTTTATTAAAAGACAGGGTTTTTTCAGCATTAAAAGACTGATCTAACAGTCTGCAGAGAGGTAAAAATTCAAGATTGTTTGGGAAATATTCCATATGAAGATAATATGTTTTATATAATTTGCCAAATATTTTTAAATTCACTCTCTAAGGTTTAGAGAGTATCCTAGTTCTCAGACTCCCTTGGTTCCCATGAATCCAGATATACAACAGAAAACTATTTCTCACCTTCATCAGTTTTGTTGGTGAAAAAATGGTAATTTCCTTTAAAAATCCATGCTTAAAATTAATAAGCTGATTTTCCTACTATGGACTAAATCCTGTTAAAAATTATAGTAAAGCTACCATTGACTTTCATGTATACAGAAATGTAATAAATAACCTGTCTTGTCTGAGCTTTGTCATGTAGTTGGGTAATATCCTGGAACTGAATAAAAGAGATATTGAAACAAAGTACAACAGAAGAGTGAGCTCTTGCAATGAGACTGGAGGGAAAAAAATATAGGAGAGAAGATCAGCTACTCTACGTGGAAGATTCTGCATACTTTTTTACACTTCGTTTTGAAGTATGATGACTTCACTGAACATTCAGTTTCTGATTGTGTATTCGAGGCAGCAAGAGTAACTTAATTGTGCATGCCAGCAACAGCACCTGGCCTGGACACTTACTTGTGATATATGTCTTTATAGGTACAGCAGGTATTATATATGGTGTTTCATCTTCAACTTAATAATGTGTTTCTAAATTCCATTTAAAAAAACCTGTGCTAACCTGAGAGAAAGGAATACAATCTTCTCTTATATATCACTGTTTCTGAACAAATTTGTTCTGCTTGAAAATATTCAGGCAAACAGGGTTTTATAGAAGGTATATGAAATACTGTTTGCTATACAAAGGGTGGGGGGACTTTTCCCACAGAGACAATTAAATGAGCCAGACAAGGATCTGGCTGTCATCTTTGCAGATTGGACAACATATATACTCTCACATTTAATTGGTGAGAATGTGACAAGAGAAAACTGAACATAAGGTCTCTAGACAGCCAATAAATCTGGCTTGTGTCTTTCTCCCTCAATCAAAGACAGAAACAGGCTATTTTTATATCATGTTCATGTACCTTTATTTTTCGTGTTTTAAAAAAAGGGCAGTAAAGAAAGCTTTTAACTGGACAAAAATGCCATAAGCTTGCTTGTGTTCCTCTAGTGCCCAAAATATTCTCCCAATCCAACATCCTTCTGAGTGGATCAAAATGGCTGTGGTTTCTGTTTGTCTCCTCCTGTTTATTCATTCTAGGTCAGACAAGCCACAAATTTATCATTCTACAGACATTTTATTAATATTTTTTTTAATTGTGTTAGGCACTGTATATCTCTAAGATAATATACAGTCTGTAAAGGAGCACAACATACACAGAGTACAAGGGAAAATGAAGGCACATACCCAAAGAACAACTTGTCCAAGGTTAAAGAGTGATTGTTATTGATGGAGGAAAAAATAAATCCCAGCTGCCCTGCTTTCCAGGCTAGAACTAGTATACTGAATGTACCACCTCCTCATCTGATAAAACCATTATAAAATTTAAGGAAGCTTGGTAGCAGAAGAAATGCTGAATTTTTGCTTGTTTCTATGGCTTTGTCTCTCAGCCTTTTCCAAGCAGCTCATGCAAATCACATTCATGACTAAGAAGTGCCATCTGGGGCAATGCCTATTGATAAATGGTTTGTGCACTCTTTTGATGCCCCATGAGTGTGTGTCATATTCCCTATGTGTGGTGTAGCCTATATGGGGTAATTTCCATGGACATCATAAGATCCACTTTTCTGAAAGTCAATATAGGGATAGAAAACCTGGGGTCACCAGCATCATCATGGGAAATAAAATAAATCACCTGTAGAAATAATACTCAAAGTAATATGTCATACTGTAGTCTCTGTAGTTCTATAATAAAACTATCTTCAAAAAACCTAGCATTTATTTCTCAGCTTAATACACACCAACTGGAACATATGGGCTAATAGTCATTGTTGTTTAGTGGTAAGTGTAGAAATGGTAGCAAACCATTTTCACTTCACGGATTTTAGTGTACTTCCATTCAGATTTCTCCCATGGGATGAAGTGCTAATGAAAGGAAATGGAAATAGAGGAAAAGGAAAAGAGTTTTACTCTGGTGAAAGCAAGAAGGTCAGAAAAGTTTCTCCTCAGGATGATGTAGGAAATGGTACATTCCTTGTACATAAATTTTGCTACCTAAGTAACCTTTGAATGTGCCTATTTCTGGGTAGCTGTATTTTAAATATTTAAAAATAAATAAAGTTCAATAACTCATATGGAATGTAAGCATTTTTTGTTAATCCTCTTTTAATTATTTAGGTATGCAATCTTCATTTAAAGTGTTTCTGACAACCCTTTCTGTAAGCTAAATAGTACGTTTGAAAAATGAGCCTTGAACAAACATAGTGATTTTCATAATATTCTTTTATTCTACATGAACTCCTAATTCATGTTGTGAATGGGAGGCTTAGTAGTGTTAAAAATCATTATGTGAGGTAATAAGTGTGAATATATACTAATATTTTCCTGTTCAATATTCATATCTGCAGCAACCATTCCTTAAACTACAAGCAATGGAAGGCAGTAACTGAGTAACTAGTAACTAGTAACTGAGCAAACAGAAATACTGCTTTTCAGAAATCTGTGACAACTCTTTCACCACTGAATAGAATTTCAAGCTAATTAATGGTCACAGAATGTTGTTAGGGCACCTTAATCTATTTTTTTCTTTGCTGTTCAGCTAGCATAGAGGTCACTCGACACTGTAGCTTCTGTAGCATTGCAAACCTACTTCAGTTGCTCAGCTCCTGGGCAGCCATGCAATAACAGATGGAAAAACTGCTTGTTGCTATGGATGGACCAAAAACTTTAGCCCTTCCATTCTTCCTAGAATGATGGATGCTTTTGTGAATTAGGCAGATGCTCTAAACTTTGATAATCTTCTCAAATGTAATGTAGCAACTTTCATTCTCCTGCCAAAGGAGGGAGAATATTAATAAGGGGGGTTGCTGCAACATGATTTTGTGGAATGCTCATCATCATGTCTCAGTGCTGTGGAACAGAATTCTTGTGGAATACTGATACATACTTAACATTTGGTTGTCCTTGGAAATAGCAAAAAATCACTGGGATCTTTTCTCATACACTTTCATACCTTTAAATCAACACCCTTACTACATCTAGTGCAACCTGAGAAAGTGAAACTGCTGGTAAAATATACACACAGAATGTTCAGAATAAATGACAAAACAAAAACCAAAAAACAACCGACCAAAATAAAAACCAACCAACCAAAAAACCCAAAAAACAACAACAACAAAAAATGAAAATCAAACCAAACAAAAAAATAAAACCCCCAAAAAAACAACGAAAAAAGTTCAGATCTTCCTCAGCAGGAGGCTGTGTGAAACCAAGCATTTTGCCTAAGTTGCCTAGAAGAGAAATATAAAAAAAAATAAAGGAAGAAAATGAAGTAGAAAGTAGAACAAGCAAGTAGTGTTTCAGAGTCTGAGAGACAGAAAGGAATATTATGATTTATACACTTAATATTTTTGCATGGATAAAGTAATCTGTGGCTGCATGTGCATTATCAATAAGCAGAAAAGTATCTAAAATCTATATTATTTGCATGTCACAGGGAATGTATTTATGAGGTCTCACACTATAAAGGTACTTTATCTTTTCAAGAACATTTACCATTTCTGTGAATCTTTAGCTTTCTTATTTTTCGCTCATGCACTTCATGATGTGATGGCTCTGCCAGTATAAATTAATAATGTTTTACTGTACTTTACTGCTTTTTTTATTTCACACTAAGTTTCTGTTGTACCAATGATCACATAATCAGAAAATTAAAATTTATTTTGATGCAATTACTTTTTTATTATCTTTATATTGATTCTTAGAACACTTTTTTAAACAAACAAACAAACGAAACAGTCAGAGTAAGGTGAAGTATAGACAGCTGAAAAACCCTAATGGATGGCTTGGCCTTGACATTCTGCTAAGCTCAACCTCTACTACAGGTGCAAGTTTTGTATTAAAAGCAGTGAAAATGCTTTGCAGTTCAAGAAATGAAAGTATAACGAAGGTATCTCATAGCTCAACGTGGGGAAAAAATCTACTCAATTTAGCTGAGGTACTGTTTCAGTATGAAAAAATGGCTATAGAGAAAAAATAAAGCAAAACCAGTCCAAAAGAGAAAGCATAATTAAATTTTTTCTATCTAAAGATAGGGTTGTCATACAGTTCAACAATTAAATTTTAAAATGCTAAATAGATCTTCAATAGAATCAATCTCTATAAAGAAGAACTAGTTAGAATCAACAGATACATTCTTCATTGTAACATTTTTTGGCCACTATTTGTATAATATCAGATTTTCAGTAAAGATTCTGTGTTACAAGATAAAACTGGAGGGTTAAAAAGTAGTATGTACCTTTGCAAGGTGATGGGTCATTAAACTAGTTTGTTCTAGAAGCTAACCTCCCTGCACTATTAATACATTATTTCCAGTCTTTGTCACTTTGTTGAGAGTTTTACAAGATGGATCTCACTGAAACATAAGCCTCTTTCTCAATGGGACTCAAATACGGCCATGGAAGGTCATTTTGAAGATAGATAAACCTTCAGAACTAGGATTGTCAAAAGCCTGAAGAGCCAGGTACTCTGGATATTACATGAGATGTAGATTCCAGTTCATGTCACAAAATGTAGATTTAAGCCTATTTCTTACCTCCAAAACACAATTTATTGCTTTGGAATGCCTCAAGCCCCAGCACCTCAGAAATATCTGATCTCAATCAATACACAGACATAGCAGTAAAGCAAACCAGATAATAAAATGGATATTTCTTCTGCAACATCAATTATTTTTTTTTTTTTTGCAATGAAACTAGAAACAAAAAACCCGGATTTCTTGTCAAATGTTATCAGTATGAACAGTTGGCTACTTAGCAAGCTCCATGAGCAATTGCACTATATTATTTTTGCTGGTCCATAGAGCTGTGGGTGTCCTATGGAGACACAATGAAGGTATTTAGAAAATTTTATAATTTCTTGGTACTTACTTTACCTACAGACTTACTTCTTAAGAACCTAGGCCTAAAAATCTGAAATCTGCTTTGAAATGCAGTTCACATTTTTCAGGAATACCCATAATCTTGGAATTCAAAATATCACAAATTCAGACTAGTTTTCTACAATACCTAGATTTTTTTTTTTTTTTTAAAGTCCTAGACCTGAGTCATATGCTTGTGTAGAATATATGGAGAGAAATGTTTCCCAGTACTGCTGTTTGTACAGAAGACTAGATAATTATATTCCCCAATACTGCAATTAACATCTTCTGTTTACTGGACCTAGGGGCTTCTCTAATGCATTTCACTTAAGTAATGCATAAGAATTCAGTGACTGAATATATATGCAAATTAAAATAGTGGGAAGCAAAGATCAAGCAAGTGTCATGGTTTCTTTTTTCTTGGAGAAGCAACAACTTCTTTTAATGTTTTGAAAAGCTGTCAGACTGGTATTTTGGTAGCTGATTCACCCACTGACTCCTAGCTTTTACACTTCTTCCACCACCAAAGGCTGAAAATTTCTCATTAACACTACTGTGACAGATCATCATACCAGGTGGTACCACTAAACAATTAAGTACTACTTCAAAGGCTCTTACTTATAATTTCTTTAATTCAAATTTCCTTTCAGATTATGCAAACCATGGTCATTTCCACTGATATTCTATTTTGTAAAGCAAAGAATATGTGCAACGATTGCACAACTGAAAATGCTTTGAAATAAGTAGAAATATAAAGAGGCACTAAGAGCAGAAAACACAATGTATAATAAATAGAGCATGTAAGTATTTAATGAGTCAAGTCTTGCTATGAATTAATGACTAAGTGTATTACTGAGTAAAACAGATATTTCTTCTGTAACACAAATACTTTCTGTGCAAACAAAAGACCTAAAGTACCAGAAATCTAACCACTATTCAAATGAAGCTGAAGTCTGGTCTAGCTCTTAAGTTTAAACATTTTAACAAAGCTAGCAATTTTCTGCCTTTGAGGTTTATTGCTCCTACAGTTGACAAACAATTGCTACTAAACCTAAGATCTACATGCAGGGTGAGAAGAGACTATTTTCAGTACCACATACCGCCTTCTCAAACATGACTTTTAAAAGCTTTTATGAAAGTGATGCTTCATAAAGTGAGAGTGTGAGAGTATTCTTAGTATTTGAGTAGTGTATATGGGGACTGGGAAGTACAAAAAACAGGACATTAGGAAATATCCATGTTTCGTAGTTAAGTAAGGAAATTAGGGTTATATAGTGGAATTGATTTTGTGGAAATTTACATTTGTCTACAATGGAGACATCTTTGCTTAGAGCACACTGTTCTAGTGTCCTTATAATCAAGAGCTAAAAGCTCTTGTAAGCCTGGTTCATCTGGCCCACTCTAAACACCAACCTTTGTGTAAGCCAGATTTTACTCTAGAGATGCCTGTTTTTCTCCCCAGCTACAAAGAGGAGATGAATAAAGAGTTCAGCTTTAGTCATAGCCTTTGCAGGTAGGTAGAAGAGTCTTTGGGTATGATGAAAGACAGTTTTGAGTATGGAAAGAAAGGTAGAAGCATTTCAAGAGCAAAAAGACAAAGAGAGAAGAAATTTATTTTTGCTACTTTGTAGCAGATACGTGACACAAAGCTGTGCCAGCAATGTACCCAGTGGCTGTCTTGCTGTCAGCACACATGCAACTCTTGGGACTGAGTTACAGCCTTCACGTGGTGCTGCAGTCTCCTGTGTAGGACCCACAACTCCTTAAAGGATCTCTGGTGTGGTAATTTACAGATGGACACAGGGAGATTTTGCACCAGGAACCAAGGAGCATTTGACTCTGATGCCAAAGCAGGGTTGCTGTGGGAAGGCAGCTGCCATGAGCTCATGGGTGTTCTGCTGCCTGTGCTGGTGAGCTGAGTGCAGGTGTTTGGCAGAAGGCAGCACCTTCTGCCTTGTTTGTAGATATTTTTCTTAAAGGAAAAAATCCAGGAAGACTGAAAGTTTAGCATGAGTGGATACTTCTTTTTCTCAGCAGTGGGCCTGTATACACTGAAGTTTAACATTTGTGTCAACAAAAAAATGTCTCAATATATGATTATATGCAAGAAATTCATATAGAATTTGTCCTGAGAAGGTAAAAAAGTTTTTATACCAGGACTATATTGCAGAGTACTCAGGAAGGACGTTCTAGCAACCAAACACTATGGAATTTTTTACTCCTAGAGAGGTTCAAGGTGTTAAAAATCTCATGGATGCAGCATAGGGTGTAGCTTCAGTGAACTATTTATCTTGTAACTCGATGTGCAGCTGGTTTGTGGCATTAACTTTTGGGCATAGTAAAGAAAGATCTGGAACAAGATACTTGCAAGATAAAAACTGAGTTATGATTTTCCTGAAGGTTAAATCTACTTGCAACATGTGCACAAACCATCTTTCTGCTAGTATTAGTTAAGCAAGTACTAGCTGCACTACAGGATCCTGAGCCAGTATTAGAATGGATTTATCAACAGGGGGTTGTTACAGGATTGTAGCAGCAGGGGAAAAAAACCCTTGTGATGGCATTCAGAGAGAAAAAGAAAATATTTTGAGAAATACCTCTCAGATAAAGTGGGTTGGAGGAAAAATTCTTCTAGGCAATGCATCTCATAACATCTTTGTTAAAAAAATACTTGGGGGAGAAAAAAAAATGCAAAACAAAAAGACTTTTTTACATAAATGTAAGTACAATAGATATACTGAAAAATACTTCCTGTCAATAGACCTAAGAATGCACATTCGTATTTATCTCAAAAGCTTGGAAACTAATAAATTATTGAGTGATACTATGTATCAAAACTCAATCTGTTCCAATTGGCCAACTCTGAGCAACACATCCAGCCACCATGATCTTATTTTTTATGTTTTATTTTTCATTTCTTAAGTGCATATTTCCCACTGGAAATTTGCTTTCTGGGGACACTGGTTACAATTTGTGTTTAAACAAGAAAGTACTATAGCTACGATTGGTGAAATATCTTTAGAAATTAAACACCTAGCTAACTGAAGCAAATAATGTTTTTGCAAATACAGTTTTTACAAAGATTTGTATATGTATTGGTGGTTATACTGAAACAATGGCCCTATGTCAATTACAGTATGTCAGGTTTTCGTAAGAGAATAAAAAAAAAAATAGAAAAACACGGGTTTTAAGTTCTGCATAAACTATGGTGACTCTGTTTTTCAGTTTTGGAAAGAACAGTCAACAGCAACATTCACTTGAATCTCATTTATTTTGAACACTTGAGCATATATTACCATTTTAATCCAAAAGAAAATCAGTGAACCTAAAAAAACTACCAATTAAGTACCAAGTTATTAACAAAATGCTGGCAGAACACCTAATCTACATGACAACCCTGCAGACACCAGTGTCAATAAATGTATTTGAGTGCTAACAGCAGACACTCACTCATCAAATGGCTATGTCTTTGATTGGTTAAATATATATATATATATATATACACACACTTGCATTTGCAAACGCACACAGGACATTGCATTTCATTCTACATTACTGCTTCTGAACAATGATCTTTAAATATCACTGATTCAAAAGCTGTTGATAATGTTGTAGTTATGAATAAAATTACTGTAAATTTAAGCTTTTTACTAGGCATATACTGTAGCCTTCCAGTGGTATTGAACTTTTTATTGTGAAGAAAGAAAGAAAGAAAGAAAGAAAGAAAGAAAGAAAGAAAGAAAGAAAGAAAGAAAGAAAGAAAGAAAGAAAGAAAGAAAGAAAGAAAGAAAGAAAGAAAGAAAGAAAGAAAGAAAGAAAGAAAGAAAGAAAGAAAGAAAGAAAGAAAGAAAGAAAGAAAGAAAGAAAGAAAGAAAGAAAGAAAGAAAGAAAGAAAGAAAGAAAGAAAGAAAGAAAGAAAGAAAGAAAGAAAGGAAGGAAGGAAGGAAGGAAGGAAGGAAGGAAGGAAGGAAGGAAGGAAGGAAGGAAGGAAGGAAGGAAGGAAGGAAGGAAGGAAGGAAGGAAGGAAGGAAGGAAGGAAGGAAGGAAGGAAGGAAGGAAGGAAGGAAGGAAGGAAGGAAGAAAGAAAGAAAGAAAGAAAGAAAGAAAGAAAGAAAGAAAGAAAGAAAGAAAGAAAGAAAGAAAGAAAGAAAGAAAGAAAGAAAGAAAGAAAGAAAGAAAGAAAGAAAGAAAGAAAGATCATATGTATAATTTTTCTTATAATTCAAAGGGACAGCAGACAATGACAAGTATTATTTACTACTACTATTTTGCCTAGGAGTGTTAGACAAACAGCCTGTTTTGCTAAGCACAAAGGCACAACAAAATAAGCCTTTATCCCAAGGAACGGATAACATCAATAATATATAATAGTAAAAGATTGAAAGAGAAACAGAAAAAATAAATATATGGGATTCATAAAAAAATGTATTACAACAGAACACTAAATTACTGTAAGCATGTTTGCTGTTTTTTCCACACAGACAAGTTTTCATAGATTACATTATACCATTATGCTTTCAAATAGTAGCAAGGAGTCAGAGAGACATCAGAAGATGAACAGACAAGTCAAGTCTTCTAATGGTCAAATTGCCATTAAAAATGTATTCTGAAGGAATTGCACCACGCTTGTATTCAAAAGCCTGCAGTAGAGCAACAATATTGATTGTTTTCAGACTCTTTTTAACTGTAAATAAAATTGCATAATTTCTGCATAGTGGGTAATACTGAATATTTATTGTTGTACATAGCTTAGAACTTTTTATCTCTAGGCTTTTTCTTCTAAATAAATTTGAGAAGTTGTGATAATTTATCATCTCAATCTGCTTTTTTTCTTTCCTGCGGAAGATATTATAATTTATTTTTTTTAAATCAGTCAGCCTTCTGCATATATCTGAATATATATGCAATATCTGCATATCTTTGCCAAAGCCACCTGGAGAACCAGACAACAGTGGTACTGAAGTGAAAGTGAAAACAGTTTTCAAAAATATCTAAAAATACTAGATTTTGTTATAATTGTCTTGCAGTGGGTACATTTTCAGCCCATTATGTTATTTAATTCCTTCTTCCAATGTCACTCATAAAAGAAATTGATGTAGTGAAAGCCAGTTTTTTACAGGAAAAAAAAAATTAGGGATTATTTTATAACTTTTAAGCAAGAAGTTGTTTTTAACAAAAAAAAAATAAATCCCTGAAGCTACTATTTTGCAGGGGAAAACGTTCTATAAAGGACCTATGCTTTTGTAAAAAAAAGAAAAAAAACACAACAAAACAACAACAACAACAAATAAACCAAACAAAAAAAACCACAAATCAAAACAACAACAAAAAACCAACATATTTTTGACCACAGTTTCAAAAAATTCTAATATTTTTATGCTGGCATTAATATTTTTAGGTAAAAACAAAGCAAAACAAAACAGAAAATGAGCTTTAGCATTATTTCACATTAATGGATGTATGTGTACTTGCATGTCCTACTGCATGCAAGTATTGACACCAGAAGACTGACCAACATGTATCTGACAGCTTGGGTCCTGTTCACTTCGTAGGAATGTAAGTAGCCTTGAGATGACTTCAGGGACATCAGTGTGTTAATGAGAGGAGAGGAGATGGAAAGCAATGATTGATCAAGCCCTAACTCCATCAGTATGGATGACATAGGTCACAATATCCAGCCCATTCTGACAGTGCCTATTTCATCACTCTTTCAGAGACATAAGCAGGCCAGCATCAGCTGTCAGACAGATGTAGGATGCTTCTGTAAAGTCAGTGTGTGTGTGTTTTAGTCATGCTTAACTCAGATGGTTCTGTTGGTTTAGTGGTTACAGTGTCCTAAACTCCAGGTGGCCTTTGTCTGAAAGTAGAGAAATTGAGACATGAAAGAAAGACTTAAGATTTCTTTCTTTCCTTGTCTCATCATAAGGAGGATGGGTCAAGACAAATGCTGCCTCCTCTCTGGTATTCCAGCTAGGCTAGATAACCTTATGTCTTCATCTCCCAATTCTTACCTTACAGATAGAAAAATAAAAGCCAGCTTTTGTAAAAATTTTAGCTTTCTTATCGAATAACTTGTATAGTGCAAAGACCAGTAGATCAAAGGTCAGCCCTGCCAAGCCCAACATTGTGTGATTCTTGTGCTTGGGATTTGTGAGGAGCTGGGGATCATCAACTGACGTCACAAGACTTCTGCATCAATAGTAGATTGCCACAGTTCAAACATCTCCCAGTCCTCCATCTGTTATTTTCTGCTTAAGAACTCTATATCAGTATATTCCAAACAATAAGAGTTGCTCTGTCATTCCTGCTATCTGGAAGGATATTTTATATGTAATAGGAATTTTCCCAATTTCTGATGTTTGTTTTACTCAATCAAAAAATAGACAAAAATAATCCATTCCAAGCACGGAAGCAATAAATACTTTAAATTATTTCCACATCAGTTACTTCCTGGCTTTAGTTATTCTTTCCACTTCTGTGTTTTGCAAATGTTTGAAAAAAAAAAGCATATGCCAAGTTGGAGACCTAGTGCCCTGAAATTCTCTGTAGCCCAGGAAACAGTAGCACTTTTGAACACATGCATACACACAGCCATGTGCATATACATACATTCAGATAATTTTACAGTATGTTACACCTTTTGCCCAGGTCAAGTTCTGCTTAAAATAGGCATTTACTCTGCAATTCCAGTCAAGTAAAGTTCTTAAAAAAAGAACATTTAACACACAAAAGTTTTGACGTAACAATCACAAAGAGTGCTTTTCAGAGTGAGAGAAAAAAT
Source organism: Apus apus (assembly GCF_020740795.1). Classification (NCBI taxonomy): domain Eukaryota; kingdom Metazoa; phylum Chordata; class Aves; order Apodiformes; family Apodidae; genus Apus; species Apus apus. Next base: position 110,784,609 of record NC_067283.1, on the reverse strand, counting down.
ATTGTAATTCGCATTTATGTGAACTATCATCTCCACTACAGATTAAAATCAAAACCCCTACTAACAATCACTGTCATAAAGCAGCTTGTGGTATCAGGAAAATGTCTTCTCTTTTGATCCCTACCTATTGAAAGAATACTCAGAATACAGAGCTCAGTATTCAGTGTCAATTAGACAGCGACTCTCTACAGTTTGCCCCTGTAGTAGGTGTCAGGCAGTGAAAGGTTACCAGCAGGCTTTGGAAGAAAAGAGAAGAATATGCTAATAGGGAAATGTGTCTGCTATTTAGTCTTATTCTATATTTAATGAGATTATTGTAATGTGGTTGCCTATCTCAGGTTCATAAGAACACAAAATACCTAAGGAATACTTTCTTCTCTGAAGCTTTTCTTTCAATGGAGAAGGAAATCCTGACTCTCCATAAAACACCATGTACCCTCTGTAACAATGACACAACTGCCTCCAAGTTTTGTTACTCTGATAAACATTTGTAGAATTTTATATTCTTCACTGATGTGATAATACATTTAAATTTTGCTGGAAGAACACCATCCTGGAATGAGAGAATGAGAGAGAAATGAGAGAAGGACCCTAAGTAACACAACTTTGAAGCTTTATAGCTTCAAAGGAATGGTTAACTATGTGAGACATGCCAATTTTTTTGGTTTTAAAATTTGTATTAATTTTTTTTTTTATCTGTTCTTTGACCAGTTATTTCATTATTACTAATGTACTTGTGCTGTACACATGGCCATGATAAACTCTAGTTAAAGGCTAACAGCTAAAACACATTTGATTAATGTCTTTGGAATTCTAACACTGCTACTAGTAAAATCAGAAATTAAATCCTATTCAAAACAGCCACAAGTGGATGATCTTGCATTTTTAAAGCTGCAAAACCCGAAAGCTCAGCTTGCTCTTAGTCCCTTTACTGAGATCATTATCTTATCTAATGGCCTGAAATTGCTTTTCATATAGTCAGTCTGATTCAAGCAGTTATAAAATTCTAACTCTGTTAACACTGCACGAAATTGAAAAAGGCTGGCCCATAAAGAAGCAAATTTCAATTAAATTCCAAGAGTGAAGCCAGTGTGTTGAGTTTGAAGGCCACTATGGGAAGGTATATACTAGTTTGCAAGAATAAAATGTAGTCAAAAATCTGCTTTCCAATGATGTAATGAATGAGAAAATAAAATAGCTCTTACATTAAACAATAAATAATATACATGGTAAGACCTACCCCAATAAACAATAGCTCCTAAAATACATTGCCTGAAATTCTGAATATCCCACCTACCCAAACAAATAATCCATTTTTCTTGCTATATATGGTTCATCTGTACTGTTGCATAAAGTTTGTTTTGCAACAGTTATTACAGTATTAATAATAATACAGTAATATTAATAATAACAGTAATAGAAGCTGTTATATAAAGGTAAAGCAAGGGTGTTTATACTGATGCTCCACTTGAACATAAAATCAGAACAAAACATCAAGTAACCAGGTTTTTTATTATATGTCATCTACCAATACATGGAAAATTATGAAAACAATAATACAATCCTCAGTCTTCTTTCTTCTGAAGTTCCAGAAATAGTAAGAAGTTGCAAGGAGAACCTTGCTTCTTAAAGAAGTTTATACACCCTCACATATCACATTTACAAAATAAAAAGTCAGCAAATGCACCCACTGCCAGCAGTGTGCCAACATTTTACTACTGGACAGTTGCTGAGTAGATTCTTTTCATAACTTGAAGGTAAATTGAAATGGTTGCTCTGTGAAATTACTCAGTCATAAAAGTTAATGACTAAAATTACTTGTGGCCTCAAAACTTTATAAAAGAAGGTGACTGGAATAATTAAAATACATTTTAGGATGTTTTTGGTGTATTATCTTTTTTGTCAGTACTCTGTTAACTTTTTTTGACAAATATTGCATTTAGAGGAAAGTGTTGCAACTATCATTTACTTTTTGTCTGCTTTCCATGTAAGATGTTAAAATATTGTTTTGTTCAGATTTTCTTGTTCAAGTGCCCAAAATGGAAGCATTTTAAGTTTCATCTAAGAATAGAAATATGTTGATTTGATTGTACTTGGAAAAGTTCTGAAAGAGCTGCAGTTTAGTTATGTACTTACCTGTGAACTGGTCTGTCCATCTGGATTTCAATTTCTATTATGCAAATCAGTCAGTAGCTTTCATGAGTATTCACTTCTTTTTTGAAGCACAAGTTTTGACACATTATGGGAGGCAAAGTGAAACCACAATGACCAGCCTTGGGTAGCAAAACCATTTGTTTGTTTGTTTGTTTTGATTTTTAGGTAACACATTTTCGTTTAGGAGATTTGTGTGGAAAACAAGAGGTATTCAGTATATTTTCAGTCTTAAATTCAGTGGTGATCAGAATTTGCAGTCATATGGCATTATACCTTTGGTGTTTCAGTTCTTGAAGAAATGCCAGCATAGTCAGGCTTATTTTCTAATATTGCAACATGAGGTTTGCCCAACATCTTGACATTTTACTGATTTCACCTATCTAATTCCTTGTTCAATCTTCTGCATTTTGTTGCAACATGTTGCTATAAAAGAGAATCCCAGTTTAGGTTTATAAATGTTATAGATACCACTTTTTATAAAACAGGCATCTAAAGTACACCTAAAATGCAGTAACATTACTTTTTTGGAGTTTCTCTGATTTGCTGAAATCAATGGAGAGATATTAATTTATGCCACTTTTAGTTCCAGTCTGATATCTTACAAATACTAGTCCCCACCAGGCCTCTGACCTCTATAAGCAAATGTTCATCATTCTCCTCAAACTTTCTTAATATTTTTCAGTAACAGCATAACCTTTTATTTGGACTGAAAATGCTGTTTCTTTCCCAGATAAGAAATGCAGTCCTTTACATTAGCATCTAGTGAATGAAAATAATTTCCTGATACTGGATTGCAATACAATAGCATTGCTCAAAACCAGAGCTCCTCCTGGGCTGTAGGATCCTCGTATATTTGTATGTAAGCAGTTCTGACTTGTTTCCCTTTTGAAATGGAAACCTTGAAAGCTACAGCTGCAACTATGAAAATGCATGAGGAGTTTAGAGTCTTTGTGAGATTTCATTCATCTCACTTTGACAAGACAGCAAGTTGTTTGTGAAAGACCTACATCAGATGCTTATGTTTATGCTATGCACTCCTATGGTAATAGGTTTCTCATTTTATTTCAAGGGTTATGTTTTTCTTTCCTTTTGCAGTCATCTTGAAGTTTCAATACAAGAAAAACATTCCTGTGAATATTCTACTCAATAAGTATCCGAAATTTGCAATACCAAGTAAGAACTTTTGGGAACAGTTTGCCTTTTCTATCAGGGGTGAGACTGCAGGACATTGCAGACACTGAATTGTAGTTTCAGTGGTAGAAGTGAGGTAGTTGATACGAGAAGGACAGTCACTCCCTGAAGTCTGCCCATGGGGAGCCAGAAAAGAACAGAAATTGTAGTTCCTATGCAGATATAAATGATTAGGTGAATATGTACCATTTTATACTACAATCTGGAGATCCCAGCAGCCTGGAGTCTCTGAAAGACTTTAGAAACTAGTACAAGCTTAAAAACGGTTTCACACATGCTTCTTCAAACCTAAAGCTCTTGACAACTCTGCTGCTTGAGCCGTGTGCCTAGCAAAAAAAAGGGCACAAGTGCCACCAATCAAGCATAATAAAGCACATAAGACTAGAAAAATTAAGCAATAACAGGCACTGGTTAATTATGAAATCAATAATTTGGTAAGTCTGGGAAAATACTCAGATAACCTTCCAGAATAAAAGCCAATATATCAATAAATATATATCAGTATAAAAATAGCTAGTGTGTCAGATCAAACTGGGGAAGCGGATAGATTCATGCTAATTGTCTTTGTTGTACTTGCATCACCAAGTACAAAAGTAGCAGAGAAACTTGAAATAAAATAAAAAAAAAAGCCACTAAACAAAAAAGACATAGACCCAATAATGACATTCTCTGATGTTAGACAAGATAGGAATATAATCCTACACTTAGGGAGCTCCACAGAAATTAAGTCCTCTGCTAAGTTCAAAACCCTTCCACTGAGTTCGTCCTTTTCCAGCTTTACTTGTTTTTGTGTTCTTAGGCACGCCTCTAGTTTCTCCATTCTTCATCTGTAACCCAGAGCCAAGAGCTTCTAGAGTGGTCCATATATTCTGCCCTTATTAAAAGGGTAAGCTGAGGAAATTCTTTTGCTTATAGTGTGCAATAAAGTGCCCTGACAGGTTAGTCCTGCCTCTGACTACAGGCCTTTTTTCCTTATTCAAAAAATATTAGAAATGTGAATCCATTCTCCAGGAACACTTAACTTCGCTTGTGAATATGTTGTCAACTGTTTACAGACAGATGTTTTGTTTTCTTTCTGCATCGTACATACAGCTTTTTTCTGTACTAGAGATCTTGGCCTTGTCATACTGAAGTGTGACAGGCTAGGAACCATCCAGATGGTATGAAGGCTGTGGAAGCTTTACTTTCTTTTGAGTGCACTATGAATGTACCATGAAATCTCCTATTTGAGGCAGCTGTGAAGCTTCCAGAGGTTTCCTCTACAGCAAGTGGTGGGTTAAGATTAAACTAGGCAAAATGCCTGAAGAGATACTGAATAGGTTTGATACAAATTACACTGTCATGCTGGTTTGAAAGTACACATTACTAGAATCATTAACCATAATCATCCTCAATTACAAGCACTGTAAGCACACATACAGCAGACCAATAAATGAAGCCATTGTTTGCATGCAATGCCCATAATTTACAAAGCCATGCCTACTTCATCCACAGTTGGACACAAAGCTGCTATCTCCATTAGAACATTCTGTCTTATTTTTAACTTCTGGAAAAATGAATCTTTTATGTCTCTTTTTCTCTTAACTCCTACTAAGATAGCCAGTCTTGTTATGTCTCATTATCCTAGTTCAAACGAAAAATGTATTTTCAGTTTGGAGAGGGCTCAGAGTGCACTTTATTAATTCCTGTAAGCAGCCAGCAGGGCTCAACACTACAAAAGTTTTCTCAGAAAATCTTTCATTAGGTAATGTTGTTGACACATTTCCACAGCCAAAACAGCAACTGGAAAAGGTACAGACAATTATTACAACAGAATGAAAGATCTTCTTAATAGACTTGTCAGCCTTTTTTGCATCACCTCCTACAGTATTACAGTTTTCCTACCAGTACTGCATGAGTGGAATACTTGCTGCATGTACAGCTCATGTCCAGATGGAGAACAGAGTTAGAGTAGATTTTAATAATGTATAATCTATTTTATGTTGCAAGTAATATTATAGTGGGTGCTATTACAGTAATCTTTAAATTGTCTCCTACTATTTTCTCTAATGAAATGACATTTTTGATAAAACAATTTTTTATGGTAATAGGAGGTATTGAAAAAACCTCTTGGTTTCACTGGGGTACGTAAATATATCTTTTGCAATTGCATATAATATACATTGTTTCAGGTATGGCTAGGAACATTACTTATTATTAGAGCTGTCATGTATTTTATAGCAGAAGGGCTTATTTTCAGTTAGTTGCTCATAGCTTTACAAATTTTACATATTTGAGTTAAAATTTCTTATGCTTTGTCTGCCATAAGATCACAGCATTTTCTTCTTCTTGGTGAAAAAAATGCTTAAATGCTTTAGTTGCCTCAAGAGAGGGATTAATTATGTTGAGTCTTCTGCCTATCTTAAAGCTTACGCTCATGTCCCCTAAGGACTTTTTGAAAACAAGATTTGAAGGTGATTTATGGTCAGTTGTACACATTTTGTTATACCTGTAGAAAATCATCAAAGGTTAGCCAATTTATAAGGTTTTCAAAAATTTAGCTTGAGCTTAGTCAGAGACAATTTAAGATTTCAGCAGGTAGCACACCCTGAGGAACTAATACTGACTATGCCAAATGATGACATTTTCCCAAAACTGAGGTGACAAACTCCTACATGTCTGGCTTTGACCTTTCCTGAGCATAGCACCATGGCCAGTCTTGTGCTGATCTGTGGGAAGTAGCTCTTGAATCACTGATAACTAGCAACCTGTCTAAGAAGGTACACAAGGGTGAGCCAGTGAGGCTCACCACGCCTGATTTTTTGTCTCAGAGAATCTTCTACTAAGTTTTTCTGCAGGCCATTATCACAAAAAAAAAAAAAAAAAAAAAAAAAAAAAAAGGAAGTTCCAGTCTGAACTTGGCCCTGAGAATTGTCCAGTAGAAACTTACAGATGAGTAGTGAAGGATTCCTGAGTCTCATTACACATTTGGGAGCTCTCCAAGTTATTCTGCATGGTTTTAAGAGGAAGTTATGATAACAAGCTGAAATTAACTCAGCACAATTTGATACAGTTGGGAGCCTTTTAAAGTACTCATTCCAACAAGCTTTGGGAACATACTAAAAGACCTTTGGCCACCAGCATAGTTGTTCCTGAGTTTAGCAAGTAGTTACTGTAAACAGAAAGTTTAAGCTTCACATTCTTTTTAGCTTTACATCATCACTGAACAGATTTCAACACAGTAATCATGTTATTTATTGCTTGGTCAGAGTTAGGATTAGTTTGACACCACAGAATGGATAGCTGAGAATATGAGATGCAGTTAGAAATTACTTCCAGGGGCTTCTTGAAAGTTAAGAATCCTTAAATTCAATCAGGAATGCATTGTTTCATATTGGGTTGTGAGCAGGGGGATAGTATATGGGAGGATTTATTTTCTGAAAAAATGGAGTTACTGTTGTTCTTGACTTTGCTGGCTAGTTATTGAATCATTTTAATTTCTACACGTGCAGAATATTACATCCTGGAAGTTCAGGATATTCCCAAGATCAGCAGTAATCTTGCCTCAGAGACAAATTTTTGATCTTTATTCAAACATAGACTAACTTAACTAGATTAAGCATATCTGATATTTCCTTAAACTGTATGAACTTTAACTTAACTTCAGTAGTTCATGTTGTCTTGGAAATAATATATTAATTTCTCTGGAAATTAAAGAAGATTAAGGAAAGACTGTCAGTACCACAACATCTATTGAGGTCAATCCTTTCAGTTTTTCCTGAAATAAATATTGTATTGTCACAATCTGGTTAGGTCAGTTCTGTGGTTCTGTTAAGAAAGGCCTTTTGAAATGTAACGTCTCCACTAAAAATGGGCAAAAATGGTGAGACTATATTGTTCTATTATTTTTTAAAGTATTACTCTAATTAAGGGAACCTGCAGTTTGAGATTCAAAAGAACAAAATCAATCTGTCAATGCAACAGTTGTACTAACATACAAGCAAAAGGTACCTAGAACAAAATCTGACTGTACCTGGGTTACGTTATTAGCTGCTTGGAGTAAACACTCAAATCGTAACTCCCATTTACCCAAGAATTCTCACCTAAAAATGGCAGTGCCACTCCCCTCCCTGCCCAAAAGCAGTGTAATTTGGCATACTTACCTTTGTCATGATTGGCATAGCATTTTCTCACTTTTCTTTTAAAGGTATAAACTAGAGAAATCTAGAGCTCACGCTCAATGAGGAGTGTTCGTCCCCTGGGAGGTGGTAGATTTTGGAATGTTGGTGTTTTTTTTGTTTTTAAGTGAGATTATAATTAGCAAAGTTCACTAAAGGACAGTAGTCTGTCAAAAAAAATGTCATATTTTTTGCCAAGGGTAGAAAATATGCAACTTGTCAGTTCTACGGGACCTCCAGATACCCATGTTTATAAGAAAGTCTAGCCATGATGTCTCCAAATGTGCAGTTTATCAGTTGCATAGGACCTTCAGGTCCTCACATTACCAGAAAGTCTGCTGTGGTGTCTCCACTCCAACCTCTGTGCAGTATCCTTAGAGTTAGCAGCCCTTAGTGTCCTTAGAGTAAGCTCCCCTGATGTTGCCAACAAATAGGGTTGCCTGGGGAATTACCATGGTAGAGACTATTTGGACATTTGCTGCATTCCTCTTTAAAGATTCTGTCAATATTGTACCTCTCCTTGAAGGTGAATATAGATTTGATTTCTAAATCACCTTGTCATCGGTTAACTCTGGGCTGGCAATTAAACAAATAGCATAAGATGTTTTCTCAGATCCAAGCAGTGGCCTTGGTTCTGCATACCATTCTCTAGCCATAATTACAAACATTGAACCTTATCAGTCCTCAAAGCAGACATTGACTGAAAATATGCTCTTAATTTCAGCAAGTGCAGCTACTTAGAAGAGACTTATCTGAAAAGTAAAATTACTAGAAAGAAAATTGGTTCTATCCTGGCTCAAACCAGGACACTTCCAGAAATCATCCCACACCCTGCATTACAAGATTTGTAATAGGCTTGTTCAAGTTCAATTGACAGATTGACATCTATCATGACACACTTGGGAGTAGTGTAGAAAAAAGCAATATAATTTTCTGCAAATATTTGCCAAGGACATACAAAAGGACAACTGTTGAACATATGTGTTTTTTTATTAATGGCTATCATGCCCCTACCAGGGATTTCAGCAACTAAAACTTTCTATCACACAGCTCAAAAAAATGCCTGGCTGTATCTCGACTGAGAGAGATGGCATCTTTTGCACGGATCTCCAGGCACCAACAGCTGCAGCTATGGGCAAGGAGACAAAATCATGTTCATAAGGGGGTGGATGATAGAGTTAACAGAAGGGGCTTAGATGAACAAACTGAAAAGCTAAATACTTACTCGTACCAAGGGGAAAAGGATTGATGAAGGAAATGGATGCTGAACTGTGCAGATCATTATATCCATGCTAAATGAAATCTGTAATTGTGAAGAGTGAGCTGCAAAAGGCTCAGTATTCTGAATCCTTTTCGGAAATGCTGTCCTGTAAACTTCTTGACTTTGCAAAACGGAACAGAAAATATTGCATGAAAAGACATTCCCACAATTTTCCAATGTTTCCTGTTTTCAAAAGTAATAAAAATATTATGAATACATGAGTCCTTTTGCTGTGGAACCAGAATGTAGAACTATGGAGGTGTCTGAAATAAATTCATTTCAATTTTGTCAAATATTTTAATCTGAAAATTGGAGCCAAGTTTCTTATCAATTTCTAGTATTTCTATACTTATTCTCATAAATGGAATCTATAAGAACTGATCAGAAGAAATTAGAAAATATTTTTTTCAAAGTGGCTTTCAAAAAATAGTAATAAAATAAAGTTTGTTATATTTTCTTTGAGGACAGTTTAAACTTAAACCTCAAAATAATTAAATAATTAATTCCTTCATTTGGAAAATCTTGAAATGAGATTCCAAACATTTTAACAAAAGTGTTAGTGTTTTGTTCTTCATCAGGGAATTGAGCTATGAGACAGCTCTTTGAGATTGTGGGCTGTGATTCCCAGAACTTCAAATCCATGTCTTAAATACCAGTGAAAGGAAAATTCCCAGGGATTCCAGAGGTTTTGCTCTGAAAGAGGAGTTCACCAGATTTCTTACCTTCCTGGAAATCCTGGGGTCATAAACACTGTGGGTCAGGACTGTGGGAGTATTTCAGAGTTGCAGCTTCCCATTCAGCAGACACCAGACATTTAAAATAATGGTTATGTTTTGTTCCAAGTGCACTACATTCAAGAGCAAACATCCTTTTGCCTGAGACTTAAGCTTTTTCTGAGAAAACATTTAGCATGGTGAAAAAATACAACTACCAACCAAAAATGCATTTTTTATTTCTTATGGAAATATGGTAGACTAAGAAAGGTAACCAGTTCTAACAAAGATAGATATCAGGCCTCTTCACTTCTGTTGTCTTAGAAATTGTACAGGACATAATTACCTCATGAAATAAAGGTCTGAATTATTCCTAGTGGTCAGTTCTAGCTTCAGTCAGTTTCTGAAGGTTTTATTTTTTGTATCAGAACAGGGGGAAAAACCTGTTCCAGTTAATGTGTTTTAGCATGTAATAATTTAGACTGTGATGCTTTCTCTAAGGAAATTACAGAGGTTCTATCACTCAAGTTCTTTGCAAATAGAATTAGGAAAAAGAAGAATACATTGTAGGGATAAAATCTGCAAAAAGCAGCTGGGAATAATAAGAGCTGCTGCTTTAATTCTAATTCTATTACTGGAAAGATAATGCAACAGGAAGAGCAAATCTTCTTTTAAAGAGAAGCTTTTAATGAGGTTGAACATCTGAAAGACATATCCAGATGTACAGACTACACTGATGGCATAGCTATCAAAAGACAAATATATATGGGTAATACAAATTTCCTCCTACTCAGACGTGTGTTAGTTCCATTCAGTCTCCATGCACTGTCTGCCAAATATTCTCCATTATTAGTAATCTTTTTGCCTTTTAGCCTAATTTCCTATGGATAAAGACTATATATGATTATTACTGGCTATGCATGTGTTGTATCTCTACTGTCCCAATTTCAATAAAATTGGAACAAGCAGAATGTGTTGTAAAGAAAATTAATGTTACTAGAACATGTATGAAATATGTAGGAAGAAAAGAGAAATTCTGTTTGTGTTCCATAGATCCTGAACACATTTACAAGTGCCAGAATCATGACAATCCTGCAGACAATTCTCATGTCTTCTCAGCTACTTCAAAAAGGCAGAAATCTATGGGAAATCATCTTCACTAGTTCATATGCTCAAGGGACTACTTGTATTATTTTCTTTTTCTCAGTAAATGGCAAGCTTGCATGCCATTTGCCCCAAGGTTAATATCAAGCATTCCCAGAACCGATCAGAAAGGAGGAATTTTTTTTTTTTTCAATTTGGGTCTGATCTGGGATTAGCAAAGAAAGGATCAAGAAATTAGAAAATTCACCAATTTCTTTTGTTTTGAACTAAACCTATGAATAACCATGCCAAGGGAATTATCTTTTGAGCTGCTGTAAAAATGTATGACTTAGCTAATATCTATTTGTTGTCTAAGCCTACAGTGCACAGTCTTATCTTCTGATGGTAACAGAATGGTATCCTCAACATCTGACATCTGGATAATGATATAATGCTTATTATTGGCTGCAATGAAACAAACATTCATGAGAGATCAGCCCAGATTTCAGCAAGCCTTTCTGGAGCAAGCTGCAAAGCATACAGACATGACTAAATATTTCTATAAGCAGCTTCATAGTTATGACTGGAAGTGAAGAAGAAATCAATCAGCAGTACAGTCACATTGACTTAAAAGACACAAGTAGAAAATAGGAAACACTTGACAAAATTCTGCATTTCTTACTACTGGGACCTATTGTACACTCTGGTGATTTATTTCATGAAAATGTCCCTAAACAAATAGGTGGGGTGGGCTAGCATAGAGCAATCAGCTCATTTTTTTTATCAATTTGGAGAAAGCAGAAGAGATCATACAAGAGGATTTTAGGTTTGCACTTTAATAACTGCATTTATTAAACAATCAGCACATCAAATAAACACAGCAGAGTTCAAACTTACCCCATTTAAGTAGGAAAGGATGTGAAAAACAAGCTGCACAGCCATGATAGGGCTTAAAAAACCACCTTGGTTTATTTTTCTTGTCCCTTATAGAGATTATATACTGGAATGACGGCTGCAGCCCCTGTACTGCACCACAGAATGCAATTTGGCTAGTGCCTGGGCCTATGCTATCACTCCACATTAGGGAGATGGCTATAACCTACATGAAGTATTGAAGGCCTTTTACATAGTTGAACCATCAACACCTTCTCCATCTTCTTTGTTTTAGTCATAGTAAACACTTTCACAGAAGCTTTCTGTCACAGTTTCATCCCCTTCTGTGTGTGTTTGACATGCAATATATAATCCCAGAGAGATCAAGAAAGACTTATATTTTTTCTGTACAATTATGGCTTTCATCTCTTGTATAAGGCACTAAAATTCCTGATGTCATTTTGCCCCAAAGAGATATTGATTTTAATCTTACGCTCAATCTGATTTTGGGAAGAGTAAAGTTTCTGTAAGTACACTGATCTTTTCTTTTTTTACAGTTGCATTTGCCACCTGGTAAGAGGCAGTCGTTAAAGAGGCTACCTTAGACTTCTCATATACATTGAGCCATTCTTTCCTGGCAGTGAGATGTTCTGTCATTTTGAAAAGATTACCCTGCATTATAAGTGTAACTGTATCCAAATCTATAAAACCTAAGTGATGGATCTCTGCAAATCTCCTGTTTTTCCATTCCATATTGTCACATTGTCAATCAAGACAGTCCAGACTCTTTTGATACATAAGAACCTGCTTTTGAAATCATCTTGCAAAAAGCAGAGATGTAAGAATGTATATGCTGATCACATTACAGAATTTTCTAAGAAATTCAGTATGGGACTGGATGGCTCATTTTGGCTCAAAATTTGCTGCTTGAGAAATTATAGCAGAGTCATTATGTGAGAGTCCACCATTCTCAAAAGCTACAATTTCTATGTCAGAGATCATGCTACGAGATCAAAAGAGATAACACTGCCAATGACACTGAGACTACTAAAATGAAGTTGATGATCAAGGCTTGCATTTATGTCTGAATGGGTTCAGTTCAGGACATGCTCCCATGGAAGAGCATCACACCTGAAAAGTAGGTTTTCCCTGTTTGCCTCATGGTTTTTAAATCCTGGATAGTTTTCCCTTCCTGTATCTGTGAGATTTATGATGACCCTGTAAATTACAATTGACTGAATTTCTGCATGCTCTATCTTGCAGGTGTCAGCAGTTCAGCTCACTGATTTGGCAAATCCCAAGAGAGTCCTCTGTTACAAAATAAGCAACTGGTAGGAGGGCAGCATGTGCCCCATGAGACCAGCCACCATATAATGTATATTTGCCCGGTGCATGCTGTTTTGATCTTATGACCTTTTCCTCAGCAAATTGCACCTCTTTCAAAGCTCCCCTGCAAATGACAAAGGAGAATTGCTCTCAGAAAGTTACCCTCTTCCCCTTTCTATAAATGTAAAACTCCATCTGTCCTCAAATAATAGGAAGACTTGACCTGTGCCCCTTCCGATACACTGTTGTGGTATTTGGTGTGGCGGTTTTTTGTGTGTGCCTCCAAAAACAAGACTTTACACAGAACACAAGAAATCAACGAGACAAAATGTTTAATAATTGCATTGAATAATTTTAGAGATAATTTCCAATATTAATTTCTTACTAGAGGAACTTCCCAGGTTATTCTCTTTATCTCTTCCCTTTTGTTTATTTATATAGGTAAGCAGGTTATTAACTCATTTATAATTTTTGAGAAACCTTTCATTCTGTTTTATTTGTCAAGGTGTATTTTTAATCTATAATTTATTATTATTAATTTTACACCACAGTATGTTTTATTATTTAATATTGTTTTAAAAGTTAAAAAAAATCCAGTTAATTTATTTTTGTTTTTGTTTTTGAAGAAAATTACTAGCAAGACTAACATGTATTTTGTTGGGTTTTTTTCATTCTGATACTTTCCTTCTGAGACAGAAGAGAATTTTACGTGAGAATAACTTATTGAAGTTTTTGTTGCCGTTGCTGTTGTTGGGTTTGAGTTGCTGTTAAGTCCTCAGACAACTTCAGGGGGAAATATCTGAACTATTTATTTTTATTGGACTTTGTTAAAAAATCTTTATTCTGTGTATGCCACATCAGGTTACAGTGCTTCTCCTACCTACCTACCTTGGTATAAATAATGTTAGCATCTAGAGAGCCATCACTAAAGTAAAAGGTTTGAAAAAAAATAAATCCTTTTAACAGGTATTAAAAGGTAATAAACAAACAAATCCCTTGAGCAGCCTGTTCCAGTGCTCTGTCACCCACACAGTGAAGAAGTTTTTCCTCATGTTTATGTGGAACCTCCTATATTCCAGATTGCACTCGTTGCCCCTTGACCTATCATTGGACATTACTGAGAAGAATCTTGCTCCATCCTCCTGACATCCCCCCTTTATGTATTTTTAAACATTAATGAGGTCACCCCTCAATCTCCTCTTCACCAGGCTAAAGAGGCCCACCTCCCTTAGCCTTTCCTCATAAGGGAGTTGTTCCACTCCCTTCATCATCTTTGTGGCTCTGTGCTGGACTCTTTCAAGCAGTTCCCTGTCCTTCTTGAACTGAGGGGCCCAGAACTGGACACAATACTCCAGATGTGGCTCACCAGGACAGAGTAGAGGGGGAGGAGAACCTCTCTTGACCTACTGACTACACCCCTTCTAATACATCCCAGGATGCCATTGGCTTTCTTGGCCACAAGATCATATTGCTTGCTCATGGTGATTCTTCTGTCTACCAGGATCCTGAGGTCCCTTTCTCCCATGCTGTTCTCCAACATGTCATACCCCAGCCTGCACTGGTACATGGGGTTATTGTTTCCCAAATGCAAGACTCTACACTTTCCATTGTATTTAATTAAATTTTGATATTTTATAGAATCATAGAACTATTAAGGTTGGAAAAGACTTTCAAGATCATCAAGTCCACCTGTCAGACCTACAACCCCGTGACCACTAAACCATCTTCCAAAGAACCACGTCTACCCATTTTTTGCACACCTCCAGGGACACTGCCTGTACCACTTCCCTGGACAGCCTGTTCCAATGCCTCACCACTCTAGGGAGAAGAGGCCAACACCCACCTCACTACAACTTCCTTTCAGGTAGTTGTAGAGGGCAATGAGGTCTCCCCCTCTGCCTCCTCTTCTCCATGCTGAACAGCCCCAGCTCCCTCAGCCTCTCCTCACAAGACCTGTTCTCCAAAACCATAATCAGCTTAGTTGCCGTTCTCTGCACCCTCTCTAGCACCTTAATGTCCTTATACTGCAGTGCCCTAAACTGCACACAGTACTTGAAGTGTGGCCTCAACAAGGCCAAGTAGAGGGGAAGTATCACCTACCTGGTCCTGCTGGTCACACTATTGCTGATGCAGGCCAGGATGGTGTTGGCCTTCTTGACCACCTGGGTACACTGCTGGCTCATGTTCAGCTGGCTGTCAGTCAACACCCCCAGGTGTCTCTCTGCTGGGCAGCACTCCAGCCACTCTTCCCCAAGCCTGTAGCACTGCTGGGGGTTGTTGAGGCCAAAGTGTAGGGCCCAACTTTTGGCGTCATTGAAACTCATAACATTGGCATTGGCCCATGGATCAAGCCCATCTAGACTCCTTTGCAGAGCCTTCACACCGTCAAACAGATTGACATTCCCACCCAATTCATCTGCAAACTTACTAAGGGTGCACTGTATTCCCTCATTGAAATAATGAAAATCATCAATAATGATGTTTAAAAGGAGTGGTCCCAGCAGTGAGCCACCAGTTGCTATCATCAGGGCCTGAAGTAATAGAAACATACAACTAAACCTGCAAGGTTCTTTTTCGTCTTCTCATACAATGTACCTAAACACCTTGTCACTAAATATGTTTTCTAATATTAAGCCTCTTCATTCCCAATGTGTGAGAGCCAAACAGAGAGCTACTCTTTGCTGCTGCACTGTGGTTATAAGACAATGCTGAAATGCAGCACTCTCGAGGAATGTGTCCCGAATGGGGCGAGATAGCAGATGAGATGTACATGCACAGAACATGATTTATTGCAAACAGCACTGGGGTGTTAACTCTTTTAAAGTAGAAGGCACAAGCACAGTCAAATTGTAGGGAAATTGGGAGACTGGAATAGAAGTTAAGGTTAGAATGCAAAAGGTATCTTACCAATAAAACGTGCTACTACTAGTTAGACCAAACAATAAAGGTTAACCATTAAAATGTTGACAACTTACTTATTACCAAGTTTTATACTAGGCCTAGAACACTAATTATAGACTTTAGAAGGATCCTACAATCTTAAAATATAAAACTTCATGATTGCTTAATGGTAAGTTAGCTAATAAAGAAAATAAGGGAGTTTATATCTCTCACCCTCACTCAGCCGCAGCTGGGTGTCCCTGGGTAGGTCTTAATTCTTGAGAATTAATCTCTCTGGCAGATGTCCCTGCTGGAGAGGGAAGGTCCAGCACACTTCCTGGGAAAGCGTTTGAGAAGTCTCCTGGTCAAAGATGGGACCAAGCTTTTATATAATAAAGTTAATTGACTGCTGTCATTTAACCATTTAGCTGTACCTTCAAAATCTCTCATTGGATAATAAAAGAAACACAGTGGAAAAACCCAAGAAGGCCCTCTTCTCACCAAGCAAACTCTTTTCTTTGTCTGTTCTTTTTTACTTTATCTCCGTTTTGGGCCTAGTTGTGGCTGGGCTGGTCAGTGTGTTCTTCAACACGAGACAGCAGCTGGTGTTAGAACATCAGCTTGGCCTATGTCTGTACCTTTCAAGGTTGTTACCAGCTCAGAGCTTGCTAAGCCCTTTCCTTTCTCATGGGAACCTTTCCACTCCAGGCCTAGGCTGGCAAAATTGACAGACAAAAAGTAGTTGAATCATAGAGGGAAACTGAGGCAGGCATATTGAGAGATTGAGCATCCTGCTTCACAATAATTTAGTATATTAAAAGGTCAAATATACATTTGTATTGGATTTTATCTTTGCTAAAATATTCTTGAAGTGACAGATACTTGTTTAACATGAATAATTCTCTGCCAGTTTATTTTGACAGTAGTATCACTTTTGAGCAGATTGTCATTATATATAACTCTTCATGGAAGTCTCAAATATATTTTAGTAGGTTCTTTTGTTGAATACATTTCATTTATATTAGAAGGGTTAATTTTTTATAGAAACATCAGACACCATAAAACTGAAATTATTCCATCAGACATATATCACAGTGTTTGTAAAAATAAACTGTTCCAGCTAATCACTTGTGTTTTGAATTGCAGGCTCTGATCTGAATTTCACTTCCATGGACATTAGCTCTAACCTTTTCTAATCTGATCTTGTTTTGTGGATACTAACATCTGTTGCAGTGTTATTTTTTCATTATTAACTACCAAGATCAAAATTAGTCCATTTTAAAAACATACATGGAAAATGTGTTGAATACATTTGTATTACATTTGTAATAAACTATTTTCTTCTGGTTAAAAAAAACTGAAAATAATACACAGATTGAGATAATTTACAGGTTCATCTAAATACAGATTTATTAAATACAATGAGTGTTTTTGCATGATATAGCCATCATATGACTGAAAAAAACACTTGATGCATCACACAATGTTCCCAATATTTCAAATACATGTTATGAATGTCATGTTTTACTTACAGGAAATTTAATCTTTTGAGAGATGCAGGCACCAGCAAATTCTTTAGAATACAATATTTTCAGCACAATGAAAGTTTATAATATATTAAATTAAGCAGAAAAGAGCAAAAAGACTTACTGGAGAAAAACTCTGTTCCAAGTCAAACTCACCATCATATTTTCTAAAATTTAATTATTAGTCATTCTGAAGACCAGTCTGAAAGAAATAGTGCACATATTCTAACAGGCAGTTAGATCTAGGATCTAGTCAGTAATTTCTGAAACTAAAATCCATCATTTTTCTGTGTATGAAGAATTCTTATGCCACACTAGGAAGCAGATGTGATTTCGCACACCCGATTTTTTTACTACTATGGGTGTAAATGAATGCAGAAATTAACCTTTCATGATTTAATACTAATAAAAAATAGCAGAGGTATTTTGCACCAATTTCAAATGAACTGACCCTTTGATTCATGCTGTTAAATAAAATATTACAAATTACTATTATTCATAGGTTGAAAAAGAAGGCTTGACTTGACATGTGTAAACAGAAACTTCAGTTAAAGTCCAGAGGGGTCTTATTAATTTCCCTTAGCCTGATTAGGAATTCAGTATAAAGAAAGGAAAGTCTGGGAGGAGATATTGCTACACCATACAGACCAAGGTAGTGTTTTAAATCCTTCAAATAGAATGTATCAACCTTGCATTTCATATATATAAGAGGCTAGAGAGGAAATTAACATTAGAAAAGCACATCTTCATGTTTCTTATTCCTAATATTCATCAAAACATCGAGTTTTATGTTAATCTTTTCTGATCAGAGTCAATTCTTGTGGGCATCTTAATGAAAACATCTGCCAAACAAGGACTAGCAATAAAAATGTTACATCACAAACTGAGATTTATTTTTTAATAACTGCCATCTGAGATGGTTATTCCTATTCAGTTTTTTCCTACCACCGTTCTGCAGTATATTAATTCCTGCCCAGCTCTGTGAAAAGCCTGGAGAGACTACTCCTTAAAACACATCATTAGAGAAGGTTTAGCTCAAATTAGCTTCATCAGCTGGTGAGCTGTAGTAAGCAGCTGGAAGTATCAACACCCAAACGTAGTTCATACAGCTGGATCTGCAAAAGGACGTCTGGTAATGGTCTACAGCTGTGTCAGGGATAGGGCAAAAAATAACTGAAATTAATACAATCTTATTTCAAAATCAATTGCAAGCTCTTTAACTAAATTCTTTATTCATTAGTGGAGTCCTATCTCAACAAAGGCACAGAAGGAAGATTTCAAAGCAGCATTGTGGATAAATAAACATACGAAACATAAGAAACACTTGTCCATTAGGCGAGTTTGAAAATACCACGATATAAAATTTAAAGAGGCTGTGGAAAAGATGGGATTCAGGAAAAGTGTCCCAATTTGAAATTAATTATAAAAAGGCATGCTATTTTCCTCATCTACTTGTGACTCTTTGTGATGTACATTTAAGAGTAAGGAAAGTTTCAAATTAAACTTAAGAAATTATTATCCACTGCCCAGCTGGGATGGACTTGTCTGTGCCTTGAGGGCAAGGGAGGATTCTACTCAGTTTAAAACACCATTCTTGCAATGTGGGCTCAGTTGGGGTATTGAGTACCACAGAGGAATACGCCCTGCTGTTCCAGAAAAACACCTCTGCTCTCATCTCAGATGGCACCTCATCTCAGCCGTGTGGGTAAATGAAATTTCTTCTTTTTGAAAAATCTCGTTTTGTAGTACAAGTAAGGGAGTCCAGAATACCTACATTTATCTGTTTGAGTATGATTTTTTTTCAGTAGAATAGTTCTCAAGATTTGATCAACCTCATTTCAACAGACTGCAGTAAGTATTTAGGTAACTACTTACAGCACCTAGAAAGTCTGTCTTCATGTCTGTATGAGGTTGGCAAAATAAATTATCCACATCTCAAACTAACTTGAACAACTCCTTAAAGAATCCCTAAAAGAATTAGACATTTATAAAATGTACATACATTTACATCTACAATTACATCAGATAGAAAAGAAAATATCTGAAATACCCATGAAATGTCCTGCAGAAGATGGTTTTTGAAATAATTACTTTTGAGAAAGACTCTTGCCCAATTGCATCTCAACTGTGCTCCTTGATTTTCCTGTTATGTAGCCCTTGCTGAAGGGGAAGAGAGAGGAGAGACCCATGTTTTTCCAGTGGAAAAATTCCACTGCTACAAACATTACATATTCTTCTAAGCTTACTGTGAAAATGTACGAATAATTAGTAACCTGTAGTGATAAAAATATTTGAATCACTGACTTGTAGTGTTTCCCTGTACCACCGAATACAGCACATATTATGTTGCTTTTCCTCAAGATGTGCATGAGAAAGCAAGGAATTTTTCTTTCCTCCAGTAGGATGTATTTATTTTTCTCTGTGGATTTCCCCAGGGTGCTTTTTGACTCTGCATGTATCCCACTTATGGTACAATGCATCCCAGAGGAGGTAATGTAGCAAATGCTTTGATATAAAAAGAGGTCTGTGTTTCACATTTCATAACACAGAGACATATATTAAGGAGTTAATATAAAATGGTTCCCATTTCTCTCACACAATTTTGATTAAATCTTTTTTTTTTTTGGTCTCTGTTAATGTTAGGTTGGCAGTAGCTGAATAGTATGAAATTTATTTTCATCATGCTTTGCCTGTGGAGGTGCGATATGTGCAATTGAAAGTTTGACTGTCTTTTCATTATAGGAAGACTAAGCTCATCCATCAGTGCCAGAAGTAGGAAGTTGGTGTCATACATCAAGTGTCATTTAGCACATGCACATCATTCACAGAGATCAATTATTACAATATTTATTTTAAACGGCACAGGTTGGAACCAAGAAAGTGAGACATCCGTCTTTATCAGTTGCATACCTTTAATTCCTAACAGTGTTAACTGCAAATATGGTGGTACAGCCAGCCACACTCTAAATTTTGTACAAGTAATAATTTTTAATTTCATTTAGACATATCCCAATTTATCTTCATTGTTTGTCTGTTAGAGTTCAATGAATTCTTGTTTTATGAAACCACTCAGAAACTCCTTGCAGAATAACTCCTACTAACAGCAAGCTGTTGTTAGGCAAGAGGTGACTGCAGTAGCTCACTGTCACTACTAAGGTACAAGTTAGAAAAAAAGGTTGAAAAGGTATTAGATTTCCTAATCCCTCTGTACCTCTGCACAGGCTGGAATTTGGGTCATTTTACTCTCAGTGCTCCTCACTGTAATGATAATTCATATATAGGACACATAACAGAAAACAGAAAAGCATCTCTAATACAAGCTAAAATTTGAAGTAATTTTATGATCAATTCATTTTCTTTTTTACACCCATTACTCCCCCCAGCCAACACAACTTCACTCATTTTCTTCCACCCACTCTTCTCTACCCTAGCTTGACCTTCATTGCTAGTGGAAAACCTGAAATTTAATGTCAGGGAGCCTGCTGCTAGCTTTGATGTTAATAATTTACCCAAATTGACAGAAGATATAATCACTTTTTACATGTTACCAAGAACAGCTGCTGTGAAGAAATTCAGTGTGTAAGATGGGGACTGGGAGGAGAGGCTGCTGGCAGAAAGGGAGGGTTGGGTTATTATACATGCATAAGGTCCACAGTTATATCCCAGGACAAAGTGAAGGATTCTCTGTCCTGCATTCATGCACTAAAAGATAGCTAGAAAAGAGTAGCTATCACCCTGCTGAGGAAACTGATAACACACAAATTAAAGGAATGAAAGTTCAAAATTCCCAGTCACAGAAGAACAGACTGAACATTAAAAAAAATGTCATCAGATCCCACTGGAGTCAGAATTTAACCTATCTAAAGAAGAGAAGTGAATTAAAATGAAAGTAAAAGTTGCAACTTTTTGCATACTATCTCTTACTTATGTGTTCTTATATGGTGTGGGTGTGTGTGGGTGTGCATGCACACACATGCCTGTGAGTTCTGATGTTCAGCAGAGGAACTGTGGAGCCTCATACTCCCAGGCTATGTGTGTGAAAGGTGCTTCTAATCGTAGGGAAGCTGAGGGATGCTTTTCCAGTTCCCACCTTTGGAAGCAAGACGAATGAGAATTGGCAGAAAGACAACTGCCACCTCCCAGAGTTCAAGCCAAAACCAAAAAATTAAATATCCATAACCAGCCATAGCATCATCCAATTGTTTTGATTGGAAAAGACCTTTAAAACCATCAAGTTAACACTTAACTCAGAACTGCCAAGGTACCACTAAATCACGTCCCTAAGCACCACATCTACACATCAACACATCTCCAGGGATGGTGACTCCACCTCTTCCCTGGGCAGCCTCTTCCGGAGCCTGACAACCAGTAAGGACTTTTCCTAATATCCACTCCTAACCTTCCCCAGACACAACTTCAGGCCATTTCCTCTTGTCATATCATGTGTTACCTGGGAAAACAGACTGACTCCCCACCTCCCTATAACCTCCTTTCTGGTAATTTTAGAGAGCAATAAGGTCTCCCCTGAACCTTCTTTTCTCCCAGCTAAACAACCCCTATTGCCTCAACTGCTTCTCACAGCACTTGTTCTCCAGACCCTTTGCCAGCTTGGTTGCCCTTCTCTGGACCCACTCCAGCACCTTATTGTCCTTCTTGTAGCAAGAGGCCCAAAACTGAACACAGCACTCAAGATGCAGCCTCACCAGTGGTGAATACAGCGGACGGGGGAGACTTCATCTCCCTTGGTGCTGGCTCACTTAAGTAGCTGGTGTTAGACACCAGGGGACAAAATCCAGGTTGTTTATTTCTGACAATTTCTGCTTACCTTCTTGTGGGAAGATTGGACTGCTGACTCAGGTGGTCCCTTTTGGTTGTTTGAAAGGGTGTCAAGCTCACTGGAA
The DNA here is from genome assembly GCF_020740795.1 of Apus apus. Classification (NCBI taxonomy): domain Eukaryota; kingdom Metazoa; phylum Chordata; class Aves; order Apodiformes; family Apodidae; genus Apus; species Apus apus. Next base: position 110,762,544 of record NC_067283.1, on the reverse strand, counting down.
AGAGGGAAGCAGAAGCCAAATCTTACAGGAAGCACTAGTTATGCTGGATTTGACAAACCTTTGTATAATCCCTGAAGAATATTGTGGACTAACTTTGCTAGCATTTTGAATCCAGGTTTATGATCCTTGAGTGCAGTACATTTCTTTACTTCTGGCAGTAATTTGGAAAGTTGAGTTTGACATTTTAACCTACATTCCAATGTGGAAGTTCAGTGGTTTTGAGTTTTACAAGTGCTAAGGAACATAATACTCATGGGAGCCATTGAACTCAGTCTTGGATTTTAATATCCATTAGGTGATTACTGTAGAGAATAGGATAGTCTGAGCAGCTGGGAGAGCATTCACCTGTGAACTGGGCCCCTTCCATCTCTGGGGAATAACAGGTTAGATCAGAAAAGGAGATCTTATAAGAATGACATAATAATAAATCAATGGGGGGAAAAAAAAAAAAAAAAAAGAAAGAAAGAAAGAATACAGAAAAGGAAATTATAAACTGTCAGCAGTTCAGGATTGCTGAACTCTTGCTGGTCTAGAGTTTGTTGACCTGCTTGTATGTGGTGACTTAATTCTTCTACCTGTACCTGAAAAATCTTGAGGAAAAGAAACTTTTAGAAATTATTAAGAATATTCCCATCTTTATTTGAGTTCTAAAAAAACAGGGTTTTTTTCACAGTGTAAAGAGGTTCAAGTACCAGTAAAGTGCTATTGCCTGTGTTTCATTAATAGGTCATACATTCCTCCTCTTTTAAATAATTTTAGTCACCTTTGCCAGGATACTGACTGTCATTGTGTTATTTCCATCTAAGAGGAAGGTCATATCTGTGACATTCTATCTCCAACTTACATTAAAATTGTGCTATAAGCAACTGCAAAATAGTTTTCAAAAGCGATATTCACGCATCATGTGTACACATGTATTTGTGAAATCCAAAACAAAACATTCAACTGCCCACACATCTCCTCCAGTGGATGGAGAGAGCAAACGTGATAGATGATACCTTGATCAAAGTACTGCTGAAAGCTTTCTGATATTACAATGATGAGCATGCTTTTAGAACCTACAGAGGATAGATAAATGCTCCCTTAGTTCATGAAAGAAAACAACATCTTTACAACTGAGGAAACTTCGGAACAGCAGAGCCTGCTTACATTAAAACAGCAAGCTAGAATGTTTGATAACATTTAAGCACATATTTTATTCCCTCCTCGATTAAATAATGTAAGCTTTTCTTCTAGAATTAAAGTGAGGAGTTGGATGACCAAAGACATTTATATGTTAGAAATAAGTAATTAACCACTTGGTGGCAAACAACAATGAACAGCACATTTTAGAATTTCGTAATGTAGTTGATTACCTATAGAACAAACCAACACAAGTGAAATTGTACCTGTACAGGTAAGTTGAACTTTTTAAGTATCTTTAGTCAAAATATTTCAATACCATTCAAAACATCGTTCTGTCAGGCTGATATGGATTTTTCACAATACTTTTTGTCTTGGTTATTATTAAAGTTGATTTTACATAATAAAATTGTTGTATCTTTTGGTCATGTTTGCTGGATTCTGAAAGAGCTTAGAAGTTCCAAATGACCACTAATGGGTTGTAGAGTAGTGCAACTTTGTTCTGAATAGGCCCTATGTGACAAAGGAAGATAAAATTTGCAATTACAACTGTAACAGCTGCAAAGAGCCTCATGCATGAGCAAACATGCTCAAATTTATGTGCAAATGATCTTTTCCAAATAGAAACCATTAATTACAGTCACGTGCAAATAGACACTAACACAATATCTTGTTGACCATCTAAAAATGGTAATGTGATTTTTCTGGCACATGAATTACATCCACTTCAAAATGTATTTTGTATGTAATAAGTTGTTGTTTTGTTTGGAGTTTTAATTTGAAACCAAATTATATTAAAAATACATAATTAAGCAGGCTGCAGCTGAAGTAAAAATGTCCTTATTGTGTCTTTTCAGATAACTTAGTTTCAAAGCAATACATGAACTTGAGCTTACTGATGTATTTTTTTCAAACTTCTTGTTGTAAAAAAGTATATATATTTTACTTTCATTACTATTTACTAACAAGGAGTGTTGGTCAAATTAACATTATTCTGATATTAGACCTATTAAAAAAAAACAGGAAGTGACGTGGTTAGAGAACATGATGTAGAACATTGTTTATTGCTATGAAAATAACTCTTATATGGGGTTTTTGGCATATCTTAAAAGAGGTCTGATGGGAACTAGCCAGAGAGAGAGTTACTCTGGAGATGAGTTGTATTGCCCCAGACACTTGCACTGATCCATAGGCTGTGTTGCCTCCCCAAGTGTTGTTTCTGTCCTTTCTCTAGACTATTTTTGCTGAAAGCCAAAAAACATTATCTAAATATATTCAAAATAACTGTGAAGGCAGCAGTGCTGAAATCAGCCCCATGCTTAACATCTGTTGTTTGTGGGAAAGGACAGGAAAGACCAATAAGAGACTTGGGTGCCCTCTACATACCCTGACCTTCTTGGACAAGACTGTCTTACAGTGCAAAATATACATAAAGGAATTTTAAGCTGTTATATGTGACTCCTCCATACACTTAGACTCGGGAGAGCAAGTAGCAGCTATAAGATCTCTCTTAACTTTTTTCCTGAGAAAGTGTGTTAGCCTCTGACAGACTCTCCTCAGGCAGAACAAGGCCACTTTTTGACCTTATGACACAGGATTTCAGCACAACATACAAACCTGGAAACATGAGGCCTTCCCACATAAAGCATAAAATTAAAAATGTATTCTTTGTTAAAGTAAAATAGATTTTTTAATGTAAAATAAAATATTTATGTGTTTTTAAAACAATTCTATTCTTACACCGGAAAGTCATCCAACATGATAGTCCATTAAATCACAAGACATTTGTATTCTAAATCTGAAATAGGATCTCAGATCAGATGAATCACAGCATTTTAAATTTTCATTAGAATATCTAATAAAATGTTGTGCGGATTTTTGGTTTTGTTTGTTTCGTTATGTTGTTTGCTTGCTTGTTTGTTTTCCCAAACCGGGCTCTCCCCAATGGCAAGTACTCTAATACCTTGTCATTTTAATGAAGATACCATATATAATATAGTAGTAATAATAGTAAAGTCATTTTTCCACTCAAGATTTTAGGTTTGTACAGTAATATTACTCTCTAGAGGCAAAAAGTGAATAACAATATTAGGTACACTTCTGACTTAACAATTTTAGATAGAATTCATGAAAAAAAAAGTCTCAGTTTAAGCTGGAAACAAGCCAGTTTGTCAGAGGTAGGTTTTGATTTAATGCCTGTTTTTCATAAGAGGGATGTTTCTTTTTTGTAAATTAGCAAAAACAGCTAAATTGAAACCTGAGACTATCTAAATAGGCATTTGAAGTAGGCTGCTGAAACTTTTCTGGCTACATCATCAGCTGTTGCAAAGTGAGAACGTACATGAGGTGTGTTAGGAAGAGATGTTCTTTTGCTTTAGCAACAAAGTGAATTCCCTCAGTGCCTTTTCAGCACGGCATCACCAGGCTGGCAGCTTGCCATCTGGAAAGCTGACATTTGCCTCCCCTGGGTCTGCTGCAAGATAGCATTCATACCTAAAGAAAATGGAAAAGGGAGCAGCAAGCTTGCTGTGAACAAAAGAGACACAGGCTGCTGTTTTACTTTTAAATAGCAGGAACTGTTGGCTTTTAGGAGTGCTTTTATTCTGCATCCTTTATTGTAAAGGTACTTTTGCATAAAAAGAACAATGAAGGCATGTATAACATACTGGCTGCCTCTGATTCCATAAGTCAACCAATTGTTATTTAAAAGAATCATTTTCAACAACTTATAGCCTGAATAATTCGATTGATTTATTTATTTATTTATTAAGAGTTAGCAATAAAGAGCACATCACAGCTTAACTCTGATAATCTGCACTTCAAAAGAAGGAATTTCAGAAGGTGTTCTCTCTATGATAAAACTGGATTATAATAGGATACCTGTAGAGCCAAACTTTGTCTGGGTATAAATTACTCCTTTGCAGAGCATTGAGAGTCCTATCACCTCTTCAGGTTTCAAAACAGAATTAGAAGACATGGTTTGACATAATGAGTTAAGTGCTGGAAATAAAACTGTCATGATAAGAAAGCTCATGAGGCAAACACTATTTAACTCCATCTCAACAGTGATAAATTTAGCTCTGGATTAATCAGGCTGTTTTCTTGTGCTTTCAAATGTACGACCTGTTCATCATGGTGCAGATGCCAAAAATTCTTATACTTTGTATTTGCAAGTCATCTAAATGAGATGTAAGTAGTTCATAAGATATGTTCTACTTACACTAAGAGAGTAAATTTGATCCTTAATATATTTTCATGTTTCAAATTCTATGCTGAATTGAACTTGTAACGCTTCTGTGCGGGCAAGATTTAAAGGAAGAGGTGTTATACCTTTATTAAACCAAAGTGCAAGCCTTTATTTTGAAATATGAAACTTATGAGTCTTTCATTGGAAACCTGCCTAATACTTTTTATCTTAAGGATTTCTCTACAATTCACATTAAAAAACAAAAACAAAAAACACCACCAAACAAATAAAATAACAACAACAACAACAAAACAACAAGAACAACAAAACACCACACAAAACCAAACCAAAACAAACCACCAAAAAAACCCCTCTCTTCTATTTCATAAATGTGTTATATGTGCAAAAATGTCAAGCCAAACCACTATAGCACACTCAGCAAGCTGCTGAAATGGTTGAGTAACAGGTTGGGTCTTTTCCTTAAAGTGAGACTGAGATGCCTGTAGTGAATAGATATAAAATAAGTATTTATTTCAACATAGATCCAGCACACTGCAGGCCACTCTAGACTTCGTATAAACAATATTGCTTACTTGTATTCTCTTGCATTGATAGTTTACTCATCTTTTTTTTTTTCTTGGTTCTACAGATATAGGGTCTTTGCTTATACTCAGATTATTTTTTTATACACAGAGAACAATAGAGTCTATACACTTGTCACCTGATTTTCAAGAAGCTGTACTTTTTATTCTGAGTCACCAAGCTCATTTCCCCACTTCATGCCAAGCTCATCCATCCCTTGAAAACTTAAGCTAAATTTCCATAATGTCCTGTGCATGGAGCTACCCTGCTAAGCTTCCTCAGAAGTATCAGATGCTCTTTTTCTTTGCAGTGTTTGCAATGCAAAAGAATTCTATCAGAGTTATTGACTGAAGACAAAGGTATGTTTTAACTGGAAATCGTGCAGAGCACTGGAGCTTTCACCACATTTATCAAGCAGACATTATCAGACATGTTTACCTGGGAGTTTTGTCTCATTGGTCTGACATACTTTTAGGACATGAAGAATTAAGTGGTCCATAGAGATTTTTAGCCTGCCCTTCTTGAAGGGATTTGAGGTTTGATATTATTTGACTGGACTTAATTAATTTGATAGGTCAAATTGTAAGGACTCTTAAAAAAGAAATGAGTCAGCCTCAAAGAAGATAATTTTAAAATAAATGTAGAAGCTGGAAGCCTAACAAAGGCAGTTAAATCCTGGTTTGTTAACTGACTATAAAGTTACTTACTAGTGACTTTAGCACCTGCTTTCAAAAGCTATGATCTAAAATTCAGATATATTTTTTACAGAGTAAGGCAACAATTAGAAAAAAAAGAGATAGCATACACGAGTGACCATTTGTGCCTCTAGGAACTTGGTAAAATGTTCACAATTGCAGGAAGCATAACTGCATGGGACATGGGAACACTAGAAACTAGATAGCTTTGTTTGAGAGATCAACTAATATTAACACATTCATTATTTAGTTCCTTTTGTCAGTATCAATGTTTTCCTTAGCGTCCTCTGGCTACTGCTCCTGTCTGCTTTGTGGTGATTCACTAGCTAGAAGGCAGGAGAGCAAACCCCCTGCAGAGGACACTGGTGCTGCTCTGTGGACAGCCGGGCAGGGTGTACTAATGAACACTGCATCTGGCTCACTCTCCCCTGAAGCGTGACCATGTCAGCCTTGTGAGACACTGTCTGACTCATTATACCCTCCCTGTGTGTGTGCACATGAGTTTCCAGTCCTGCTCTCTTGGTTTCAGCTTTGTAGAACTTGGATATACTAATCAGATTCCAAAAACTGGCCTTTGCTTAAGCAATCACTACCTCGAAGGGAAGTGACAAGGCGGAATGATCTTTACCATAGGGATTGAGCATGCTATGGAATCTATAAATGGCACAGCCAGGATGAATAGTATCATTGTACTGGATTTGCAGACAGAGCCAGTTACCACAGTCAAAGAGGACATCGGAGTAAAGCAGTTAATAAAAGAGAGAGGAGGGGAAAAGAGGTAGTGTTGAAAATCATGGAACTGAGAACATTGAGGCTTAAATGCTTTTTTCTCAGACAATGAAGTGTCTGCATCAAAGCTAGTCCAATAGCATTTAGCTTTGTGCCTGCTTCCACTGTACCTGGTCACTGGATAAATAATGAATAGTGAGTGCAGACAGAGCTTACAAGGGCTCTATTATTCCCACAGTTAAAACTCTTCATTTAATAGAAAGTACACAGGAGAGGAAGAAAAAAAAAAAATACCAAAAGAGCTAAGAAATAAAGACACATTGACTGGCCAAAATGGTAAAAAATACCTTACAGAAAGTTCTTTCAATTTTAGCTTGGTTTATTACAGAAAAAAATGTAGTACAAAAGCATTCTATAGCAATTTTGCCTCTAAGGAGCTCAAAGCAACTTATAAACTATTAATTAAAGGTGAAAGTTCCTAAAATACATTATGTGATCAGTCAGAAGTATCTTATTAGTTCTCTCTAAAACTTCAGCCCTAAAGTGATGCTGCTGAGCCTGAATTTTTTAACCCAAATGGTAAACTTTTACAGAGTGATGTCACAGATACAGTAATTTCTGATGTAGCTGCAGATAAGCATCCTGTAAACATAAAGGGAGAAGAAAGAGCACTCTGATTTTATAGATTTTAGGAGTGCCTCCATATATCATCTTTCTTTGGCTTAAGAATTTAGTTCAAAACCACACCAAAAACAGTATTAGCCAGAAAGACTGAATTAATGATTCCTAATTGCCAACTCTATTCAGTGTTTCCTGCCATTCCTAGTTTTTTGTATCTTCTTTCTTTCATCTGTACGTGTATATATAAACTGAATAAACAGTATGTTTATATAACATATGTCTTTGTGTGCAAGGAAGGAAAAATACTGTTCTTTGAGATAACTGACAAGGCATCTTGTGGCAAACAAAAGTAACACCTCAGGATTTAATGATGAGGACCATATGCTCAAATTAAGCTAAATGTGTTGTCTTCCTGGATTGTGGTATTTCCTCATGCCATCACCTCTGCTTTGAAGGTTTTCATTGTTTGTCACATCATGGGAAAATCCAGCTATGTGCTGGTTTAGGATAGAAAAGTGTCTCCCCATATTTTCTTGTGATATGCTTAGAATCTTTCCAAACACTGTAAAAATTAACACTGACTGTGTGCCTTTGGAGCTCATGTTTCATTGAAAATCAAGACAGATCCTTCAGGTGTAAGACTTAACTTCCTTTCATTACTGTGGGAATGAGGCATGACAGGAATATTTATCCTCACTGTGTCTTTGAAAACCAAAATTACTTATTCTCTTAGTTGTTTTGAAAGAAAAGCCCATTCCCTCCTCTTTTTACTCTGCTAGGCATTCTTTTAGGAAATGTCTACTGGATAAAACCAAGAGCAATACTGCAGCAGAAAATCTTTTTTCCCTTTAAAGTTCAAAGTTACTTTGACAAGGAAATTTCACTATTAAAAAAACCAACAAGCAAACAAACAAACAAAAAAACACAACTGGAAGAAATATTATAAAAAGCTTTGCAAAGCCTGTAAAGGAAGTAGATATCTTGTCTTGAAAACAAGTGCATGGGCTGCACTGGTGCAAATCTAACTCTGTGCAAGTTCTGAGAGCCGATCCCTCCCTTTCCCTTTCAACAAATGTTATCATTTCCCAAGTATCACTATCTTTACTGCAATCTGCACTTACTCCACACTGACAGCTCTCCTGTCCCCTCTCAGCTTGTACAGTGCCATTTCGGATACTGTCCTATGTCCTGCCCTCAGCATCTACTGACAGATCTGAACTCTTCTATTATCTCAAGTAGCCAACAGCAGAACCTGTCATTGAAGTAGAGAGGCTGTGTACATCTGAGCTACTATCATGCAGCCCCTTTATTTGTCCAATGACAGTGTCTTGTGATAAATGTTTCAGAAATGACATTTGAGATGACAAAAGAGGAAAACTCTTAACTAAGAGAGTACAGCTCCCCTTGTCTCTTGAGACACCCTGCTGTCAATAAAGGAGGAATATTTGCAAAGATACTAGAATGCAGGTAGTCCCAAATCAATGTATTAGAGTCCAAAAAACCTTTCCAATTAAAAACAAAACAAAACCAACAACAAACAACACAAAAACAAGCAAACAAAAAAACATAAAAGAAAAAATGACATCATCAACAAAAATGCTTAGTCTGCAAAGCATGCTACGATTTACCTTATTAAATTGATTTGGGGAATTCTAAAGCCAATGTTAAGTTTTGGATTGGGAAGAGGGTTTGTGATACAACGTTATAGGAAAAATATGAAGAAAACCATACAAAAATGGAAGAAGGGAGAGCTGGGAAACTAGGTTATTTATTAGCAAGTTGAAGTACAGTAGCTGGTTAATAGCATATGTACACAGAACATAAGGTTTAGCTGTGCCTTCATGGTATGGGCACAATGTGAAGAACAGCTGTGCTGTCCTACCAGGTAACTGAGCCTTTCTGCAACATAAACTTATCCTGACCATTGTTAACAGTTTAAGGACATCTGATTATTTAATTTGACTTTCCATAAAATGAAGACATGACGAAGTCCAATCTAAAATTGCTAGTATGTGTGGCAAATGGGAAGATACTTTGGACAGCTAACAAGTCATCCTTAGATGTTTATTTCTGATTTCTTCTTCTCATCTAGTTTGTATACAATGCTGCAAGATAACTGGTCATTCTGGCATTAATAAGCTGTTTGTACAAGAACTGATTCTTAGCACACATGAATCATACATTCTTACCACATTTTTTAAAGTGATGCGAACAGGAGGAGTTAACCTGAGGTAGAAAGAACACATTAAGAATTGTAATAGGAATGGAAATCAGGGAAATACGGAAGGAAGGGAAAGGAAATTCACCTTCCAAAAACTGCAGTATTGAATTTCTGTTTGCATATGGTATTTCAAATCCTTTGGAAGAGGCTAATAGGAGAGAGAAAAGCTACAATAATTTGTGTCAGCCATGGACAAGTTTTCTAAGTGAAAAAATAGGGAAAAAGTTTTTCTGAAGGGCAGATTGAAAAAAAAAAGAACAACATTCCAACGTGGACAAAGAAAAAAGGGGTCCTCACAGGCCTGATGGACAGTGAGCACAGGAAGAGAGAGCAACTCTACTAAAGAAAGGAACAAAAGAAACTCCCTAGGGCTACTGAGACTGAAGTTAAGAAAGGCCAAGTTAACTGAGACACTGCAGTAGCTAATGAGGAACCTGATTGTTAAGTATGCTTTGCTATGTTTTTTTTTCTAATCTGTTCCAATTTTTTCAGCTAACTATTCAGTTTTTACTTTTAACTACTCAGAGTTTTTCTGTCATCTTATCTGAGAATAAGATAGAATAGCCAACAAAACCCTTTAGGATTGCCCTTTGTATCAGCTGATCTGTCCTATTGAGGCAGCACCTACCAATCCCGCTGAACCTGGGGGGGACCAAGAGTGGGGTACACTTATGTCTCAAGGGGCTGCAGTTTGGGGTTTGAGGATTGCATGCACCTGGCTGCAAAGGCTTTATTACCTGAGAATATGCACACGGGACACAAAGTATTACTTTCACCTAGAGGTGGTCTGAAAGACCCTCCCTCTGTAAGGTGTTTCCTACAGTCTTCGTAACACCTACCTGTAAGGTCTTCCTCTGGGCACTTAATGCTTTTCCAGTGCTCCTTCTAAGAAGTCCTGTAGAAACATAGTAATCTCTGCAGACTCCTACAGCAGGGTAGTTGGACCATCATACCAACCACCTCAGAGACTGGGAGGAAGAAAGTAAAAGGCTGTCAGGGAAAAGCCCTCTTCCCTCCATACCAGTTTGGCAGGGATTGGTGTGAAATGCAAGCTAAATTATATCCCAGTCTGTTAAACTGGTGTATACCCTGTACTTGAAAGTCACCTGTAGTGGAGCTATTCCTCGATGTTGATGAAGCCTACTTGCTCTGGAGAAACAATAGATCTTTACCTGTGTCATTACAGAAAATGTCAGGCACAGCAGTGGCCACAGAAGGAAGCAGATTTAAGATCAAGGTCATCTAGGAATGACAGTCAGATCAACAGCCCCTTCAGGTTTATATGCCAGCTATATTTATTCCAACAGGGTGGATGTTTGTATAGGCGTTCTCTATTGCTTTGTTCTTAATGCATATTCTGCATGCGGAGTCAGTACAGAATGAACTTCTTGTATCAGGGTGAAATATAATGTACTTTATGTCCTTTATTCCTCATTTTCCTTTTTCTTGATATGTAACATAGCCAAGCACAACCTGTGCTCTGGGAAAACAATATGTTTTCTATTCTGTTAAAAACAAAATAATTTCTGAGCTATCAACAAGGAAAAAAAGAGAGGGAGAGAGAGAAAACAAAAGAGTTCACATATGAGCAGGGAAGGACTGAAATATGTGGACACCATGAAGAAATATCTGTCTTTTTATAAACCATAAAATAATATTGCCAAGCTTTCCATATGCAAAATAGTCTATCTTTGGGTGCAGGGTCAGCCTGATGAATTTCACTCCATAAGCCAATACTCTGCAAATGGCTAAGAGCTTGAAAATAGGACTTTGGATGAAGGAATTTCCTCAACCATATTAGAGTCCCCACTGAAAAGCTTTGCTATCACAGTTCATCTCATTAATCTTGTATATACACCACATTAATATTTTTTCTCTTACTGTGCAAGACTGATGTGATTCTATCTTTTCTAGTGATTTAGCAAAGCGATTGTGAAACTATTTTGCAACTGTTAAATTCATCAATTTCAGTTTTCTGTTGTACTAGGAAGGCAATGGCTAGTTATTACACTGGTTTTCAGCAACAGAAAGAAAAGTGAAATTAGGTGCAATATTATTTAATTGCTTTTTAAAAGCTGAAGATCATTTTTTTTCTGTTCCATATCAGAATAAACCAAGCAATATTTTCATGACAGATCAGAGGGCGGCAGTGGGCAATTAAACAGCCATATGGCATTTGGAAGATTGTTCTCTATACAATCCATGAATTTCCTTCAATAAATTATGCCTTCTCATTAAAAATACATAAAAAATAATAAATTGATTGCTTATATACGTAATTTGGGTTTTGTGACCCAAGTCAAGACTAAGTCCTATTTTGAGTCTAATCATTTAGCTAGCCCCAAGACATCTCAAAGCATTTCTGTGTGACTTCTTAGGTGGGACTTTTTGAATTTTGCCTACAATTGGATTTTGGGATGCATATAGCTGATAAAGTCATCCCAACTTCTTTTACTTTATAAAATGTGACTTATTTTTCACTGTTCAAAATCATAATTTCTAAACTCTAAACCTTTTATTTCAAGGAAACAAAACTGATCTTCCAGTAGCAGTTGGAAGCAGCTAGTTTGGATTGAAAAGATTTGTCACAAAGCCTGTCTTGCCTGCAACACTGAAAGTAGAGCAGGGCAACGACAGTGCTTATGCACAGCAAGAAGACTTGAGAGGCAACAAAGAGCTTTTGAAACTCACTTATTCAGCTGACAATTCTTTTAGCAAGTGATGCAGCCACACAGATTTTTGAGAGGGGAAGATGATATAGCAAAAAAGGTCAATGAGGACTGTAACCAAGTAGTGATAAAAAAAGGAGATATTGATTCTCAGAAGGGAAAAACAACATTCTTATTTGATTACAGCATTGCAAAAAAGTTTCCCCATAAGGTTTCACAGAATTACTGAATTATTTAGGCTGGAAAAGACCCCATAGATGATCAAGTCCAACCTATGACCTAAAACCACCACATCGGATGGGCCATGGCACTAAGTGCCACATCTGACTTTTCTTAAACACCTTCAGGGATGGTAACTCCACCACTTCCCTGGGCAGTCCATTCCAATGTCTGATCACCCTCTCCCTGACTACATGCTTCCTAATATCCAATTTAAACCTCCCCTGGTGCAGCTTCAGGCCATGCCCTCTCGTCCTGTCACTACTTGCCTGGAAGAAGAGCTGACCCCCACCTGACTACAACCTCCTTCAGGTAGTTGTAGAGAGAAATAAGGACCCCCCTGAGTCTCCTTTTTCCCAGGCTGAACAACCCCAGCTCCTTCAGCCTCTCCTCATAAGACTTTCTCTAGTCCCTACACCAGCCTCATTGCTCTCTTCTGGACCCACTCCAGCAACTCAGTATCTTTCTTGAAGTGAGGGGCCCAGAACTGGACACAGTACTCAAGGTGAGGCCTTACCAGTGCTGAGTCAAAAATTCACTAATTTCTATAGGTGGATTTTTGTTTCAGGATTTTTGAAGTGTTCTCTAGAGAGGACCCCCTCTACCTACTGCTTTCTTCATGTATGAATCCAGCTTAGTGATAAAAAAATGAAAAATAATGCTTTCTGCAAGGGAACATGATAAAAAATATTTCCATAATAAATATAAATAATGATATTATTTGCTTTATCATATTCAGGTTTCCTTTCCTGACTTTAGGGAAATGCACAGGACAGCTGACCCAAAGCTCCCTCTGGGAACCAGGACATTATTTGTATAGCATAAGTGCTTTGGCACAGGATTTCTAAAGTCAGTATCAGTCAGAAATCACACAAGAACTGCGAGTTTCCTTCCTTCCACTTGCACCCCTTGAAATTTGGTTGAGTGGGCTTCATATTGGTTTTCCCTGCCATGTGGCAGAGTTTAGTTGTCTCAGGAGGTATGTACAAAGTTATGCATATAAAAAATATGCTAGACGTATTAGCAAAGTACTCGCACAACCTATTGGGCTGTACTAAGGACTAGACCTTATCAATAAGGCTCTTCTTGTCCTAGTACTGAATCTTTTACAGCTAGTTTGGAAATTCTTACATGTTTCACTGTGCTCATTATGATTGCTCTCACCCCAGCAGAGACCAAATATCAGTCAGCAAATAAAATACCTATCTGAGTCTGAAGCACATTTTTCTGAGGTGAAGATGATAGGTGGGATTTCATCTACAAATAAACACATCTGAAGATGGTTAAATTCACTACAAAAACATGAAACGTGATTAAAGCAAAAGATCAGAACACAGTTCAGCTGTTACCTTTCTTAGATGTTGAAACACTTTAGCCTTGTTAAAACATTCCCATTCTTCAGCCTTTAAAATAGATTATCATGTATCTCCACAAGACAGACTTCAATGGAAAAGCCATAATCTTTTCTTTGTCTGTGACCCTGTTTCTCTTCACCTGATCTGCTATAGCTATTTCTAGTGTCACTGTGTAAGCCAGTCCACCCTACAAATACTGATGGGATGGAAGCAATCCCTTTGTTTCTAGGATAATTTTTAAGCTACTTCATTTAAATTATCTCTATTGCAGCATTGCCAAAGAAGCAGCTACCATGTGGAAGGCAGTTAATGAGGGTGAGAAGGCAGAGACTGCTGAAGATGACCAGATCCCCAAATAATATAGTCCATGCAGGAGTAGAGGAAACCGCTACAGCACTTCCACCTCCGCAGAAGGGCACAGGAACTAAGGCAATGCCTGAAGTATTCCTCCTTCCTTTACTCAACAAGTCTTTCAAGTCACCTTGGATATATCCCATGAAAGAATGTATCCCTTGTAAATATCTTTCAAAACTTTGTGCCTAACGCTTTCTGAATTAGATACTTTGGAATTATTTTCTTGAGGAAAGGAAAGAACTGCTGAAGTACATTAGGTTCAAGGTGAAGAAATTAATGCATCCTACTGATTGTTATACTTGGAATCAGAGTACCTTTTTGCCTCAGCTTCCCTGGTGACTACTGTAACTGGCAATATATTAAAAACTTAGCCTGCATCCTGACCTTCAATCAGAATTTCAGACATAATTAAATGCTTCATAAAAACAACTCAGATATTTAGCCTCAACTTGGGGCCCTACCAGTCATTATGGCAATCCCACAAGGGAAGAATTGCTTTCTGGAAGTGACTTTACCAGGGTTAATTTAAGACTAACCAAAACAGGGGAATATAGAACAGCTCATGCATTGGAAAGAAAAAGCATCACTGCCATCAACTCCCTCACAATGTTATACATTAAGTTGTTACACATTAATCTTACACATTAACTTGTGTATAACTTCCCTATAACATAAGAGTATAAAAAAAATTGAGCTGTGGTAGTTTCACCATATGCACAGTAATTTTTATTTGGTTTTCACAATACAAAATTTGTATAGCAGTCAAGCTTGATATAAAAAGAAAATTACTGAAGTCATGAATCAGAAGATGTAGTTCCATGAAGAAATGCTCTGACATACAACAAACAGTATAAGGGCTCCACAGATATTTTTTTCAAAACACTACCTTAGTCATTGGAAATCTCATTTAAAGCATGCTGTACTTTGTGTGTCTACCTTTCTCAAACATCGCACAGAAGTCAATGTATGTTATATCAAGAGCACATCAATGTGTCTCACCTGTCAAGCCTGTCAAGTCCTTCACTTAGGTTTATAACTTCAGCAGTTGAGTTAGTGTGTGAAAACGGTAGGAACACGAGCTTCCTATGAATGGGCTAGATGATTGTGTTGTGACAGTGCACTCTTTAACTTAAAAGTCAACTATTCCTCAAAAATCCTCTCCTCAGTTCCTACAGGAACGACTTCCATTTTTGACATGTGTGGTTGTCTTTGTTGCAGAAAGTTAAAACGTTTGAATAACAAAATATCAATATTAGCCAGGTCCAAAAAGCCTGTTGGACTGTAGAGTAACTGTGATTTCATTACTTTTTTAAAAACTGTGCTGCAGCAAAAATTCCAGTTTCTCAGCTTGGTTACCCTTTCCCAGGAAGGGGAAAGAATGCCGTTCTCAGAGACTCAGCAGGATTTTATACAAAGCAGAGAACTTGTTTGAAGTCACAAGTGCCTTCAATAAGATGTAAACCCAGACGAAATGTCTGGTTATAAAAAGGTATATTTACATATATTTTAATAGCATTTAAAATAATTAGAACAAGAGCTCTCATTTATTCAATCAGACTCTAATTTAAGTACATGCATATTTTTAAAAAATAGTTTTAATTTTTTAGATTTCTTGCCAATAGATGGTGCTAGTAATTTCTGCATTTACTGAAATATCTGCAGCCATTTTACTCAGCTCAGGCCTGTTATAATCTTCTGGAACTGCTAGAGAGAAACAGTCTATCCATGTGCCAGTTAAAGTAGGAAATGCCAGCTCACCGATACTCAACATTTTACATAATGAAAAGACTAGTAGAGCAGCAAAAAATCATCAGTAACTACCCACTGCAGAACATACACAGTATGCAAATGAGAAATCTGCTGTTTTCACACCTCCAACCTATATTCACAATTTCTGGAATAGTCACATCATATTTTTCAGTCATTAGGATGCATACTTTTAGCAAAAAGGATGCTGGCATCAGTCAAATTAGCTCCTCCATCAGTCTTCTACAGAGCACAAATAAAACAATGTCTTAAGCCCAAATCCTACCAAGATTTTGTGCACAAGTCTCACTTTACACACTGGGAATAGTTTCACCGAAGTCAATCAAGATGTTCACAGCACGTAAAATTAAGCAAATCTGTGACTGTCTGTGAGTTTGGAGATATATGTAATGTTTGTATTTTTTGGAACTGACTGCAGTGGTAGTCATGGAAGTGGACAAGTGTCTTCTGCAGCTGTTAGAAGGATGCATCTAGCTTGGAGCATATTTTTACAATATCCCACCTGCCCTAGTCATCTTGAAAGATCACATGCAAAATTCACAGTTTAATTATTTCAGTTCTGTGGATCAGTTTGGTTTGTTTGTTTTCAGAGAAAGTATATTCAAGGTCGTGGTAAGTACAGTTTAAAAAAAATAATAAATTAAGAATAGGTACAAACATTCTTATTCTCTGCATTTCCAATTTCCTCTAAAAACTTTGCTATCTCTAATAAAGCCTCAAAGAATGTTTCCAATATCTCACTGTCATTTGCTTTACTTTTCTTATTACCTACAGACATTCTCAAAATATTTTGAAATAATTGAAACAGTGCTGCTCTTCAGAGGAAAGTTGTGCTCCCCAGTTCATTTCCATATGTACCATACTCTTCTGTGTGAACTGGCATTACACAACATGGAAGTAAGGCCTCTGAAATATATGGATTTTCGTATGTGGGTGTGTTACATACATATAAAACATTTTTGCACTGTTACATATTACCATGACACATCTTTAGCATATGTTAGATCATAATATACATTATATAAGATAAATATTATATTGATATAATGCAGTATTATTTATTATATATTTAGATATGGGTGTATACTAGTAGATATTAGTATATGTGTAAATAAATATAAACAAGCTTATATTCATATGTTGAATGTTTATATATATATGCATATGTATATGTTTATTATATACACTATATATAGAGAATCATAGAATCAGTTTGGTTGGAAAAGACCTTTAAGTTTATGAAATCCAGCCATTAACCTAGCACTGCCAAGTCCACCAAAATTGTATTATAAAGCAAATAATATTGTCTTCCCTCTTGTCCAATCTTTATCACTAACAGAATTCCACCCCCTGGGAACATGTACCCAACAGCTCATGTAATTTGTCACTGTTATCAATGCATGTTTACTTTTTGTTTAATTTATCAGGTCATTACTATGTTTATAGTAAGTGTAAGGGAAACATGAATTATTCTGATTTTCACATAAATTAAAAGAGTCACAAAACTGAAAAGCTCACTTGAAAATACCATTACTTCCATTATGCACTGATATAGTGGAAAATGCTTTGGGAGATGCAAATGCATTCTTGCAAACCCAAAAAATAATTAATATGGCCAAAAAACTGAAGCTGGTACAGGTTATATTATATTTTATTCTTCCTTTCCCCCCCCTCTTCTTTTAGTAAAACAAGTCTTAATGTATGAACTTTGATAAAAAATGTCTGTGTCTGTAAATGAATTGGTAACTGATGTAGAAACTAGCCTACAATAAAACCAGAAAAATAGTCATTCTCTCCAGAAAACTCAGTAGAGTATAATTCAGAATCAATGGTGATGAATTTTGTACATTAAAAAACACAGAAGGTTGTTCTGGATCTCCCTGGACATGATGATATATATTTCTGGAGTATGTCAAAGGCATTCTATAGGTAGTTTGGGAGGCCCATTTCCACTGTTGCTATTGTTTCTTCAGCAAGAACCATCCCTCATCTAGAGAATCAGTGATCATGGTGATACCTGGATATTTTCAGCTGTACTTCTGCAATGCAGAACTGTTACAGAGAAAGCCAAGCCAGCAGCCAACACTCTGTCTCATAAGCTCCCTTAAAGAAAAGCACTGAGAAGGTGCTGCAGTTGCCTCTACTCACCATGGATGATGAACAAGGCTCTGAAGCTACTTGCAAAAGAGGGTGGTGCTATGAAAAAAAAATTCCTCTTTCTTGTATTTGTTGAAGAATATCTTAACCTTCTTTCAATGAAGTCATGACTCCTTAATAGAATGGAAATATTTATCTCTCTACTGGAACCTTGCTACCTTTTCTTACTGAACTGCAAACATGAAATTCACCCTCCCATGACAGTTTTGTTGCTGTCCCTTGACAGAGAAACGGAGCACAAAACTGGTGACTTAAATTATCTTAGGTTGGACAGTGATTCAGCACTGAGCAAAATAGCTGCTTAAACATTAAAATTAAAACCAGGTTTCTCATTAGCAGTATCAAAAGTCACACCCTTCATTAGGGAACAAACTCAATAAACAGCATGCCTGCTTTGTAAAATAGAAGATACCAGACACTGATGAAACTCAATAGACATTTATCAAACACCATATTCTGTGCCTTTAACTGTAAATGATAGTGAATTCACTATTATGAACAGTCTTTGCACCCAAATGCAAATCAACAATTTAGACTTTTTTAGCCTTGAAAAAGTAGTTGGAAATAGTCTGAGTATGCCTCTGAGGATGAACATCTATTTACATTCATCCAGTGTTAGTCTGAAACATTTCAAAAGCTTTAGGTCAGATGTCACATCCAACATCTTAGAAGTGACTGAAGCTCAGAAGACAATTCTGTGTAGTTGAAGCCACTGCTGTAGCTACTTCATGGTCTGTAACAGTATTTGCAGGTCTGTAACAGTGCAAACTATACCTCAAACAAGGCTATAGAACCAAAATACTAGTAACCATGATATTTTGACCTAGTTGGATTCTATGGCCTTGGGGTTTTATTTATTTATTTGTTTTTTTTTTTTATTTCGTAATATACTAAATCTTGAATCATAGAATCATGTAATTTTTTCAGTTGGAAGGGACCTTAAAGATCACCAAGTCCCCTGCATTAGCAGGGACACCTCCCACTAGATCAGGTTGCTCAGAGTCCCATTCAACCACTCTTTATACACTTCCAGGCAGAGTGGAGCCACAATTTCTCTGGGTAACCTGTGCCAATGTATCACCACCTTCACAGTAAGGAATTTCTTCCGAATACCCAATCTATATCTATTCTCTTTCAGCTTGAAGCGATTCCCCCTCATCCTCTCACTACAAGCCCTTGTAAAAAGTCCCTCCCCAGCTTTCCTGTAGGCCCCATTCAGGTACTGGAAGGCCACTGAGATCTCTCAAGAGCCTTCTCTTCTCCAGGCTGAACAACCCCAACTCTCTCAGCCAGTCTTCACAGGAGAGGTGCTCCAGTCCTGAGATAATCTTTGTGACCCTCCTCTGGACTCACTCCAACAGCTGCATGTCCTTCTTATGTTGGGATCTCCAGAACTGGACACAGTACTCCAGGTGCAGTCTCATGAGAGTAAAGTAGAGGGGCAGAGTAACCTCCCTTGACCTGCTAGCCACACTTCTTTTGATGCAGCCCAGGGCACAGATGGCTTTCTGGGCTGCAAGTGCACATTGCTGGCTCATTTTGAACTTCTCATTACCCAACACGCTCAAGTCCTTTTTCCAGGGCTGCTCTCAATAACAACACACTGTGTGATGAATTTTGATAGTCCACACAGTCTAGTTCCTCCTACTCCTAATACTGGCCTTAGTAATGATGGGAATCACCTTAATGGAAGAAAAACTTAAACTTTACAGGAAATATTTTCAAAAAAAGCTTTTGTGATTGTCTGCTCCTGGTAAAATCAGGTTAAAAAGATATTTGACCACAACAAAAGGATAATTTCACCAAAGAAAAAGATCCCAGAACACCAAAGAAACATTACACCAATTGTCACACTTATTTGACTGCTAGATTTTAGAAGTCAAAATATCCTCCAAACTATCTAGTAATTGATGAGTCCATTTAGGCTGCAGGCCACCTAGTCCAATTCTTCGGCTTGCAGTATTTTTAATCAGATCAGGTTACTGAAAGTGCTGTCCATTCACAGCTCCAAGGATAGAGTTGTCAAGTCTCTTGAACATCAGCCTGAACAAGAAAAATAAATACTTGCAAGTCAGACAAAGGGTGTGACCTGCTCATTGAAGTTTGACTGCAATTACCTGCACAGTACCCCATCTCTTCTGTATAAGGTCATAGGAGAGGTGAGTTGGAGAAATTCTCTTCTGAGACCCCTACTGCAGATGAAGTCCCCAAAGAATTGAGAAGAATCAAGATCTAAGCAACTCCACATACTGAGAGAGTCATATTTAGAGGGTTAGATAGAATTGAAGTATGTTTTCTAGCAACTGTGCAAGGGCAAGAAGGTGTCTAAACTCTAGATCAGAGCTAACCCATAATATCTGTAATTAAAGAAGAGTAAGAGAGAGCCTCTGTCTAACAGAATGAAGCAGGATGTCTAAGGATCTCTGACTTTCATGTGAAATATTTTAAAGGTTATCAAGGCACAATTCAATTAACTTAAAACCACCAGTAGTATTAAAGGGTTACTAGGAGGGACACTAGGACCCGAACTGCTTCACTATTGGTCACATACTAAAAGTATGAACTCGATCAGAATGCAAAAGACAGCTTGTCAAAAGGCACAAGGAGGCTGGTAAGTTTTTTCCTAGCTTGTTCAAATATGGTGTTTTTCTTTTACAGTGGATAAAACACATCCAGACAATCCCACAAAGGACATTATATGCCACTTTTTAAATAAGATTAAAAGAGCTACTTTCACCACCAATGACTGCCACTAACTGATGTGCTGCAAGGGAGCTGACACATCCCTGGATGGCACATCTATTAAGTATAGACTGCAATCAGTAAAATAGTTTTTCCAACAAACAACTTGTCAAAACCTTGACACAAGAATTACCTATGCTTGTAGTCAGTCACTCACTTTCTCCCAGTTCAAATACTCATCTTCTACCCTCACACTGGAATCTGAAAAGCAGTGTAATGTGTTTTTCTATTTTACTTGATTAAAGGGCTAATCCATGGATAGAACAGGATCAGTGAGTGCCCTAAGGAAGGCACAACAGACTCAGGTTGGAAAAGCAGTGATGTAGGAATTAATCAACTTTCCATTTATCTTTTCCAAAAGCTGTAATTCCAAGATAGTCTCAATCTTTCTGTGGTTATATGTGTGAACAGAAAATGTCTTTAAACTGACAGTTCCACCATCCAGGCTTACTAGCCCAGCCTGTCCGTCTTTGATCTTCAGTCTTTCTGGAAATAAAAATCATTATCATGCTACCTAGCAGCAAATGCATATGTTTTACCTAGATAAATCTCTGGTAACATTCAGTGATATGGCTGCTATTCATTATAGATGCAAGAGGTTCACTTGAGAAACTCTCTTCTCTCTCCCTTTTTCTTTTTTCTTTTTTTTTTTTTTCTTATTTTATATTTAAATCAATGCATTATTTTATGTAAGTAATGAATTATAATTCAACTTTGGCATCTGGAGGTCTGAACAGACAAGACTGATCCTTTAACTAAATTGGATAAGTTCTTTCTTAGGATAGATGTGACAACATCTCAGGGTCACTATTTATTCCACCTTGTAACCTGGCTAATGCCTGACAGCTATTCCTGGGACTATTCATTGTAACCTAATATGAAATAATAATACACAAGTCTGGTTTTAAGAAGCTCTCTGGAGTGCTTTCAGGAGACCTTGTAATAACTCATGTATTAGGGGATAGGAGTCAACTCCCTGGACTTCAACATTTAATTACTTACACGCATCTTCTAAGTTAGAGATTCAGAAGATGATTCATTTTAGGATTTCTCTTTAGCTAGTACCTAAAACATTAACCATATACCTAATTGCCGCACCATAAAGGCTAGAGAAAGTGAACAGCAAACCTAGATAACTATCTTTAATGCTGGGTGACTCTCACCACTGTGAGTTTAAAAAAAAAAAATAAAAAAGGCCAACCCAGAAAACCTTAATAAGGTAGATTTAAAAAAAATGACTTCTTAGGGAAGGTCAGATTTTCCTAGTAAAGTCTCTAACAACTTACAAGATTTAGGTTCCTCAGGTTCATTTTTGATGTTTTGATTTCATTATTTTTTTATACTTTTATTTTCACACATAACTAGCACATGCAGACAAGGAAAGGTTATGATTATTATTCACTGACAGAACCTTTTTTCAACTTGAGAAGCCTTATAAAACTGAAGGAAGGAAATTATAATTGAATCCCAGTAATCCCTTATGGAATTCTGTAACAAATAAAACTAAAAACTGGGTTCTACTAAACATATACTGGCCATGAATGTTTATTTCCACCATTTTGGCACTAAGTAGGGTCTCTAGCTTTTGTTAAAAAGTATAATTCTGGGGTATTCAGTTTTCCAAAGCACTGTAGTTTTATCAACTTGCTGATGTTTTCCTGCTATATGTATGGATGTAAGATACTTATGATTTCTATAAGGAATGTGACTTTTTATCATGGATTTATACAATGTAAAAATTAACTCTCCGCAATATCAATAAAACTATTGACATTAAGTAAATTAATTAGTTAAACTAATTAAGCACTGTTCTCAAACTAACTGTTCTCAAAGCAGTTGCCAAAGGGGAACCACCTCTGAACAGGGATCTAGCACTATTTTTCAGTCATCAGTATTAGGTCTGACCTTGTTCAATATTCTTCTCCATGGTCTGGAAATAAATAGCAAATAGCTGCTTTTCTAATGGCATATAGATTTGTAGAGTGTCAAATAATGGTAGCTGGGTATTTATTCCAAGCATTTCAAACTATTGACTATGCCAGGCCCTGTCATTAAATGAGTCTTAACATAGTCAAAGAAACAAGGTCACAGAGACTCTGAACTAGAGGCTACATCTCTAGCATTTGCAACTGTAACCTAGAAAACAATGATTGTAGCAAATCTAAAACAATTCAACATGAGCTGCCTGTGGGAGGCTGAGATAAACAGGGCTAATGAAATGCTTGGTGTTGACTGTAAGGTAGCAGCATGGCCAGTTATACACCTGTTCCTTTTTTGAGCCTGTCTTTACGAGTATTCACTCAATATCTGAAGTTATTACTGAAGTGTTGAAAATTTGCACAGCAGAAACTGGAGAAGATGGGAATTAACTGTTGCATACTGATAAAATCTAAAGAGGTTCTTTCATTAGAACAAAACCTACCAGTAATTTCTTCTCACATGTTCACGATTTGGCAGCAACATAAGTGACAGATATCATAGATCTTACCCTAGAGAAAATGCTCCAAAGAAACACCCCTCAAAAATGTTAAAAATTTTGGGTTTTTTTTAATAATCTATTAATATATTCATATGAAAGCCTCACATGATCACGTACCTTCCTTTGTTTTGGGAAAACCTAAGCACTGATAAGTGCCTATAACTTACAGCAGCATTGACAGCATTACCATTTTAATAATACAAGTATCAAGACACCTAGTGTCACAGCAACATTGGTACGTTAACCTACACACATTGCAGACTAGCAGGACAGTTATTATTATCCCAGAAGACACAAGCTAGATGCTTTACTTAGGTTAAATATTAATCATAATATTTATTAGCTTTTATAATTTATCGCACTTATACCAGCTAACAAACTCCCTATCTCTTACAGATTGAATTCCTTTTCATTTACATAGTAAGGGGACAAAAGTCTTAATAAGCAATTGTTGGCTTTTAACAGAGGAGTATCTCTCATTACAGAGGTGTTTCTCTATATCTGACATTGTCAAGACTGATAATAGAAGAGTTCCTTCAGCCTTGGTGCCTACAGATTGAAAAAAGGATGAAAAAAGCTTAGAAGTGCAGTAAAAGTGATGCAGAAATGGAAAAAATATGCCTCTGAGTTAGAAGATGATTTATTTTTTTTTTAACAAAAAGAAGAACACTTTACCTACTTTTTATATATATGTGTGTGTGTGTGTATATATATATATAGTCTATGTTCATCACAGGGACAAAAAAAAATAATCTAGAAGTCTTTCATTGCATAGAGTTAGTCACTGCTGGAAGCCTGTGGAAATTAAAGCTAGTCTACTTTAAATTTAAAGGGAACACTTTTTGTTTTTAAATAAATAGTGTAAAGCAATAAAAATACACTGCCTAAATACACTGTCTATGAAAGGTGCAGTTTCCATCATCTGGTATCTTCTAACACATAGCAGATAGTCATACATCAGTTAAATGTGAGTCATCTGCTTAGAAAGAAATAGGTGAAGTTCTATGGAATGGCTCACGCAGAACTTCCCAGCAGATGTGGTTGTATCCATCTGCACGTTAAATCCAAATAGTTCCTGTGAATGCATGGATTTTGAACCACGTGAGTTAGTCATGGGCATAATAATACAGCCAGGATTTCAGGAAACAGAGATCTAGCTGAGTGCAAAGGGATATGGGGCTTTAGTTCCCTTCACATATACTTGAATGTTCTGTTAATAATATTAAGAGTTTGAATTACTTTGATTTATGGTCGCAAAATGTTGGTGGAATGTTTCTAACGATTTAAAATGTTGAAGTTCTTTAACTCTGTTGCACAGGACATTAATTCAAACGCCTCTAACATCAAAACACAAGGGTCTGGGCAGTTTAGATCAAGAGATCAGATGAGTGTATGGCTATAAATTTTGTTCTCACCAAATGTTTTTGCACAGTACACTGCCACTGAGAGAGGAAGCATAACTGGATTTTGTAGATGTGTTGTAGATCAGTGTTATTTACTACCAAGATATTTAGACAAAACTACTCAACAGTTAGATAAGATTTAAGCATTCAAAAGACCTTTTCACTGCATAGCAGGGTCCACTGTTCAGCTTACACAAGACCTGTAATTAACTAGAAACAGTCCTCAAATACACATCACCGTCTTTTAAAAATGTATTTTCATTAACATTTCTAAGGAAAATAAAGGAATGTGAATTTTGAAATTATTCCATCTTGACTTAATCCAAAATAAGAAAGCTAGTTGCTTTCTAAAGATTCATAAAAGTGTTCATATGGCATCATGAACTCTTTCTAATGCCTCCTCCAATATTGAGTGACCAGTGTAAAATGGTACTTCCTTGACTTGTTTTTCTCTTGGGGTATTAGTTTTTTTCTTCATTTGATCTTTGTTGTGTAAGATGCTAAACTCCAAGTGCAGTTAAGCTTGCAAAACTACTGGTTTTGCTCTCAGTCAGACTAGCATATGCCAAATAATTGTGACCACACTAGAATAATCCCTAACCAGTTAGTTGAGAAGAATGAGACAGTTCTTCAAATTCCTTTCTGGTTCTTAGCTGGAAAATCTTCCTTTGTTATAAAAGCAAGATAAATTAGACCTTTTTAAGCTTCAAACTGTTGCATTTGCATGAGAAGTAGGAAACTGACCTTCAGCTTTGTTGCCTTAGTGTTACACTGCCTTGTGCAGTGGAAACACATACTAGCAACAGCCCTGGACAGACAGCACCTCTTTGATTAACCATGAATCTTTGTTCAAATCCTACCCCTCCTGCAGTTCTGTCCTTGGAGAAGAAGCTGCTCTGTACACTTTACAAGCTTTTGGAGCAAGTACTACTGACCTCCCAACACCATGGTGCTACGTTTGGCTGTGTGGATGTGACCCGCAAAAAGGACATTGGGAGAGCAGGAGTGCAAGTGAGTTAGCTGCAGAAAGCTTTATCTGGCTTTCATCTATGCCTTTTCTACAGATATTCTTCCTGTCTTTTAACCCTGGAATTTTAAACAATGTATTTTGAGATCCTGGAAACATAAGCTTTTTTGTTTATTTATTTTGTGTTTTCACAGCAGCAAAACACTGAGATGCTGGTGGTACCGCAGTGGGGTACTCGGTAATGTAAAGTGTATAATAAAAATTAATAAAGATCACTAGGCACCTCAAGTAGATCTCACAGCTGCTCTTGTTAAAAACTTAAACTTGTAGGCATGTACAACATTATGGGATTACAGGTCATGCCCTAAAAAGAAAATCAGAAAATAATTTAATTCAAACCCAGTGCTTGTATCTATTTCAATTCAGATTGCATTTCCTCATAAAAAGAAAGCACTTTCAAGGAGAAAGGCAAAGCAAGAGGGAAGTATTGTTCTTTTCAATACCAATGAATAAGTATTCTAAAAAAAAATGCTGCTTGCATATATGGTGTTTTTCTATATTAATATCAGTGGTAATCACTTAAACTGGCATTTGCTTTTAATGGACAGATCTAAGGTGACTTCATTGTTTTACAGAGGCTTTTTTTCCACTTGAATAATAATGCCACTATATAAATTCATGATTGCATTTTCTTGCTTTTTGTCATTGTGCTCTGTATTTGTCATTTGTATACATACATATGTAAACAGCTTCATGGCAAATGCCATTTGCTGGCTCACCTTGAGTGACCCATAATGTAACTTACTGCAGGATATGGTACTATTTGGAAAGGCATATGAATTTAATATGACCAATTGTCCCAGAAATTATTACAGTCATTAGAGAATAAAAAGTAGGAGGTAACAGAAGAATTTGGAGTTGATACAAAAATACAGGAAGAAGACAATCAAAAAGATTAACAATAAGACACATCACACCAAATCTGAAAACCACAATTATTAGCTATAGTAATAGAACAGGAAAATAATTGTGTTGTTTTTTTTTCCTGTGGATAAACTCTTATGTTACATACATACTTCTATAGACACCTTTGAAATCTCAAAGGACAGGAAGTGGTGGAGCAACAGAATGCTGCTTCCATGAAATACCATGGTTGTTATTCACAAGGTTATGTGGTCATTTAGACTTTTGTGAAACAGGAGTAAAGTGCCACGTCATCACACATCAGTAGACAACCAGGTACCTCCTGCCAGTGGTGACAGATAAACTAATTGGCAAGGTTCCTGTTTGAAGTGTGGTCTGGGAGGTATGATTCTAGGTTTACCATCTCTTGATTATTCTCAACTACTTTCAGCTGCTGACTCCAGAGATGGTAAATTCTCAAGCAAATAAGTCCTTAAATATTCAGACAAACCCAAACTGCTGTCTGTCCTTTTTGGCTGGTGACAGAATTAGCCAGCATCAACTGTGACTGTAACTACCCCTGATGTCTTGTTTTTTTCTGTTTTAAAAATATTCTGTTTACATTTGCTTCTGAAAAATGCAAAGACTTCATTAGAAATACGTCTTTCTTCTACCTTCTTTACTTCCCTAAGTGATCAGCAAGCTAACAACAAACAAGCTACCTCTTCCTGTATCCATCAGCAAACACTTTAAGTTCCTTCCTCAGTAAGTTTTATACGTGGCTAAGTTTAATGTAGGCAATTTTACAACCCCATGATTTATTAATTTATTTCAGTTTAAACATATATAAACAAGGGTGTTTCCATTTGGCAAAACAAGAAGCTTCCCTTTTGAAAACTGTAGGATCAAAATGAACAACAAATTCAGCAAGATGAGACCTTGATCTTAGAAAGCCTCGTTTTGTTCAAGAAATATGTCCGAGATTTTTTAGAGGTCCAACTGGGATAGTTGAAATTAAGTGGTTAATGTGGTCTAACTTGTTTTTCTGGCTGCCTGTCTGTTCAGTATGTGATGTTCTATACATAGATTGAAATCAGAAGAGGAACAATGAAGCACTCTCATTTTTCTTTTTTTTTTTTGTCTGAAATTCAAAATTTTAAATGGCACATTCCCATATTCCAGTAAAATATTGACTTTCAGTTTTAGGGAAAGTCTCATTATATTATTTCTGTGGTTTTGTTTGTTTGGTTTGTTTGTAGTGTTGTTGTTGGGTTTGGTTTTGGTTTGGTTTTTGCTTTGTTTTTGTTTTGTTTTGTTTGCTGTTTGTTTGTGTTTGGGTTTTTTTAACCAGAGCAAGGATAATAATAATAATTTTTAAAAACCCAACAAAACCAAACAAGCACAAAACAACAAACAAATAAAAACCACCAACTCCCCCACCTCTAAGCACACTCATACCACCCTATTTTATTCCTATTCTGAAACAATAATGGAGTGTCAGAAACTTACCTGAAAACAGACTTTTCTTCCCTGTTTGAATTTGAAGCTTACTCTTACAGAGTTCTGCAAAATGTCATCTACCTCTCATCACAATATATCTTTGTAAAGTTGTTAGAAGGGACAGTGTGCAGTAATGTATCAGTAAGAAATGAATGGCATCTAGTTCTGGCCTGCTTTTATAACGCTCAGCAAGATCGATGCCTTCATGAACAAACGTCCTTTGAAAACACGCCTGAGCCAGTGAGACAGGAAGTTGGCAGGTAAAAGTGGAACTTTTTCAGTTAATTGGCATTCTAATCTCTCTTGTCAGAGATGTGCTGGCCAAGCATAACTTAAGTTCTTCAATTGTACTAGCTACTCAAAGCCACAAGTCTGAAAAGGTGTCAGTCAAGAAAAGGGCAAAACAACAAAAACATATTACGATGGGCGGGGAGGTAAAGATATCCATTAATCTGTTAGATCTGTATTTGAACAGTGCATATACCCTGACCATAAAAATAAATTCATGACACTGGGAGTGTTTAACATCTTTATTAGCAACATGGACAGTGGTGTTGAGTATACTCTCAGCAGCTTTGCTGTCAATACCAAGCTGTGTGGTGTGGTTGACACACTGGAAGGAAGGGATGCCCTCCAGAGACATCCTTACAGGCTTGAGAGGTGGGCACAGGCCAACCTCATGAAGTTCAACGAGGCTAAGTGCAAGGTCTTGCACCTGCGTTGGGGCAATCCCAAGCACAAATACAGGTTGGATGGAGAACGGATTGAGAACCGCCTTGAGGAGAAGGACCTGGGGGTGTTGGTTAATGAAAAACTCAATATGAGCCAGCAATGTGTGTGTGCAGCCCAGAAAGCCAACCGTGTCCTGGGCTGCATCAACATAAACATGGCCAGCAGGTCAAGGGAAGGTGATCCTGCCTCTATTCCACACTCGTGAGATCCTACCTGTAGTACTGTGTCCAGTTCTGGAGCCCTGAACACAGGAAAGACATAGAGCTCTTGGACCTAGTCCAAAGGAGGGCCACAAAGATGAGCAGAGGGCTGGAACCCCTCTCTATAAAGACAGGCTGAGAGAGCTGGGGCTGTTAAGCCTGAAAAAGAGAATGCTTCAAGGAGATCTCATAGTGGCCTCCCAGTACCTGAAAGGGGCTACAGGAAAGCTGGGGAAGGACTTTTTGTAAAGGCTTCTAGAGATAGGACAAGGAGTAATGGTTTTAAGCTGGAAGAGGGTAGATTTAGATTAGATAATAGGAAGAAATTCTTTAGTGTAAGGGTGGTGAGATATTGGAACAGGTTCCTCAGGGAGGCTGTGGATGGCCCCTCCCCGGGAGTGTTCAAGGCCAGGTTAAGTGGGGCTTTGAGCAACTTGGTCTAGTGGAAGGTGTCCCTCCCCTTGCATGGGGTTGGAACTAGCTGATCTTCTATGTCCCTTCCAGCCAAAACCATTCTATGTTTCAATGATTAACACACCCAAAGGACTTAGCTTTCTTTTGTTTATAGAGTTGTCTCCTCAATTCTGAGCCCTCTGACTCAAGTTATGAAGTGTACATTATTTTATGCTGTTTGGGTGTTCTAAAGTTTAGATAGTAGAAAAAAGGGCAATCAAAGATAAGAGCCATCTAACGAGAGGAGACTGTTGTTTTTTTCTCCCATGCATCCTTTTGTTGGTTACCTTTTATATCAAACTTGAGAAAAAAATGCTGAGACATTTCTGTATGGAGAAAAAGTAGGAGTATTATAAAGTCAAAGGCTGTATCCTTATCTTTAACTGGCATAACTCCAGTGGTGTTGTCCCACCTTGTTCTTGTGAAGGCATTTATTATGCATGCGGCCATATATCATAAACATATAATCGGTAAATTGTATTTGGGACACAACAATGCACTTTCCTCTCTTGTTTATTTTAGATTTGATTTGTTTGCCATACATGTTAGTTGTCACAAGGTATCAACATCTCTTTACATTCTCTCTGCCATGGTATGATTATTTTATCACCTTCATCACTGTCCTATTAATTGTTCCAGTCGGATTACTTTGGAATACCAACCTATGAGTTTACATTTGCTATTAAACAAAAAAAAAAATAAGAACCAAGAAAAAAAAGCTGTTAAGTGTCATTTTCTGGGCACAATACTGATTCCTATTGGTAAATACATAAAGCATTTGCAAACTGCAGAAATGCTTCATCAACCTTTTTGAGACATTGACAGAATTACATTAACAGTTTTTTATTTTTTTCATATTATCATATCTTTTCCCTAGTCTATGGCAGATGCATATGGCATTGGGACTAATGGATGCATTTATGAGCATAATTGGATGCACCTTTTAGTAACTGGGGAAAAATGTATAGCAAAATATAAAATACAAATATTCCATGATATGACAATGAGTTTTCTTGTCCAATTAGCATAGGAATGACATTCCTGTCTCTTCTAGCTCATGGGGAAACAGTGACTGTCAGCAAAAGGTAAACTGTGTCTAATCTCAGTTTGAAAATAGCCTGCATATATTCTATATGGAAATCAGTAAACTAACCTCTTTGGTTTTGCTAAAAATATGATTCCATAATATTGAACCTTAAATATGCCTACATTTTTCATTTTAATACAAATACATTTGTCAGTAAAAAAACTCCAAGTTTGCATTTCATATACATAAAAGCTTTGGTTTGGAATACATATCCCAGATGGTATTTATCCTTCCCAAAATACAAATCAATATATGGTGAGTTGGGGGTTTAGATTGCTGGGTTTTTTATTTAATTTTTCTTTAATATCTTCCAAAAATAATATCCACAATATCTTATGATTGATAAGGAAGTGCTAGATCTGATGAATAATCAGACTGAATAATCCACAGTTTAAAACACTGAGTGGGCACCCAGCAAATATCTCACCCTGCCTATTGGTAGGGTGGGTGTTAGCAAAGGCATAGAGCCACTCTGTGTTCCTGCATGCACACTGCACAGTGGGTAGGTATACGAGCTGTGTCTTTCTTGGACTTTGCAACTTGCAGGATACCCTCCCCAGAACATGCAGCTTGCATAAATGGGACACCACACTAGGGGAACCTAATTATATAATCAGAATGAGTAAAGGCAGGTAGATTGTAGCTGACAGACTCTATGTGGGATGACTCGATGTGACTGAGGTTCCCTTCTGTCTTTCCAGACATTCGAATTTTACATCCAGTGCTTTGAGACAGAGTTTGCCTTGGTAATTGGGGGTGGGAAGGCCACAGAAATGTTCATATGTAGTGTTGTTGGGTAGAGCTAGAGGAGATAGGCCTATAGGTGAAACTGTTTTGCTGGGCTTCACATATCTTCCTTCGAATCAGACGTCATTTCAGTGAGGGAAGAAGCAGCTGTTGAATACATGTACTTAGGAGGTGAGATAGTGAAATACTGTGCATACATGGGTGGATGAGTAATACTGGTGTTCTTTCAAAAGCAATTCCTAAATGGGAAATAACAACATTCAAGAGTTTAGATAACACCTTTCTCTGAGCAGACTTGTACACCAAGCCTCAGAATCCCAAAAGCACTGCTTGCCCTATACCTGCACTTCATTCCATTTCCCAAAAAAACTCTTCCTGGCCTCCCTGAGGGATAACATAGACAAACCTCTACACCAGCTAGAGGATGGTGTTCCTTTAAAATATTTAAGGACTCTTGCTAACACTGAATATGATACAGTAAAATATATTGGTCATGGAAAGTATCAGTGAGCAAGACAGGATTATATCTTCTTCCTAATAAGAACTGCCTGACAGCCACAGGAAGTTTGGGGTTTCTTTTACAGGTTTAGCAGGTTATCAATATACTGGCATGCCATCCTCACTCCTGTCTTCTCTTTTCACTTGTCTGAGTGGGAGAGGAAGGATCTGTATGTTAGATTTACCCCCATCAAAGCTGCAGCCATGCTGTACAGGTAGTAATTTCATGTTTCAAAACCTCCCCTTACAAGCACAAATACGAGCTGCTGAGCTACAGATATGATTTCTACAATGTGACTGGGAATAGGCTGTATTTCAAGGAGGAACTTATAAGAATAGTTTCTTAAGAAAACTCTGCAGAGTCATAATCTATCAAAACACTTCAACACACTTCAGAACAGTCCTCCAGAAGAAAAGAACATGCTCCATTTCTACATTTTGTAAATAAAATGTTTAGTATTTGGCTTAAATTAATTTTCATTTCACTGCTCCTTTTGTATGCTGTAGCATATTACAACTATTTATTTTTTTAAAATATGTCACTTTATTCAAAATAAAATAAATATAATCAAAGAACTGTTGACTTCTCTGCTTTTTTCACTGGGAAGTACTGGCACCATTTTGAAATAACAAAACACTTCTCCAAATTAGTCAGGCAATTGACTATGGTATACTTCAAACTATTGGTCTCAGGCAGCAATAGCAAATGGAGTTTCCCTCTGACTAGGGGAATACTTACTCCCATGGCCCTATTGTCAAAGACTACCTGCAGTGCACAGGTCTATAATTAACATACAGTTGCAAATTTCCATGCAAATTCTATTGGGTGTTGGTGCCCAGGTGCTGGCAGTGGTCAGATGCAGAGGTGGTCTTCATGAGGAGAGGTTGGGTCTGCCCCATTTCAGGTGCAGCCTGTTCCAGCTGTCTCCAATGGACCCACTGCAGCCCTTCAACCAAGACAGCGGCACCTCTGGGGAAATGTGTTTGAGAAAGGGCAGTAAATGCTGGGAGACAGAGGGACAGGGAAGAAAAGAGCAAGAAACTGCAGAGGGACACTAGGGTTATAGGAGGAAGTTCTCCATTGCACAGGGCCCCAGGGGACAGGGCCAGTGACCTGTGGAGGACCCACACTGAAGCATAGCAAAAGGGTGATAAGGAAAGGGCAGCAGAGACAAACCATAGTGCCCTGGCCACAACCCCCGTACACCTCATGCTGCTCATTGCCTCGCTGAGGAAACTGAGAGTAACCTGCAGCAATAACGAAGACGGGAGGAGAGGACTCTTGAACTGAAGCTGAGGAAACTCATACCAACTGAAAGGGGAAGAAAGGTGCTTTCCCTATGTGGGCAAATTCTTGTTTCTTTTCTTGTTTGTTTTGTATCCTAGAGTCCTAATCAGTACTTAGATATTTATATTAATGATAAATGAAATTAAATTCCACAAAGTCATGTCTGTTTTTTCCACAGCAGTAATTAGTAAGTGATCTTCCTGTCTTTTTTTTTTTTTTTTTTAACCATGTTGGGGAATTTTTATGGTATCCCTTGAGGTGAATTAAACACATTTGTGCTTAGATATAAACAAAAAAGAAAAATGTAATGAATAACTAATTGGGTAGTCCTGCCACAATACATGGTTCTATGTGGAGTCTGCAAAGATGTTTCACAAACTGATTCTTTCTATACACTTGCACCAGCACCACTCCTGAGAGTGGTTGCATGAGGCATCTCAGCCCAGCCTTGGTTCCAACCTCAGACCGCCTCTGCTGCCCAAAGGTGGCCCCTGAGCTTAAGCCCCTGAGGGATCCCATTTGAGGATTGTCTGCAAGACAATGCTGAAGGGAAACTTCATCCCCTTGCAAGGAGTCTGTTCTGCCTCTGGCTTCCCTGCTTCCAGTCAGTTTAATCCCTTCTTGCAGTTGGGTGTCCTTGTCCTCCATGCCAGATTATTCCTTGGTCACAGTTTACCTCTGCCAAGCATTTACAATTAGAATTTCCCCTTCAACCCACTAGCCTTCTCTCCCTCTCTCTCGTTCTTCCTGGTTTCTCTCCCTCCCCTCAGCGCCAGCAGGAGCAGCCGAGTGAGCAGTCGAGTGGGTGCTTGGCTGTGAGCTGAAGCCAACCCACCACAGGCATGGCGAGCTATTTGTGCTTGCTAGGTGTGCAGTTATAGTCCTAAATTACTCACTTTAACCTTTCAGGTATAGGTTCACTGTTCAGTAACCATTAACTCCCCAGGGTAGATGTGCTGATGCTTGTCCTTTAAGAAGGTGAGAAGGTTTGGGGTACAAAGTGGTGCAACTCTGACTTCCACAAGTGCATACTTCAGAAACAGATTGAAATATGTTCCCAAGAGGAATTTGCTACTGTGTCTTGTCTTTCCTTTTCAACAAGACATAGCAAAGACATTACTTAAAACATACAGTAATCTACAATGTTAACAGCTGTCAGTGCATTAAAAATACTTTAAGTTGCCTTTAGATGTTAAGATTTATAAGGATAAGAAACATTGAGTGTGGGGAGGATTATACAACACAAAAGCAAAACACTTTCTCTGACTCCATAAAATCAGGAAACCCTGAACGAACATTTTGTCTCTAAAGCATTTAGGATCTTGATTAAAGCCATTGTTTATAGCCTAGCAAAGATACTACTACATCAGCAAAGCCGGTTTCACTACCAAGCTCATCAGCACAATACGGTCAGCAGGGACATTTTAAAAGGGCTCTTCAGTTATGCCCTGAAGTAGTTTCAGTATCTATGCTTTAAAAATTTGATCAAGAATATATAAAAATCAAACTCCATATTTCATGCTGATGTGTTCAAGTGTGTTACTATCAGGCTTTAACCATGAAAGGAATAGCCCCTTTGTGGAAAAGAATAGCTAGGAGATGAATCAGGGAATAAAAAAGGAAGCTTCAGGAAAGGGTTATGAAATACTGGGTTTATCCTGCAAATACGAACACAGTTTAGGTCTATGCAGTACTTGTGATTAGCACAGCTGTTCTTTCTAGCCCATTAAAAATAAGCTTAGCTGGCCATTAGACAGACTATGGTTACTCCCTCCTTGAAACCCTCCACTGGCTCTTAAACAAATCATCTCACAATTTCTTGTCCTTGCTTCAAGGTCCTGTGATGAAATTTAGGTTTCAGCCTACATTTCGTGGCTGTTTCTGCCACAAAAACCACCTACTTTTTGTGCAAATTAGGCCATCTTCAATAGTCAATTCTCAGACTACACTCTTGGAACTAAGCACCGTTCTAATACTAGTCTGAATGTCAAACCTCTGCACCTTACTTCTAGGCTGAAAGGTTCCTGAAGGACAAGGATGGATTATCCCAAAGAATACTTGTATTAGTGCTGAGTGACCAGTACAGGTGACCCACAACAGGGAAAATAAATAATTTTAAGTTAATATACATGTATTTTCTCCTTTTATTTCTCTGAATTGAACATGTGAGAAGAAAGTTCAAAAGATAAAAATTGTTAATTAGAATCATAGAATCATAGAATCTTAGGGGTTGGAAGGGACCTTGAAAGATCATCTAGTCCAACCCCCCCTGCTAGAGCAGGGTCACCTAGAGCACATCACACAAGAACGCATCCAGGTGGGTTTTGAATGTCTCCAGTGAAGGAGACTCCACAACCTCCCTGGGCAGCCTGTTCCAGTGCTCTGTCACTCTCACAGTAAAAAAATTTTTTCGTATATTCACCTTGAACCTCCTATGCTCCAATTTCCACCCATTACCCCTTGTCCTATCACTGGTCATCACTGAGAAAAGCCTAACTCCATCTCCCTGACACTCACCCCTTACGTATTTGTAGACATTAATGAGGTCACCCCTCAGTCTCCTTTTCTCCAAGCTAAAGAGACCCAGCTCCCTCAGCCTCTCCTCATAAGGGAGATGTTCTACTCCCTTAATCATCTTTGTAGCTCTGCGCTGGACTCTTTCCAGCAGTTGCCTGTCCTTCCTGAACTGAGGGGCCCAGAACTGGACACAATACTCCAGATGCGGCCTCACCAATGCAGAATAGAGGGGGAGGAGAACCTCTCTTGACCTACTAACCACACCCTTTCTAATGCACCCCAGGATGCTGTTGGCCTTCTTGGCCACAAGGGCACATTGCTGGCTCATGGTCATCCTCCTGTCTACCAGGATTCCCAGGTCCCTTTCACCTACACTGCTCTCCAGCAGGTCAGCCCCCAACCTGTACTGGTGCATGGTGTTTTTCTTCCCCAAATGCAGAACTCTACACTTGCCCTTGTTGAACTTCATCATGTTTCTCCCCGCCCAACTCTCCAGCCTGTCTAAGTCCCTCTGAATGGCAGCACAGCCTTCTGGTGTGTCAGCCACTCCTCCCAGCTTAGTGTCATCAGCAGACTTGCTGAGGGTACATTCTATACCCTCATCCAGGTCGTTGATGAAGATGTTGAACAACACCGGTCCCAGTACCGACCCCTGAGGGACTCCACTGGTCACACACCTCCAACCAGATTCTGCCCCATTGACTACAACTCTCTGACTCCTTCCTTTCAACCAGTTCTTGATCCATCTCACTACCTGATCACCAAACCCATACTTGATCAACTTATCTACAAGGAGGCTGTGGGAGACAGTGTCAAATGCTTTACTGAAATCAAGGTATACCACATCTACCGCTCTACCATCATCTATCCACCTAGTAATTTCCTCATAGAAGGCTATGAGGTTAGTCAAACACGATTTACCCTTGATAAAACCATGCTGACTGCTCCTGATGACCCCCATATCCTTGATATGCCTGGAGATAGTGACAAGAACAAGTTGTTCCATCACCTTTCCAGGGATGGAGGTGAGGCTGACCGGTCTATAGTTACCCGGGTCCTCCTTCTTGCCCTTCTTGTAGACTGGTGTGACATTTGCTATCCTCCAGTCCTCAGGCACCTCTCCTGCTACCCATGACTTACCAAAGATGATGGAGAGTGGCCTAGCAATGACCTCCGCCAGCTCCCTCAGCACCCTTGGGTGCATTCCATCCGGACCCATCGATTTATGGATGTCCAGATTACTCAACTGATCCCTAACCCAATCCTCATCTACCTGGGCAAACTCCTCCTCTATCTTGACTTCTTCTGGGGCTATATGAATCTGGGGCTCATGGGGAAATCCTGCAGGAGTAAAGACAGAGGCAAAGAAGGCGTTCAGCACCTCTGCCTTCTTTATATCCTCTGTCACCAGGGCTCCCACCTCATTGTAGGTTGATTTTGCGCTTTTTAATTTTAGAGTGAAAATTGAAAATGAATGAAAGGTCTTTTTTGAACAAAGGACAAGTTTGTATCAGGGATGCCTTTGAATGAGTTTCGAGAGGATGTCCAACCATATCAGTGCAGTGTTCCTTCTTCAGGGTATATACCCTGCAAAACTAATTGATCTGTGTGGGTATAGCTTCCACTGTAAGAGCTAACTGTGATATTTTTATTGCATTGCACTATACAGTGTAGGTATACCTAGGAAGTCTGGATATGTTACTTTTTAAAACCTATGAAATTAAATATTTATATACTTCAGCATTTGTGTCAATTCAAGTTTCTTGCAGTTGAAAATTTTCACTAATCACTAAATAAAATTTTATTCAGTCCAGAAATCCCACTTTAAAAATGAAAATATTCCATCAGCATATATGTGGCATTTCTGTGTGTGTAAAGAGTCCAACTCATTAATGGTCTTCTTCTTGAAGAACATGTTTTCATTCTTGATTTTATTTCATTATACCCTGATGCATACACAAAAATAATGGTAGAATCAGCAATATCAGCAGTGGATATGTCTCATTCCAATAAGCAAAAGAGGTAATGGGTAATTTTATGTGTTAGCTCAGTATAATTGGAATTGTTTCATTCTATCCAGCAGTGTACTCTGTGTACAAGATCCTGACGGACTTAAATCAATATATTTCCACTTGGTGAGGTTATTTATCCATCTTTAAAGTGTCACAATACTGTCAAGGACAGACAAGCAGATGTGTGAAAAAAATCCACAGAGAACCACTCTTTTAGAAGTATCTGCTCTATCAATTGTCATAATGTGTAAAGCAACATAGTAAACCAAATATCAAACTCATTAATGAATCAACATGTAATTGTTGCCAAATATATATAATCAGATTTATTACTGCTAATTGGCAAATGGCGTAGGGTAAAATGATTTGATTTACAGTGAGAAGAGTGAGAGGTGACAGATACTCTAGAAGCTGAAAGTTTTGTATGTATGTCAAGAGAACAGCAGGTGCATTTGTCTGCCACTGAGAAACCCTAGCTACTTGAAGAATGGCATTATTAGTACCTGCTTCACATTCTAGACAGGACCATTCTAAATGCAATTATCTGAAAATGGTAACAAATATATTACTGACAGCTGATTAACTTAACAGCTTATTAACTTTATCTGTAACCATCACAGGATGCAGAAAATGAAACAGAAATAAAGGGGTGACCGACAAAGTGATGCACTTGGGTTTTTAAAGCATTGTTTGGAAGCTAGAAATAAAGAAGATTTATTTACTAGTAAAAAGGTACATTTAAGACTGCCATGGATATGGTCCACTAATTTAAAAAAAAAACAAAACAAAAAAAAACAACCAATCAAACAAAAACAAACCCCAAAAAACACAAACAACAAAAAACCCAAAAAAAACCAAAAAAATACCAAACACCAAAACAGAAACCCTCCCCTAAAGCTCCAATTTCTTGTTCATTTTTAATGCTTATGAGATTAAAAGTACATATGAATACAGTACTGATATTATCCAGTTTTGTATTATTCTGCTTGAGTTTGGACAAAATTGCAACCAAATGCAAAACATTTTAGGACTTACGTCACCTTCAAAGCATAAAGGACAAAGCTGTTTATGTGGGGTCTAATAGGATCTCAGTGTATGAAAGCAATATAACTTTAATATTTTGCGTTGGTCTGATGAACTGAATGTAAACATCACTGAAATTTTCCATCCTTCTAGTGTTTGTTCATTAGAAAAAAGCAACAAACATTTTTTACTGATTCTGGATTGATAAAGTAACTAAATAAGTATTCTTTATTAAAAGGCCTTCAATGTAAATTGTAGTAAATGACAGTTCCCCCTAACCACCCACTCCTGCTTATTTAATGCTCTTACGGATTACCAACAGAGTGAAATCATAGGCAAGCTCAGAGGGAGGCTGGAGGGCTAACACACAAATGGATTTTTTTTTTTACCCTAGTAACGAAAGCACTATTGAAAGTTAACCAGCCAAAGGATGTTATTGTGCAATGCCACACTTCAACCACCCAAAGAGTAAACAGGAACAGTTTATTCTGTTCTATACCAGTTCTGAAAAAATGGTTTTTCAATGAAGAGATAGAGACATTGTTCAGAAAAGTGTAGTCTGTAACAAAGGCCGATAGTTTTCCTAATATTAAAAAATAGAGGTACCATGTCCTTACACAAAACTGCTCCTGACCTTCAGAAAATTGAAAGACCCCTATTTTATGTCACTATGGTGTGTATCAATGCAAAGGTGTTATTTCTAG
This sequence comes from Apus apus, assembly GCF_020740795.1. NCBI lineage: Eukaryota > Metazoa > Chordata > Aves > Apodiformes > Apodidae > Apus > Apus apus. Next base: position 110,723,611 of record NC_067283.1, on the reverse strand, counting down.
TTGTTTCTTAAAAAGAGATGTGGTGGTGAATATTGTGAGAGACGTTTTCAGAAGAAATAGTCCAATTTCCTTTTAGTTAAGTTTTTTTTAAATCTTCTGTGGATATACAGAGCTATCTAAAAGCATTTTGAGAGATGCTGCATTTATAAATTACCGAGGATAACAGTAGCTAGGAACAGTTGTTTCTTCATACTCCTTTAGATTTAATTTAACTCATCATATATATACAAGCATGCAAGGTGTGAGGTTTCACACACAAGTACACACTCTGTACTTGAAATAGTCCTATAATTATTAAATCCAAGTGTTATTTACTTCTGCTTGATAGCATAGACTATGTTCACATGTTTGCTTTGGGGGTTTTTTCCTTCCCCTGAGACTCTAGCCTTTCCTGCAAAACCTCTTGTTCCTGGTACAGTGTCTGCGTAAAGGCAAACTTCTTTAGCTACTTCACTACTCTGAAGTGACAGACATCTTATTTAACTCTGTGAACAGAGAAATCAGTTCCCAGTAAGTCAGAATCCTGAACAGGAATTATGGGCACCAGTAGGAATTAGAGTTAGGCAATATAATTTTCTGTAACAAGACACATTTACAGGAATAATGTAAGTCATATTATATCAGACCAAAGAAGCCGATAACCCAATTTTGTATACCTGACATAATCAATAGCAAATCTCTAGTGAACCCTGAAAAGACAATCTTTAAAATATACACCAAATCCTCAGCAGTCAGGAAGTCCATGTAGAAAAGTACTACTCTTGTGTAGCTGTCAGTGAATTTTCCTTTTATGTATGTGACATTCAGGTTTTGACAGCAGAATATCTAATGTCCTGTGACAGAGAATTCCACAGACAGCTATACCTGAAGAAGTACCTCCTTTTATTTGTTTAGAGATTGACACACTCTGGTCTCGTCTATTGTCCCCTACATCTTGCATTTGAAGAGACAGTAAGCAATCTTTCTCTATCTACCTTCTCCCTGACACTCCTGACATTCTGCAATATTCACATTACATCCAGACCAGACTACTCTATTTAATCATCTTCTTTACAGAAGCCATGTCATACCTTTGGTCATTCTTGTTGCCCTTAGTGGAACTTTTCTTGTTGTAATAAATCTATTCTTATATTTAGGGATCAAAATTGTTCCAAAATATCTAAGATTTGTGCTCATTTTTATCCTGAGAGGTCAGAAGATTTGAGCTCTGTCATCCATTAGGAGGGATTAGATTTCTATCTGTTAGCATACCAAGCCTGTCAGTCTACTGTGAGAAACAACAAAGCAAGAGCTCAAATCAGATGCAGTCTTAGCAAAGACTTTATCTGTCAGGGAGCAGACAACTCCCCAGGTTGCTTTCTAAAATCCCTCAAGTGTTTTAGTGACTGGCTGCATTGATGTCTTGCCTTCTTTAATAGGTTTTAGTCTCCTGGTTTCTTGGAGCTTGCTTCATCAGGGGTTCATTTTTAGAAGTTAATGACCAGTGGTTGAAGCTTCCCATTACCTTCACCAAGGTATGTGGCTACAATCCTGAAGGGCCATTCCATAAAGTTAAGAATACTAGGTGCAGAAATCTCATCTCTTCAGTTACGTAACGTTTGTTTATTCTTTCCCTTTATAAATATAGAGAAAGGTGCAAAAACCAGAATGTCACATCATAAGCTTAAAATTTTCGCTTTGTACTCTACATCAGGTACCTTAAGAGGCCTCCTCAGCAAAATGAATTCTGAATTATTTTTGGATAAAATTGTAATCTTCCCAAAAGGCTAATTTATGAAGGGCTCAATTCTGTAAGAGGTACGTGATGCACATACAGGCTTGCAAATACAAAAACGCTGTGCTTCAGAACACAAACTGTTTTCCAGAAAGAGCCAGAAAAGTTGAGCCATATTATCCAGCAAGGATGGTCTAGATTTCCATCACTCTTCTCAAGTAAACTAACTGCAGAATGAGGCAGACACACTGGCAGGACATTATCCCACAGATCTGGGGCTATAACAGGCTAATTTGCGCAATGCCAGTTCTTATGTATCTACGTCCCCATGAGCTCGTCCTGGGATAGCTACAGTCCTTCACAAACAAGCTGTGCAATCACAATTCAAGAATGTATGCCCACACACACTCTGTACCCTGCTGGGTGGGCAAATAAACAGCAAACATAACGAATGATATAATACAATATTCTGTGCACAACAGTTATGTAGAAATGTTCACAAGACAATGATAAAATCTTAAATAAAGGGAGAGAAGACAATGCCTGTCGTGGTTCCTTGTCTCTCTGTCCTGGCTGGCTCACCAATAAATCTCGTGGTTTGGGGCCCAACACAACAACAAAAGAAACAGCCCCATGGCCGCTCACTCAACTTACACACACACACACACACACACTCTGGAATGAGCAGCAAATCCTCTGGCCACAAAATCCAAGTCCAGTGGCCAAGTTCACCCCTCCTAGTGCCTTCAGGGAATGTTCCACCATGTTCCTCCATGAGTGCAGGGGGACAGGCTGCCATCTCACCATGGGTTGCAGGGATACTTCTGCTTGGGCACCTTCTTCCCATTTTTCCTCACTGACCACCAGCACCACCCTCCTTCCCCAGCACAGCTCTTCTCCCCCCTCCTTCTTTGCTCAGGTGTTATCTCAGTTCTTTTGTATGTTAATCGCAGAGGTGCATCTATTGTCTCTGATGGCTTCTTGACTGGTTTTGGAGCAGGGGGAGCTTCTCAGCTTCTTACCAGAGCCACTCCTGTGGCCCTTCCTCCACTACCAAAAAACCCACCAAACCAAACCAGAACAAATGCGGTGACACGTTACATCTCTTTTCTGCATTACTATGAACACATTCTGGAAAAGAGATTTCTGTCTGAAGAAAGTGCAATTCTAAATCTGATCCGGATAAAAAAAAAAACAAACAACTGAGCAGAGTAACTGAGAAGCAGTTTTAAAATAAATATTATTATATACCTGTGTGACTGTCTTTATATTTTTTTTTTAATTATTATTTTTTTTTTTTTAACTATTTCTCCTGATTTAAGCAATGTAGTCTAGATAATCTTTAAGGTCTCTTCCAACCCAAACTATTCTATGATTCTATTATTTCACTGCAGTTTTGCTATTACTTGCTTGCATGAAGAAGGAGCCAGCAACAGTAACTTTCAGAATAGCCTCAAAAAATGTTGACGTGGAATCCTTGGTATGAGTGTGATACTGAGCAAGTTGTGTACAGCAGAACAACACAAGACTAAGGAGAGGCTCCCTTTCAGCCACAAAGATCTGGTTAATCCACATGGAACAATAATTATTTTTAATATCTTCTTACCTTTCATACATTTTTCCTGAAAAAAAACTATTACTACTACTACTATTACAACTATTACTACTACTATTACAACTACTACTACTACTACTACTACTACTACTACTACTACATAAGCAAATGTAATGCAATATTTCATTCCTTGAATTGCCAACAAATACATTCATGCATATTTACTGTCCATATATCATGCATTTGGAGTAACGTTAAATATCCTAAATTGAGCTTGCAATGAAACCTAAACTCAGCATTAATTTCAGTCTTTCCATGCAATTTGTACTGTTCCCCTAGTTTTCTCACCTTTCTTGTTGACAGTTAGTGATATGTCCAGGGATTTTACTGGTACATGCATATGAATGCTGGTGAGTACTAGAGGACTAATATGTATTACTAATATGTATATATACTAATATGTATTTCTTTATACAAAAAAACTACGCATGTAATATGTTATTCTACGAGAGCAACTCTCATGATAAACTTAAAATTATAGCCATATACAAGACATTTCAGATAAGATGAGGATTGTGGGTCAGGAGATGAGGTATAAATGTATGAAATACTTTGAATTTTCAAATCAAAATGAAAAATATATCTTTTCCATTTCCATTTCTTTTTATTCTTTCATGCTGACAAATCAAAATTAAGTTAGTAATTTCTTCTACTTACAGAATTTTTATTGTTAAGGTTTGAAAAATTGAAGCGTATTTAACTACTAAGATGAAAGGGACCCTTTAAATGCAGAACTAAATGGTCTTACTAAAATGATCCCCTCACAGCGAAAAAGTTCTGGCAGATGAAGTTTGGTTAGAAATGCAGATTATGGTCTTGTTTACTGTTACGTTGTGTTACTGTGTTACTTTCCAGAATTTTCCAGAAATTTGCACTTTATGCTGGGCTGTAGACGTACATTTACGAAACAAGCAGAGAGTATGCAACTTTTTCTTTATGAAAAAATACCTGTTTGCAGAAGCAACATGCTGTCATTTATATTTTTGTTCCCTGCTTGAATGGTTTTGCAAACCTGGTGGCCTGAAACTCCAGTCCAGAGTTTATTATACATTAAAATAAAACTTCTCCAAAGGTGGCTGTATATCTGAGAAATCTCCTTATCCTCTCAGCACATACCTTGCACTCCTCTGTTAAACTGCCCATCTTTTCACATCTGAACTCATCTCCCAGAAGACTCCACAGCTACTTCTCTCTGATCTTAATTTTGGTTTGGAGAAATGGTATGAAGCTTCCCAGCTGGATCTTCTGTGGTGGAAATTGTATCTGTTCACTGCATTCAGTTCCAATGGAAATTAAGGTCCCATGAAGGAGAGGTTCATCATGAGAAACTATCTGTCCTTCCTTTTCTCATTTTTCAGCAGCAGAATCAGAATATTACTTACTTTAAAAACTTCAATTAGTGCCATGCCAAAACTATTTTACTCTGTTTATGGATCTGATCCAGAAAGAGTCACAGATTCATGTAAATATGATGGGACTATGGGACAAAAGAATGCTTCAGCTATAATACGCATTTTGTGCTATGGGAAAAAATGTTTCCCTGTGATATAATTGAACATATTTTGAAAGAGATATGAAAAAAAAAAAATTATCTCACATCTAAAAAAATTAACGGGGACTAGTAATTTAATTTAGCTTTACATATATAATACATATGGAGGGATGAGGGATAAGGCAGTAAGCCTGAGTAGAAGTTTACTTCTCTTCATTCATGCTGTTTGTAGGAAGCTGGAGACAAAAAGCTTGTGACAGTTAATCTTATAAAATCAATAAAAAACTTATATAATAAAAAATGGGAATTGCCTCTTCCAAAGTCAACAGGGCTAGCAGATGCAATATTACTTCATAAAAAATATGTTTATAAATAAATTGTTGTCTTCCTTTTAAAACCACAAGATTGATTAGATTATATATTCTGAGCTATAACAGTGCAACTACTGTATTTTAATTTTTTTTCAAAATGTTTAGAGAAATCTGTCAGTTAAAAAAACAAACAAACAAAAAGAATTGGACAAAAAATCCCATAACAAATAACACTAACACTTTTAATGAAAAAATATATTTAGTTTTCCTAGTTGGTCTTAATTACAACAGTCAGCCTGCCTTAGACAAACACTTGGTATCAGTTGGATACCAAGAGGTCCTGAGTATGTAGGGGAACTGAAGTGATGGGACTGAATAAACTCTTTACCTTCAAATCTTTATTTTAATGAGCCTCTTCAGAGATTAGCTTTGCTGTGCTTTGAAGACAAGGGTCCATTCAGGTTGAGTGGGTGCTTCAGAAAGCATAAAATAATATCATAGAAACATAGAATGGTCTGGATTGGAAGGGAAATTAAAGACCACCTTATTCCAACCCCCTTGCCATGGGCAGGGACACCTCCCACTAGACCAGGTTGCTCAAAGCCTCTTCCAATCTGCCCTTGAACACTTTCAGGGATGAGGCATCCACAAGTTCTCTGAGCAACCTGTTCCAGTGTCTGACCACCTTCATAGTGATGAATTTCTTCCTAATGTATAACCTAAATGCTCAAGACAATTCTCAGAAGCTACAGCATCTTTCTCAGCAGACCCAGGCACACCATCTGTGGGCAGCCTACAAGCTGGGAACATGTTGGCTGGAGGATGGGAGATAGTGAGACAAAGCTAATTTTTTTAATCTGGTTGAAGCTGAACAGTAGGAAAAAGCAGAAAAGTGCAAGAAAATGGTACAGTTAGTCCAGCTAGATCTTGCAGATGTTAACATTTTACAAGATTGTGAAATATTTAGTTTAAATTATTTTATGAGATGTTCAGTTAAATATCTAATGCCATAGGATTCTAATTCTAAGGCCTTATCCCTTATTTTCTATTTATGAAATAGAAATTAAATTTTATAGGAACCTGTAGCTTCCTAATACCACAGTGTGGGAAATCACTTGGACCTTAAAGGAAAATATGATGAAAGACATGGATGACACTAAGTATTTAATATGGGTGGTCTGAATGACAGAGAGTCTAAGGTAATATGGACCATTCACAGATGTTAAATTAGTGGATGACGTCTTCTAAAATGCATGTAGGGTAGATGTATAAATTAACGAGAGTTTGCAGACTGGCAAATATGACCCCCATCTACAAGAAGAGCAGAAAGGAGGATCCAGGGAACTCCAGGCCTGTCAGTCCGACCTCAGTGCTGGGGAAGGTTATGCAGGAGATCATCTTGAGTGCCATTATGTAGCATTATGCAGCACGTGCAGCAACCAGGTGATCAGGAGCAGTCAGCATGGGTTTGTGAAAGGCAGGTCCTGCTTGATTAACCTGTTCTCCTCCTATGACAAGATGACCCATTTAATGGATGAGTGAAGGGCTGTGGCTGTCATTTACCTGGGCCTTAGTAAGGCCTTCAACACCATTTTCCTCAGCATCCTCCTGGAGAAACTGGCTAAATATGGCCTAGACTGGTGTACGCTTCTGTGGGTAGGAAAACTGCCTGGATGTCCTGGCCCAAAGAGTTAATGGAGTTAAATCCAGCTGGTAGCCAGTCACAAGAGGTGTTCCCCAGGGCTCAGGGTTGGGGCCAGTTCTCTTTAATATCTTCATAAATTACCTGGATTAGGAGTTTGAGTGCACCCTCAGTAAGATTGTAGATGACACCAAGGTGGGAGGGAGTGTTGGTCTGCCTGAGAGTAGGATGACTCTACAAGTGGGACCTGGACAGGCTGGATCAATGGGCCAAGGACAGTTGTATGAGGTTCAACAAGACCAAGTGCCAGGTCCTGCACTTCAGTCACAACAACCTCATGCAACACTACAGGCTTAGGGAAGAGTGACTGGAAAGCTACCCAGAGGAAAAGGAGCTGGGGGTGCTTTTATGAGTAATTTCATTTAGAGGCATTAAAATTCAGTGGGATTTTTCTACTCTGAGCTGTGAAGACCAGCTCAGCCACTCTTATTTGTCACTTAAATAGAAAAAAAAAAAAAAAAAAAAAAAAAGAATGGAAACTAATTTTGTGGTATAAGTTTTATAGCTGTTTTATCATAAACTCTTGCCTTAATGAACTGCAGAATAATAGAATAAAATGGAAATGCTTATTATTAATTGTCTTCTCCGTCCATATTGCATATGTATGGACATCTGTAATTGTCCTCCAAAGCCAAGAAAGTAATAATGTTCCAGCAAGATTCCAGAAACAAGGTATTTTAATAAAAAGCAAGTATAGGTTCACTAATAATAAGCACATATTATTCCTCAGATTTCAAATAGGTGAAAGATTTGTAACATTGATATGTAGTGTACTGGCCCGTTATGTTACAATATTGAGCACTACTTCTTATTTCTTTAGTGCACCATCTGTTCATAACACTTTCAATAATTGGCTCCCACGGATAATATTAGTACATAACAGAAAGTAAAGTTTGCTGATAATTCCCATGGACATTGTTTTAAATAGTAATCTGATATACAGATAAGAAAGTGTCAATATTTAGCAGCTAGGAATAAGGTAGTGTGCTTGGCTGGATACTCTGTGCAGAAACGGATTTTCTCTAATGTGACACCTAAACTAGACCATGTGCACTGGAAAAAAGCCAACATCTAAGTCAAATTGTAAGATGTTGGCATTTGTCAGAAATTATGTGATTCAATGTTATAAGGCTAGTAAAAAAAAACAGAACAAAATGTAAATATTTAGCCACAGAAATTCAGATAATCTTTGACAACTGAACAAAAGATAACTTTTAATTGATGTACAAGATTGGATCATAGAAATCATGTCCACAGATAACCGCTATTGCCCACACAAAATGGAAAATATTTTTTATTCTGCCATGGTAGAAGTTATTTGGGGGTTGTGTATTTTGTTAACACAGAATTCTGCTTTTAACTTAACTAGTTGTTTTACTTTCTACAGGCTGGAAGTTTTGTATGGCTCAATGGTATTTAACAAGAAAAGAAGTAAAGCCTTCATGTGGTTTTAGTCTTATTATCTGAACAATGAACGCCTCATTTTGCTTGACTTCCTGTGGGAAGCGCTTCCTCTTCCTCCCCACACAAGTCTAAACAAAATGCCTCTTAAGCCAGCAAAGCCCTTCTGCTGGTTATTCCCAGCTAACAGACCAAGACCAGGCCTGCTGCTCAAGGACAAACGGCAGCAAAACAACAGGTGCGGTGCAAGGCAGGAAGGCTGGGCAACAGGTGATGCATCGCCCTGCCAGTCACCGCCCGAACCTGGGGCTCACGGCTGCCAGCCGGCTCTGGACATTAGTATGTTTATGCAGCGTGGGGATGACACTGACTGGACCGGGGGGGTCACCGGGGTATAAAAGGCCACGGGTTCAGCAGGAGAGCGACCTGCTCGGACGCGTCTTGCGTGGGGACACCCCCATGGGACTTGCCCTGCTGCGGAGCCTGGGGCCGGGGCTCTGCCGGGCCCCGGGGACCGAGCCTGAGCCGGAGCGGTGAGCGTGCCGGGCTCTGACCCTGCGTGCCGGGCTCTGACCCTGGGGCACCGGGGCCTTCCCGCAGCCCTCGGGGCCCGAGCCCCCGCACCCCGTTTTGCTGCCGCTTGCCGGGGAAACCAAACCGCTGTAGCCGCCCGGACCGGCAGCACCGCTGTCCGGAGAAGCCGAGAGGGAAGGGGGGGCTGCCCCGCAACCACTGCCCGGAGGAGACGGGGGGAGGCCGCCCGTACCCGCTCCGCGGGGAGCCAGCCCGCTCCCCGAGCATTGCTGCTCGCCGGAGCCTGCTTTAAGCCTTAAAGCTTAAAGCCTGGCTTGAGCTGCCCCAGCCTAACACCGGAGCCGAAGCCAAACCGGACGGGAGCCCGGCTGCTGGGGGCCGCCCCTGGCCCCTACGGACCTGCTGCCGAACCCTGCCCGCTGGAAACGAAGCCTCGTCCCAGGAGCCACGCGCTAAGGAAGGGTAAACACACAGACACGCTCACAGACACACTCACAGACACACTCTAACTTTCCCGCGGGGCTCAACTCCTCCTTCCCTCTCCTTTGATCCACAACCCTCCCTCGGAGAGGACGCCTTAAGGGCACAGTCCATTTTGCATTACCTCTCTGAAGGACACATTACTACTGCATATACACATCCGTGGTAGCCATTTGTCATCATTACATTTTCCCTAAACATCACCCTTCCGTTTGTGTTAACCCTCAATAAACCGGTCAATTCGTCAAGTAAACATTGGTCTCAGTAGCAATTTGTGGGCGTGGTGGGGTGTATCTAAATACCCTGTACACACTGCCGCGTGTGACCCTCGGTCTTACTCAACAACCCCTTCAAACTGGGGAGGGAAGTCACGGAAGCACCTGACAACCGAGAGCCCCCCTGGCATCGGCTCAGGACACTTGCATCTTTTAAATTGAACAAAAATAGGACAATGCTTACCCATAGACCATGCTGTTGCCAAGTGCATTGTCATTTTAAAATAGATGGCCTAGTTTGTGACTAAGAGACAACAAAACTGACATTTTAAATACATATGCAACTGCTGCTTTGTAACCAGATGATATTACCCAGAGAAAGCTAAATGAACCTGTATGCTTCTAAAGGAACACAGAATATAATCAGAGATATCTAACCACCAATTCTATAAGATAATGGTTTAAGATAAATCTCTAGGTTTCCTTCAAGTCCCAAAATGAGCAACATGACAGAGTGGGGGCAGGGGTTGGTGGTGTGGAACAAAAACCAAAATTGTCTTGGATGCTTAATAAAATGTTCTACTATATTGGTCTATCATTTCCAGGAAAGGACAGCTTTTTTTTTCTGGGTTTGTTTGAGAGTATGAGAGAATTCTTAGAAGATCGAAGAGTCACAACCAATCTCACCTACTGTTCTGCTTTCACAATGCCCTTTGTGACCTAGTCTTAAAGAGTTGAAACATGTAATACATCATACATATGAAATAAATAAAACATCTGCAACCAAGTGAGGATAAAGTCGTATGTTCCAGCTAGAAGTCATTGCTTAAAACACTACTGGAAGACTCCCAGCTATTACAGTGGAAATCATGAATAGAAGTGTTATGGACATGTCTATACTAACTCAATACTTAAAGGATACATGGATATTTCAACTTAAAACATCATGAAAATCAGTTTTGTAAATTGCTTAGGCTTCAAATTTAACATTAAATTCTTCAAAGGAAAATTATCTATGATGTCCCTCAAAGCTGAGCATGATGATCTCTCTGAGCTTTCAGGCCAAGAAGAATGGAGTTTAAATCACAAAGGAAATATACATAAATACAAAGAGGACTCAAAAAGTCATTATTAGATAAAGTGCAGAGAGATGAAATTAACTTTCAAAATAGCTGATGCAATGAAGTGGTATAAATGTATTTATGAAGAAAAAAATTAATTTGAGGAGACTGATAAGTAAAAGACAGTAATCAAGTCTGCTATAGTATGTGGTCAGCTGTCCTTTTCAAAATACCACTTTTATTAATGTTACTATTATGGTTTGTTTTTTCTTTAATGTGTCGAGAGGCCAGTTTTATATTACAGTTTCCAGGATGAAACTCTTTCTGTCATGATGTAGGACAGAATGATTCACTGAAAAGCTCCAAATAGTAATAAATTTAATGGCAACATGAGATTAACAGGAAGTAAAGGCTTGAAGCCTCCCTCCACACATAGATATCCCACCGGAATGGGGAGCATGATTTTTCAATAGATTCACATGTGTTTGGGCAACTTTGGAGTTGAAGAAAGGATAAGATCCAGCTGAACCTTTCCTACAATTAAAGCAATTATCATGTCTTCCAGGTTGGTTGTGCCATGTTTGATAATTCCAGCTTCCTGCTGCGTCCTTTCTTCTGCCAGAAAATGGTTAATATTTTCCTCCTTTACTTGACCAAGCCTGTTTTTACAAAACTCTGGAAAGCCTAATTAACTGTAAAATTTATTTGAAACTAAGCAACTGAGTCTAAAGGTTTAGGTGTGAACATCACAGTGTGATTTCTGTAGGACATGAGACTGAAAAATAAGTCTTATAAGGGTACTGTGCAGATACATAGGGAGAACTTCAGGTTAAAATCTCCAGAGAATAATCCATGTTGCTGCTGCTTCTCACTTACACACGTTTCAATTTGTGGTCCTCAAAACACCTCTTTGTCAGCATAAGGAAAGGAGTTACAGGTGTGTATATGCAAATATATATGTATACGAATACAGATATTCTGCCGGGCATGTGCGCTTGCAGCCCAGAAAGCCATGTCCTGGGCTGCATCAAATTAAGCATAGTCAACAGGCCAAGGGAGGTGATTCTCCCCTTCTTCTCCACTCTCATGAGACCCCACCTAGAGTACTGTGTCCAGTTTGGGAGCCCCAAACATAAGAAGAACATGGAACTGCTGAAGTGAGTCCAGAGGATGACCGCAAAGATGATCAGAGGGCTGGAGCACCTCTCCTATGAAGACAGGCTGAGAGAGCTGGGGTTGTTCAGCGCCGAGAAGAGAAGGCTCCGTAGAGACCTCATAGAGGCCTTCCAGTACCTGAAGGGGCCTACATGAAAGCTGGGGAAGGACTTTTCACAAGGTCATATAGTGAGAGGACAAGGGCTAATGGCTTAAAACTTGAAGAGGGCAGATTTAGATTAGACATTAGGATTAAATTCTTTACTACGAGGGTGGTGAGACACTGGAACAGGTTGCCCACAGAAGCTGAGAAAGCTTCATCTCTGAAGTGTTCAACGGCAGGTTAGATGGGGCTTTGAGCAACCTGGTCTAGTGGTAGATGTCCCTGCCAATGCAGGGAGATTGGATTTAAATGATCTTTAAGGTCCCTTTTAACCCAAACCATTCTGTGATTCTATGATTCTATATATAAACACAGACAGGTATATGCATGAAAAGCAATATGAGAAGCACAGTAGGTCAATACACAAAATGTTTGTAAATTAGATGGAAGGGGAAAGAATTATGGTGCAAACACTGGTACAGACACTTCTATATAAAGTTTTGCACAAGAAATCAACACATTAAATGTAATCCTGACTCTGGTAGTAGAAAAAATTGATGTAGGTACAGCATGATTCAGTCTTTGAGTTTGATGCCTACATAGAAACCCTTTCTATGTTTTTTTCTAGTAGATGGGCAAGAAAAATATCATATGAATCTGAAACAGAAGGGGTTTTCCTCTGTATGAGAGCTGGGGAACAACAACAGCAACGTGGAATTTAACTGGCTTTGTGAAGTACTGCAAACTTAACCTATGTGTCTTTTGAAATTTCAGTGGAAAATATTTTGCATTTGAGTGGATCAGTTTTTAGAACTGATATTCAGCTCCTCACTGAAATAACGCAATTAAAATTGCAGATGACAGAAGTAGACAAAACCATGATGGATGTAACGCAGTAGAAAAACGAGGCTAATTCCGTGCAGTGATTGGGTGGTGAGACTAAACAAATGGGCATACTTTTTCAGTGTGTAATTAATTAGGTTATAGAAGTCTTTGCCTCAGGAGAACTTCAGAGATAGGTTTTTAAAGTCATTGAAAAATCAGAAGTTCCTTTATGTAGGAAAAAAAAAAAGAAAAAAAAAAAAAAAGTTGGTGAAAAGCCAATTAAATACTAAGAGGGAGATGCATTCCCAGTGGAGAAAAACCCGTCTTGGAAGAAGCTGGGTGTCATCCCAAGAAGTGCCTCCATGTACTGAAGTGAATGCTTAAATTTCCCTTAGTTAACAGATCTGCTGGGCTCACAATACTGAGTTTGATTAATCGTTACTTCAACACAGAACTACCATTATTCCGGTATTAAATCTGTTCTTTTTTGTACATTCAGACTGAGGAATGACAAGCTGGTTAAATATTAGACCATTTGCATTATAGTTCATTATTTTATTCATTAAGTAACCAATTATATGAGAGAGTTTGACTTCTGTCAAATGGAAAACAGAGAGTTCTCCTAGAATTTATTTTTATTAGGACTCTTCAAACTATTTCACTTCACAAAATAAAAGGAAATGTCTCGCAATTTTATTTTCTTTTTTTTATGACACCTAATATTTGTGCTACATTTTCATAATAAAACTTGGCAAAAATTGAGTTTGCATCATTTTCCCTAACCAGTTTTGTGTGTCACATTTGATAAAAAGTACTATACAGAAGCTTTATATACATCAGTTGGAAAGAATATCAAGATAATTTGTTTATTAAAACCAATGCACATTGCAAAAAGGATAGAAAGGAGGGACCCTAATTCTTCTCTCTTTTAAAGTGCATTTTAGGATGTGTAATAGATTCTGGAATTGCTTAATCTCTTGACAAAAACTCTATAAATTGCAATACTCTTCTAATAATCACATGATATTTCTTTCACTCCCAGGACATTACCACACTAGTGGGAATTATGGTCACACTTTGAGAGGATTTGATTCAGTCTTAGGGTAGTAATTGCGTGTTAATTAAATACCAATTGATTATGAAAATGTAAGTGCAGAGTTTTAGTGCATTTGTACTGGGTACCTAAACTGTATATCTTGATTAGAAAGTTTTGAATGATAGTTGACAGATCCTGGTATATCTGAAAATGTTAAAATAAGTGATGTTGAAAAGTGAAGAAAGCAATTGCTTGATGTTCAAGGACACCATGGAAGAAGTGATTACAAGGGTGTTCCCTATTAAACCATATTTATCATTGGTTGTGATGCAGTAATTTTAAGGCTTTACTAAGCCTAAGGGCTTGGTTTGCTTTGGTTTTCTGCTATATAAGCAAGCTACCATACTTTGCTTTCTACAAGAAGAAAAAAATTTGAAGAAAAGGTGTAATTTCTGTCTTCTCATGCCCTGGACATTATAACCACTGGAGCAAAGAGAAGTTTCTCAGGTAGGTAGGTTTATGCTATGTCCTGTGTTGAATAGCCAGTCTGGAAAAGCAAAGCTTTTTTGTGCTTTTTTAAATGTCGGGTCAAGCACCCTTTATAAAACCTGATCCATACACACGTGATTAGAGATTGGATGAAATCTTAGGATTCACAAGAAGATACAGTTAGTTTGCGACAATCAACAAGGTTTTTTCTGGTGTTTAGTGTACCAGGGACTATGTTGAGAGAGAAACATTCTTCAGGCTTGGCTTCTGTGTTAAGGTGTGAGCTACAGATCAGGCTTTCATCACTTTGTAGAACTCCATGATTTTTAGGTGATGTGTTAGCTGAGTTTTGTGTATAGATGTGAAAGATGCTTTTACCAAGAAGAACAGATAACACTTAACCCAAGAGATTACAGAAGAAAACCAAATGGCAGGATGTTTCAGTGCTAGCAGAACAGGTAATATTCTAGTAAAAAAAAATGCTTCTGATTCTAGCATTTTTCTAGCTTATGTATGTACAAACAACTCATTCAATCTACTTAAATACCCACCAAAACAAAACAAAGAAACCCCACTCAAAATTATTTTGTGGTTTTTTCTGCATTGGACTGTTAATTTCTATGGTAAGACCTTCAGGGTTTAAATATATAAGTGTCTTAGACTATGGGATATTATAGCAGGAATGAAAATGACTCTAATACAATCTGAACAATAGCAGCTGCTTTAATCTGCTGTGCCAGATTTATTTCTGGCACTGTTCCTTCTGTTTCCTGTATGCAAACCCAGTGGGGGTGAGGATATCAAGACTGAGTTTGTGTGAACAGTCATCGACAAGATTTTGCCTTTCTATTGAAAAGGAAGAAAAAGAGAGCATAGATCTGAACTGCCACTGGACTGACAAGCTTAAACACTGAAGTTCTGTGTTTGCCAGAAAAATGGCTGTATAACAAACAGACAATAGCAGACCAAGCTTCTGCATGCAGGTCTGTCAGCATCCCTGTTCAGAAAAGGTTAGGGTTGTGGGTGAGAGGCCAGAGCAGTTCTTCATGGCCATACATCCTGGGAATCTCGGTTGCATTAGGAGGAGTATTGCAAGCAGGTCAAAGGAGGTGATCCTTGCCCTCTACTACCCACTACTGAGTCGACACCTGGAGTACTGCATCCAGTTCTGGGCTGCTCAGCATAAGAATGTCATGGATATACTTGAGCAAGTCCAATGAAGGCCCACAAACAAGACTAATGGATTCAAATATCTCTCCTATGAGGAAGAGTTGAGAGCAGGGACTGCTCAGCTGGAGAAGAAAAGGTTCAAGTGGGATCTCATTAATATCTATAAATAACTGAAGGGAGGGTGCAAAGAGACCTCCTGAGTCACATCTGAACATCAGCACTTTTTTACTGTAAGGGTGACCAAGTGCTGGAACTGATTACCCAAAGAGGTTGTGAAATCTCCATCCTTGGAGATACTCGAAGGCTGAGTGGATGTGGGCCTGGGCAACTGTTCCTGTGTGACCCTGCTTGAGGGGGAGTATTGGTCCAGATGACCTCCAGAGGTCCTCTCCAACCTCAACCGTTCTTATTCAGTGATCCACTTTGGCCTCCCTGTTGTGATTGTCAACAAAAACATCTACTGTAAAGAGTTTTTTTCGCATAAAAAAGCTAGACAGTGACCAAGTACCAGAATTTAGCATAGGACAATGAACAAATTCATAAATTCAGTCACCAACCAGCAGAACATAACTTCAGAAAACAGCCAGAGGCTCCAAGATCTGCACTGCCATTGTTTGTACCTTGAGTCACTCTTTATCTTCAGCAAGGGTGCCCAGCCCTTGGCTGAGACCATATGGTCCTCTTTGTCCCATGTTCTCAGAATGACAGGCTTTGTCTTTCTCAAGCTTTAGTAATAATCACTGTGGGCCCAACTGTGGGCTCCTGTGGCAAGCAAGCTGCAATACCTCTTGAATAATTCTATACACCACCACACTTCAATGAGAACCTTTGAAGTTGATTATTTTTCTGCAGGAGAGGAGGTCACCTGCTACCCCTTTATTTTAGAAACAACATTCTAATTTTCAGCTAAGACTGTTTTTCCACCTCCGCCCTCCCTTTTTTGGGGCACTAAGGGAGTAGAAATTCCTACACTAGCCAGTCGTACCTATCACAAATACCTGAAGCTATGCAAGAATGCAGTGAGAATTTTTTTCTCCCTCCTTCTCAGCAGGACTGTATCTCACCCTGCTGAATTCCAACCTTTAGTACCTCAACTGTCAGATAATGGATTTCTATTTATTTTTAAGATCTCTCACCCTTTACAGAGAACACAGGAAATATTTGGTATATTTCTTGCTCTGAAATGGAAGTCTGTGCTTTCAGTATATGTTACCCTTTCGTAAGTATCGGAAAGCTGGAGGAAAGGTAATAAGAAAAGGCTTGATTTTTGTGGAAGTGGTTTTTTTTGTTTAACTTCAGGATTCTTCCTTCCTCACAGCTTTACATCAATATTATTTATAACTATGGGACTGGGTGGAAAAATGACAGCTAAAGGTTTGTGAAAAGGCAGTTGTGGTGTATATCTTATTCTACTCACTGGGTACAAGACAAAGCTTCACTTGAAAGTCTGGAAATTGGGTATTATCTCTGCTATTCAGTAGAGAACAATAACAGGTTCTTCATATTGCAAGATAAGCACAGAAAAAACCTGAGAAGCTCTTTATCAGTGTAAAATACTCTAAGAACAATACATGCACATTTGGATAGAAATAGAGAATGATTACATTTTGACTAAAGAAAAAGAGCTTCTCTCAAATAAAACAAAAGAAGACAGATAAATATATTTTACCAGCAAAAACAGTATAATCAAATATGGGGCCTAATGTTGCTTTATGTTTGCAGTGACCACTTTCCAAGGAATGGACTTTGATAAATAACTCTAGAGATAAAATACTGCTTCTGTGTGTGAAGCTTGTTAGTTTTATGCTGATGTGTCACTGATGGCTCAGAGAAATAAAGAGAAAAAGAAGGGAAACATGGTTGATCAAGTAGTTCACAGCAGTAATGTACATATGAACTTATTAAAACTTCTATGCACATATATATTTACAGAAGGATATACTTACACAGAGTGTTGTACTCAATCTATTCTCTATGAGATAAAAGTTATTTTAATATAACACAGAAAATACTGAACTGTCTGTTGAGCTTTGAAATAATAACAGGGAAAAAAAGAAACTTGGTCTCCCCGTGGTATTTTAATTATAATACATAATATTATACACAAATGCTGTGCACAGTTGAATAAACAAGACTAAGCAAATTACCTCTAGTGGGAAAAAAGCCACTGGAATACCTCACCTTCTTTTTACTGGTCAAAGTCTGGTCAATAGAAGAAACAGGCACAGTGCTGAAAGGAGCAATACGATAACAGAAAGAGATAACACCTGAAAGAGCATCCATTCTGTACAAAGCATACTATTCTACTTCTGTTGTGAGCACACCAACACATATGCAACTTACTTAGGCTGATATTAGGAAGAGGGTTGTGGTCAGTATGAAGACCAGTGATCCAAAACATGGGTATTAATGCCAGCTAAGAAAAAACATTCTGCTGCTGATTCAGCAGCTTTATATCTAATTTAAAATATACAAGTACTCATTGTCTTCTGCCTGACTAAAATTTTTCTAATCCAAAGTAACTGGTAAATAGCTTGCCAAACTGCAGCTTAAAACCCTGACATTGGTTGGGTTATGTGTAAGTAAGGGGGTTTTAAGAATGAATTGAAATGTTTTATTTTCTTAAGCTTATTCTGACTGTAACTTACTTACAAAAAAGATTTCTCCAGCCTGCCTGCCCAAGTGACTATGCATCTCTTACTCACACTGCATATCATGAAGCATACTGTGATGCATCAAGCTGTATATCAAAATTAGAGAGGAATGAATCATAGCAGATTGAAATTTTGGATAGTTCACTTTTCCATATCTGTGATTTGCAAAGTGGAGCTAAGTAACTCAAAAGACTGGCTTCTTTTGTGCCTAAAGATAGCAAAGAGTCAGTAAACACTGGAAATATCTTCAATTCATTTTTCCAGTATTTGAATGTGTAGTCTCTTTCTGCTCTTAGCCAGATGTTCTGCCAGTACTACTTCCCCCTCC
Source organism: Apus apus (assembly GCF_020740795.1). Classification (NCBI taxonomy): domain Eukaryota; kingdom Metazoa; phylum Chordata; class Aves; order Apodiformes; family Apodidae; genus Apus; species Apus apus. Next base: position 110,705,326 of record NC_067283.1, on the reverse strand, counting down.
AGGCATTGCTTCCCTTCCTTTCCACCAAGCAGCATATTATTCTTCCTTCTTCACATACCTGACACTCAGTTGCAGCTCTGCTACCAGCCCCCTCACACCCAGTAGATTACAAACAGAAGTTGGATTTAGCTGTTTGTCTGCTTGCCTCCTGCTATTGCATGCACAGGTCTGAGATCTTCATAAACTCTGTCCACAGGCTCACTATGCTCTATGCCTGGTTCCCTCAGAAGTCAAGTGCTTAAATATAGCCTTAGTCCACAAGTATAATATCCCACATTTTAGGCCACGTGAAATAATGAAAACCTACCAACTATTGTTGAACCTCAGATCTATTTCTGAGTGAAAGTTCTGGTCTGACTTTCTCTTCTACAGGTCAGCTCAACCATCCTCTAATGCAAACACAACAGTCTTAAAAGAACAGTAATGTGTCACCCAGTGATTCATCATCCTGCAAGTCAGTACTAGAATAATAATTTCCTGACCAGTGAAGTACCACCATGTGATATAAGAAAAGCTGACAGTTTAAAAATATACAGGAAAGAATGCATTTTCAAAGGCTTACTAGTCAATACTCTTGGAGAAGTCGCTTAAATAAAACTGTAGTTTGTAAGCCTATGCTAAATGTTTGCCCTGAGGCCTTATTCCAGTCCCATTGATGCTGATGGAAGCAGAATCCACTGAGGCAGAAACAGCAGGCTGGAGCAGCTAAACTTCAGCTATGCTAAAATTCACAGCCTTTTGCAATCTCTTGCTACTGCAGAAGGAATGAAGCCAATCAAGTCCGGGCTTTCCCTGCTCTTCTTGCTGTCAAATTCTTCCTTTCTCTATGCCCAAATATTTTTTACTTGCTACATCTGTTGTGTCTCTTACAGTTCCTGCTTTGTAGATCCAGGGTTTATGAACCAAGAAGTTTTGACAAATAAAACATATCAAAAGCTTGAGAAGATCTGCCTTCATGCTCAGGACAATGGTTCAGTCTCATAAAAGAATAATAAAATATCTGTGTGTGCTAGCATTAACCATGTCCTCTCAATGCCTTCCACATTAAGCTAGTGCTTGATTTATGTCATGAAGCATTACTCTTTATATCTTTTTTTTTTTTTTTTCATCTTATCTGAAGATGTTCTCATTATCCATATAAATGTCTGTTTTTCTTTCTGAACTCTATGTCTCAGTGAAATCCTACGGCAGTGGGTTTGACTGATTAATTATGCATTGTATAAAAAGTTACTCCTTTTTATCAGTTTTAATTTATTTCTTTCAATTTCATGTATTGTGTCGCTATTCTTGTCTCATGACAAAGGGCAAGTAAGTTTATCTTGTTTTAAAATCTCTTCATATCACTTTCCCTGACATGCACCATTATTATATCCCCATTATCTATTGCTGCAAGGATCTCAATATGTCTTGATCTTTGCATGTCACTGGCTTTCATTGTTTGTTTTTCAGTGCCCTGAAGATTTTCTAGTAGATATTCAGGTCCTGGTTAACTGGATCATCATTGTATTTCTAATAAAGATGTTCTACAGATATTTAGAAGAAATCCAGGGACCTTGAAGATGAAGGACTACCAGCAAAACCACGTTTTTTCTACGCTGACCTCTGATCAGTGTTCATCACTGCATAGTAATTCAATTTGTGGAAGCCATACTCATGCAATGTTGAAGTTTATGTTGCTAATCAGTTTTAATTAGCTCTTCTCCAAACTTTTTTTTTTTTTTACTCTCGTCTTATCTAGAGGCTTAATTGTGATTCATTTCCCTCACTATTCTTCTGCCCTTTGCTTAAGTACTCTGTGAGCACAGAGCAACCTTAAGGATTTGGGGTGCTTTAGAGCCTACCTCCCTCCCTCCTCACTTGGCACAGCCATACAACATGGGGTAATGCACACTGAGCTTTGCAGTCATCCCTCCTTCATCCTTAGGGTTCATATCTCCCTATTCTGACATGTAGCAGTGCTTAGCAATGGTCAGAAGGGCTATATTGAGAATCCCTCTCAAGAACAAAAAGTTTCCCTGGATTTTGTCACCATAAAAGGAATGTAGAAGGGCAGCCTGTCCTGGCTATGCAACAGACAGTCCAGATCTGGGAAAGATCCTGGTTGAGGAAAACAGAAACTAAAGCTTAAAAGCTTTGATCACTTGTATTTGAATATAAATCATGTTTAGTATAATTAGCAAGAAAAAAAAATCTTATAAATCTAATTAAGTTTCAGTGTTGATATGTCCTGTATGAATACTCTCATACAATTTCAACTCCATCTTACTTTTTCCTTTAGTTTAAAGACAGTTTATGACTGTAATAAACAATATACTTGTGATTCGGAACACAGCAGGAGATAACTTGTAGCATCTTACTATTGAAGGGCAGATAATTTCCTCCTGGCATTAGCTCTGAGCCTTATCACAAGATGACTGTGGTGGAGGGGAAGGAAGTACAGAAAAAAGCATGACAAAAAGCAAATCCTCACTCTGTTGAAACCATCTTGCTGTCGTTTAATTACAGGATTTCAGGAATCCCCAGATTAGTTAATGGAAATCTTTATGATTTGCCTTGGTAATTATTGGAATGAAATTTCAGGAGCTGAGATAATTCCCAAGGGAAAGTGCATCTGTGTACTTCAAATTAGCTGCTTATATGCTTGCTTAGATTCTTTACATGCCTTCCAAAGCATGATGGCATATTAAAAGATATGCTCAGGTTGACAGATTAAGAAGGAATAAATCTTTGGTGGATTACCTTGGCAGAAATTTCCCCACAGTGTTTCATGTAGAGTGTTTCTCCTCCTAGAAAGATAGCCCAAAGGAATTCAACTCTTTCTAGGGATATCTGCCTAAACCCCAGGAAATCAATGTTAGGAGAGTAAAAGCATCTTATTCAAGAGCCTCAGCCTCTCCTGAAGCTATGCAGACCTGGAAGCCCTGGCTGTGTCCAGGGCTGGTGTAATTTTGACCCCATATATGTGTAGCAGGCTGCCACAGTTTAAGGTTTGTGTCCGGTCACATCGTAAGACTAACGAATGGAGTTGATACTATTGGAAAAGGAGTAGGTTTTAGCTTCTGAAGGCACAAAGGTTGCAATTCTAGTCCCAGTCACTTTCATGTGTGAGATTATAAAGATAAGGCTTTTCTTTTTTACTATTTTATTTGGAAACTTTTACAGCATCCCTTATGCTTTTGAGCTAGGGCATCAGTTTAGAGTTATGGGTATTCAAAAGTGTTCCCATGAACTTGATGCTTTCTGTTTGTTTTAATCCCTAAAATCCTTTCTTATTATTTTACTTATTTGTAAGGTTACTATAAAGTGCTAATTCCTCAGTATTCATTCAAGTTTTATACCAATATGAAGCTCTGAAAAAACGAGGAATCATTTGCCTGGTTGAAAAGTTACACATATTTTAAGCACATTTCTTCAGATAATTTTTAGAATTGCTATAGTGTTTCCATATGAAGATACCAGCTGTTAGCCAGCATTGACAAAGCATAATTCTGACTAGGAAGGTTATTCTATTGCCCAGATACGCAGGTATCCCGTGCTGTTTGAGATATCTCAGATAATGCCTCTGGCTTCCCGTAGCCCCTCCAGAAGGTCATGAGTCTCTTGTAATCTGGTGCTGTATCTGCCAAGCCTCTGTAGCTATCGTTGGTTTGCTTATATAATTTTAAAGGTGCTGAATATTTACCTTGACTTAACAGAATCCCTTCCTCGGCATCAATGGAAGTTGGTTTGTGAATTTCTGCTGAGGCTTTTTTAAGATATTATGCCCTCAGTAGTTTCCACCAAAATATGACCCATGTTTTCCATATAGACACAGTTAGATATTGGTGTGCCTTATCCAACAGGAAGTGTAGGAACATGAGCATTCCTGACTGCATTCCTAGTATAGCTCAGTCTCAGTCTTGAATTCATAAATAAAAATCTCATGCAAATTAACTCATTTATTTGCAGTAAGGATGACGCTGGTACTTGTCATAACCATGTATTCTACATTTATTTCTATCTTTGAGCTAGCTATTTTTTCCAACTGTTCATACTTTTATCTCCTGTTATCTATTATCTTATGGTTTAGCACAGCTTGCCAGTTACTGTGGCCAAAAGCTAAAACTTCAGCATTCAAATAAATTTTCTTTCTCTTCTTCCCTTTTCTTCCATTTTTGATGAAGAAAACAAAATGAAACATAACAAAACAACAAAACAAAACAAAGCAAAACAAGAAAAGTCTTCTCATCTTCCTTCTATTCAAGAAGAGAGGGCTAGTCTCTTTTAGCCTCTGGAAGTGAGATGGATTCTTTTTCATTATTTTTTTTCTCCTCCAAAATGCCACTAATAAGCTGTATTTTAGATGATGAGTAAGGAAGAACTTTCATATAGGGATAGTGTCAATGCACCTGAGAAAGGCCTCACAGAAAAATAATTTTCCTTTTGACAAAAACATACAGTAATATCATAGTTATATCATAGTACTTTAAAAGGCTGGTACATGACCATTATCCAGACATTTTGCACAGTGTGAAAATCTGAGTGAAATGTCTTGAGCCAATTCCTAGAGAGTCAATGATGAGTCTGGGGTCTGGGATAAAATTGTCACAGTACAATTTGCTCCTTATGACTGAGATACAAGAATCAGTTTCTCACAAAGTGTGTTCTGTTTAAACTTCTTCAGTTTCCAGAAACATAGGCAATGTGGTTGTGTTGAAAACTGAGGGGTGCCTCTTTTTTCCTTTTCACAGATGAGCTTAAAAAAACTCAGCTTCCAGACCAAACCGAAGTAGTGTGTTTGTAGAAGTCTAAGCAGAAACACATTGGCATGTGATACAAGAAAGCTATGAAATCTGGCCCCATCTCTGTGAAGATGCTGCCATAAAGAAAAGGGCTGTCTGAGCAAAGGAATAGGAAACTGACCCAGGGACATAGGTTGTATCATGCTCAACAATATTCGCTCTCTTTAGCCTTGGCCACCAGATTTACTACCCCTCCCTTACTTTCCCTATCTTTGACAAGTTTGTGTTTGCAAAACATTTAGGATCTAAAAGGGTTATTAAGAGAGTTGTGTATTATCAGTCTTCTCCTGATACCTAAACCAACAGAATTTAGCTATACAAGATATATTTGTGCTTTCATTAGATGATGAAAAATGCCCGAAGTAAAATAGGAACAATGGGAGCTAAAGGTCTGAAATAAAACAAATAAAAACAAACAAAAACCCAAAACAAACAAAACCAAACAAACCAACCAACAAAGGAACACACAGAAGATATTATTTAGCATATAGAAGAATTCTCTGGAGAAAAAGCTATCACTAAAAATCTCCAACAAAGCAGAGGTGAATCAGAGGTGTTAGACATTGATCAGTAGATGCTGAGTATAAATGCAAAGCTATACTGGCTCTGTTTTATGAAGAACAAAATTATGGTACATGTTTTTATGGTTTGACCGAATTGGTGTTTTGAAAATGGCTTCCTTATCACTGCAAGCTAAAGGAATGTGAACGTGCTTGTAGACCTTTGTTCTTTTATTGAAAGATTTATGTTGCTAACCTTCAAATGCTGGGTGATACGTGGGTTCAGATCTCTACTGACAAATTCCAGGCTCCCTGAACTCTAGAAGCTGGAATGCAGGTATAGTAGCCTATACAACTCACGTATCAGATTTCTCAGCATGAGGAAAAGTTAAATAAAAAAAACATCAGAAAAGGATATCAAATGGCTGTGACCTATAACCACCCCTGAAAGCTAAGAATGGACTTGATCTGTGTGTTCTTTGTCTGCCATGTAGAAACTGCTAACCAGGCAGACAAAAGAACAATGCCATATAAAGAAAATATTCTAGGGAGAATATATTTCATATATGAAAGACAAGGTAATTTATGATAAGCATTAGAGGTATTAGGGACACTTTTTCTGGTTAGGCAAAAATACAACATTCTATTTAGCAGAAAAAAGCTACACAGAACGGATGCATTTGGGAAACTCTGATCCTTGTAAATTTGTATTAGAGCAGGCTGAGGAAGTAAATTAAGCCAAGCTATCAGCAGTCTTAAAAATCAAATGTGCAAGTAAAGCAGTAAGATCAAGTAAAGGTCAGATTTTATGGCAAAAATCAAGGATTAAATCATGGGAGCTGTCATCATTGATGGCATCTTATATTTCCTTTTTAATACAAAGCATGGTCATGGACTGTGTTTCTGTGGTAACAGGAAAGGTTGACATCAGAATTATGATGTAAATGAATGGATCCTCATATACCTTCTGATTCACAGTCAGTGAAGGATGCACATAAGGAACTTGGATGTAACTTCTCCAAGATTATTATTAAAAAGAACAAAGAAGAAAGGGTCTATGCACTGACAGAGGGCTCTGCACATTTTTTGGCATAATAGCAATAATGAGAGCAACACAAGCTGTTCTTTTGCATGCTTTCTTTATCATTTCTCTCCTCCCATCTCATCCCTTTACTTCCTATTCTGCTCTCTTTCACAGATTATATCGTTAGGCCTAAAATATTATAAATAAAGTTGAATTAGATTACTTGATAAAAGGAATGAAATATTGATTTCAGGTCAACGGTCCATTTTTAATGTAAGTTTCTTCATAAACTTATGTGTATCAATAACTGTGTTAAGTGCAAAACACATTGCTGTACAAGTGAGGACAAAATGTCCTTGAAAGTATAATAAAGTTGGAAATGGTCTAAGGACTGGTACAGAGATTATTCTGCTACCCACGTGGAAAACCCATATTTCAGTGCTTGAATGCACTTTTATTTGTTTGCTACTTTTCTTTCAAACTAGCTATTATGGGCCAAAATATGATCCTGAATGAATGACATTGTGGGGTTCCATATTTGTTCTCTCTCAGTGACTTCCTGATCAAATGCATATGGTTTACAAGTTTGAATATGAGTTTCTGGCTGCCAGAGCTCTAAATTCAATCTGGGATCAGAAAATTAAGCATTGTTCTTTCTGGGCCCATGTGAAATGTTCACAATAAAATGCCAAACACATCAAAAGCACAGGTTGCTGTATTTTCAGTTGATCTTGCTTCCATAGTCTTGTTTTCAATTAGAAATAAAAATATGCTATTTTATTCCATGTCAAGACTCAAGAGTGGCACAATACTTAAATTAGAAAATAAAAATATATAAGAATAATCATGAAACCTATTATTTTGAAATGCAATATACTCAGATGGAGATGTGCCCTTTTATTTTTACTATGGAAGTTTTTTGTATGATGGAATGAAAACCAGTATTTTGGCAAAACTGCACAAACTTTTTAATAACAAAAAAAAATGTTGAATGTTAAGACGGTTTTCATTTTTTCTTTTAATTATTTTATATTTTTTTATTAAAAGATCACTCCTTTGTTGGTCTGACAAAGATTCTCCGACTGGAGTTTTGATGAAATTTGATCTGTTGTGGCTAAGGCATAGGATTAACCTTGTTCATTATTCTGTTTTAGTTCAAATCTGTATACATAACATCAGTTTTGGCAGGCCTAAAAAAAACAAATGTGCATGTGCCTTGGTGAAAAAAAGAAAAGCTATGTTTCAATTACTATCTCTACCTGTTCACATTACCTGTTCTGGCAATGGACAGTGAAATGTGGGACCCGAGGCTATGGCTACCACAGAAGACCCAGTCCAGAAGTTTCTTCTGTTAAGGAAGTCTTTTGAACCCAGAATAGTTCAGTGAAGCCTTGCAGGGATACAAAAATTACTCTATTCAGAAAAAGCTGGAGAGTTCAGGTATGCATTTTAAATAAAAATGTTTCATGATCTCAGTCTATAAGTACAGAAATAAATGTTAATATGGTGAGTAAGGAAGGTTTTACTTTTAATCTTTCTTCCAACTGTAGCAGCACTTGTTTTTTTAGCTTCATAGATCTTTTTGAATAGAAGACTTTTGCCATTTACATTCATATGAACTTTCAGATGAATTAGCTTTAGCTGTGTTTATGCCTTGCTATTTATTTTCCTCTACTACTCCAAGAAATCAAAATTCAGTCTCCTACACTAATGTCAGGCAAGCCATTTCATATATGCACATGAAAGAAGCCATTCCAACTTTGTTTACATGCATGGCAGCGAACAAACAAATGAAAGCAAAATCACATAGCTTAGATGAACAATTACCATCACAAAACAGAATTCTCTTCCAGTATATGCACCAAAAACATTTGGAGGAAAATATTATTGCAGGAGAAATCCACAGGGTCTTTTTAAGTATTCTATGAATCAAGACAAAAATATCCTACAATTATCTAATAAGTGATTCAACATGAAAAGCTCATTTTGAAGAGGAGATACTCTTCTCATTCTTTGAATATTTTCCAGAAGGAACAACTGTGTGCATAAGTCATGGTTGTGTGATGCCTGAAGTTCTTGGGAAATGCTGACACAGTTTTTTCCTTTAAGTGAAACGTTGAGGTTTTCTACATTATTAGTTTTCCTGAATGATATCAAATGTCACCAATTACTATGACAATTAGCAGTGATTAGCACAAAGGAGAAATTGCACAGTGGTCAACGATCCTCAGGATGAGAAAGAGACAATACTAAAGGAGTCCTATGATAGGCATGTCACACAGCAACTTGGCTGATATCCTCACCATATGATATTTCGTCTCTATATATCAATGTGAATTAAACTAGAAAAATAGGCATCATCTGTCCCCACAGACCTTGAAACTAATTTGATCCTCAAAACCACACTAAACCTAAATTGATGCTTTCTCCTACCAGACTTCTTTAAGAGGGCAGTCAAAAATATCTTCTCACTCCACTTACACTTGTTTTATCTCAGTTATGTTGCATACAGAGATGTGATGAAAAATCACCATCTATTTATATGTGAGTTGAAGAAACGTACTTTAGCCATATATTCTAAAAGCAGTAGATATAATCTGCAATTAAAATTATGCAAATGTATTTTCGTGAGGAACAACTAAGAAGCATTCCTAGAAGCACTTCTGATGACATTTCATAATGAAATATGGGGTCTCTGTGTCATTTATTTTAAGGTGAGTTCTGCAGTAACATTGTCCTGTTGTTTCAGAGAAAAATAGAGAAAGTATTTATTGCATGCATTTTATATAGCTGTGTCTGTATATTTATAACAGGCTGATTAAAAAAAAAAAAAAGTTGAAGTGTTCTATGACTGTGCCGATTAAGCATAATTGAAAGTTATCAACCTCTACTGTGTTAAGCAAGAGGCAATGAAATCCTGTTTTTAATAAAAGGGAGATGGGAGAAATTATAATCCTATCACAGTTTTGCCCTTCAAGCAAATGCCACTTTCCCAGTCCTCAGTTATAAAAGGTGGTCTTTGAAGCATGTGTTGAAACTAAACACATCCACACTGTTTCAGAGGAGGAAGGAAGGATGAATTTCAAACCTAACAATTCAGCAAGGAAAAAACCCTATTCCAGTTCCCTCTCTTGTACTGAAAGTGCTCCCATTTAGAATTCACTTAACCATTTACCAAAGGTTTATACCACTTTCATTACCATTATAAGGGAGTGCCTTACTACCAGCTTGAGGTTTCTTAAGATGAATCCTTCCTAGTCCTTAAGACAACAGAAAATATTGAAATAACATGGAAAAAGAGCCTTTCCCTTCCGCATGTTTTGCAAGTAAACAAGAATAAAAGGAATGAAAGAATAAAAGCAAAAAAAAAAAAAAAAGAAGTTAAGAGTGAAGGTTTCCAATAAAACTTTATTTCATTTGCAGTTTTAAGCAACAAAAACAAAACAAAAACAAACCAACCAACCAAAAGGAAAAAGGAAAAAAAAAAAAGTGTTGCTAATCTTGCTGCATTAGTAGAGGCTGAGAATCATAGAATCATAAAGTGGTTTGGGTTGAAAGATCACCTAGTTCCAACCACTTCTGCTATAGGCATCCGCAACTTCCCTGGGCAACCTGTTCCACTGTCTTACCACCATCATACTAGTTTTTTCTTCCTAATGTCTAATCTAAATCTATCCTCTTTCAGTTCAAAGCCATTACCTCTTGTCCTGTCGCTACACATGCCCTTGCAAGAAGTTCCTCCCCAACTTTCCAGTAGGTACTGGAAGGCTGGTCTCCCTGAAGTCTTCCCTTTTCCAGGCTAAACAACCCGAAATCTCTCAGCCTGTCTTCATAGGAGAGATGCTCCAGCCTTCTGATCATCTTTGTGACTCTCTTCTGGACTCACTCCAAAGGCTCCATGTTCTACTTATGTTGGTGGCTCCAGAACTGGACACAGTACTCTAGGTGAGGTCTCAAGAGAGTGGAGTAGAGGGGAACAATCACCTCCCTTGACCTTCTCACCACGCTTTTTGATGCAGTATATTAAGTAACAAACTACTTCTTTCTCAAGGAAGGGGGCTCAAGAAATTAAAATTGTACATATTAAAACCAGAACTTGGAAACTATGAGCAGCTACTGCATTTCACCAGCGTCACATCTTCTTTACTTCTCTTTCTGACTGATGACAGGTCTATCATTTGCATTTTTCAGATGAACACAGGGACTAATCTGATGTAAAACACCTTGCAGTTGGCAAAGTCTTAAAGAAAAAAGTGGCTTCACAAATAAAATTACAATCCCCTCACCACATGCAAATAAGGAAAGGTAATCCTGGCTTCTGCTGAAAGCTGATCGTCCAACAATAAAAATAACTGAAGCCCTGGATATCCACACAGGTATCAAATATCAGACAGAAGCAGAAATGCCAGATCTCCTCTAGCTAGGATCACATCACTTGTTTTATCCAAAGGGATTTTGAGACATCTGTTTTGATGTAACTTCTGCCAAACTCTGGGGAAAAAAAGCCTCAAGCACTGATCTGGAAGAATTAGAGACATGAGGTAGGAAAGTTTATCTGCATAGGGACAAAGCATTCTGTAACTTCATCTTCCTCTCAAGTCATAGAGTCACAGAATGGTTTAGGTTGGAAGGGACCTTTAAGATGTTCCAGTTCCAACCCCCCTGCATGGGCAGAGATACCTCCCACTAGACCAGGTTGCTCAAAGCCCCATCCAACCTGGCCTTGAATGCTTCCAGGGATGGACTTCCATAACTTCCCTGGGCAACCTGTGCCAGTGTCTCACCACCCTCATACTGAATAATTTCTTCCTAATGTCTAACCTAAATCTCCTCTCTTACAGAGGGCTCCTCTCACTGGAGCCTTTTGATCATCTTTGTGACCCTCCTCTGGACTCTTTCCAATAGCTCCATGCTCTCCCTGAGTTGGGGGCTCCAGAACTGGACACAGTACTCCAGGTGAGGTCTCATGGGAGTGGAGTAGAAGGGGAGAAGCACCTCCGGGGCCTGTTGGCCACACTTCTTTTGGGGCAGCCCAGGATCCATTTAGCTTTCTGGGCTGCAAGTGTACGTTGTGGGTCATACTGAGATTCTCATCAACCATCACCATGAAGTCCTTTTTCTCAGGGCTGTTCTAAATCCATTCTCTACCCATGCTCTATTTGTGCTTGGGATTGTCCTGACCCGGGTGCAGGACCTTGCACTTGGTCTTGTTGCACTTCATGAGGCTGGCATGGGCCCAACTCTCAAGTGTGAGTGCAATCCTGGTTTCCTTTGCTTATGAAAAAAAAGGAGAAAATTATGATCATTAGGACCCTTGGAGAGTTATGTTTTTAAAAGAGCAAATGTTCAGTACTTCAGTTTGAGGTCTTCATGTGCTAAGTCAGTGAATCCATATGAGGTAAGTCCTGTTGATTTCCTACAGGGAAAACATTCTAGAGGAACCAGGAAAAATGTTTTGAACTTCCAAAGAAGAAAACTGTTTATGAAAGTACTTCTCATCCTTGATTGCTAAATAACCCAAAATTTCACATCAGCTGTCAGAGTTCCAAAAATGAGGTTTCTTAACATCTTTTAATTTTTAAAAAATAAGTGGGTTTTGAAGGAAGTCACAGGGGTTCTATGTAAAATTGTGCTATTAACAAGAAGAAAAAGACTGAGACTTTCGGTTGACTTGGTAAATGCACAATTTGAAAGTTAAGGTTGTAAAGCATAATAGTTGTCCCTATATTTCAAAAATGTGACATGAAATTTTAATTCCAAGTTGGAAAATTTTCAAGTACACTAAATAGCTCATGGAAAAGTAACTTCCAGGAAAATTTTTATATGAGGCAATTAAAATATTTACAGTCAACAAATATAATGAAATGTCCAGACTCACTGGGATTATCCTCATTTGTATGTGAAAAGGGGTTTCCCTGGGAATTTACGGCAACATCTGCTATGTATCAAGAATAAAAATTCTGACAGTTTCTTCACAAGCCTAGAAACTAAAAAAGAAATCTAGGTGGAGCAAAATATTATGAACTCCTAAGCTACAAAACCAAAAAAATCTTCTCAGTATGATGAGAGCCTTGGTTTCCAGATAGGATTCAAAAGGCATCTCCTTACAGATTAAGACCTCCATTTGTTTTGACAGGATTTGTTAAAACTTCTTTCTTTGAGGAAATAAATATTCTTTCAGCAAAAAGGTAAAAATAATATAAAAATCCCATGGAAAATTATGTACCAAATCTAGTTCTGTTAGCACTGAGCTCAGTATTTTGCCATTGGCTTTTTTTTTCAGCCAAGTCTGGCGTGGATTCAGATCACAGTTTTGATGTAAAGTTCTTCCCGGACCTCAGCCAGAATGCAGTGTTTGAAAATAAATAGAAACAAATGTATTATTTGTCCCAAAAGACCTTATTCTGCTTGTGCAGAGACAGACTGCTCAATCTGAATCTAATCAATTTTTCCACAATATAGCTGACAATTTCCCCCATAACCAAGAAGCACTCCAATCAGTCAGCAAATAGATTAATTTAAGGTTAACCAAAAATACGGCACCCTAAAATTGTTCTGGTTGTGATATTATGGATATTTTGACAGGGCCAAAACATATGCCAGTTCCTGAAAAGCTTAAAAAAGTGTCCTAATGGCTCCAGATTCCTGTCTTTGCCACATTGGAAAAATAAGGTATAAAGCACTACTGTGTTGATACTTATGGAAAGCAGGCACATAGCATCACTAACTCTGTCAAAGAGACTGTTCTAAAGACTCCCAGCCAGTGGTGAAAGTGAGTTATCAGAGGAAAGAAAGCCTTAGAAAAGAAAGAAACAGAGAAGAAATTATTTGTAAAAGCTAGAACAAATAATACAGGCACACATGCTACAAGAGAAACCAAAATAATGGCAATATTTACAAAACATAATCCTGCTTGCTGGTATGTTTATTCCAATTTCTCTGTGTCCGGAGGGCCCTAAACTTTTGTTTGGTCAGGCAGTGTGGCCATCTAAGTTAAACTGACTGTGCTGATCAAATGCTCTTCTTGTTCCTCAGCATCTGACCTGTTTACTTTTCCTTAAATGTGATATTGTTTGGCCTGTGTGTTATATTTCTCTATTACCACTGATGTTGAGAGTTTGAACATCCAAATTTCAATTTCAAAAGTAGATACAGGTTGCCTTCCAATATGAAAAACCAGTTATTTACATCACCTGTCTCAGGAAACAAGGTCTTAATGTTCTACATTGTGGTCTTTTTAGATGTCTCTTCAATTTAAGTAATTTGCTATATTTTAAACGATTCTGAGCTTAAAGCATGGCTGAAGAAATTCTGTGTGGGTCTAGATCAAGGTTCAAGAATTCAATTTTGAGAAAAACTTTCCCAAACCTCTGCAGAAACCCAAAGTGCTTATAAAATTATTAATAGATGTTTATATATACATACGGAAATGTATATATATATGAATCTGTATATATATATGTATACATACATACATACAAAAAATATTTTCATTTGCAATTAGTGGAAAATGTGATTGTGAGCTGTAAATATGAAGTTTGACTTAACTGCTTTACACCAAACACTTTTAACTAAAAGTTAATCTCTAAAGCTTTTGAAAAATTATTTCAGAGGATTATATTCCTCATTCTGTCCTCTTCTGCTGTATTCCAGTTTTGAAAAGTTCTAGAACTATCTATATTACAGGCATTTGAAAACATTTGTTCATGTCTTTGATCAATTCTTGTCCTTAGCAAATACTTCCTGTGGTTCTTTCTGTTCATGTGCTTTTCAAGTTGGTAGCATCAGGACAATCAGTCTTTCTCTGAAACTTTTTCTCTGTGCATAAAAAGGTCTTTTTAGGTGTACCATTGTTTATTAATGGATAATAAAACCAATAAAAAATCCAGGAAAAAATCAGAAAAATAATGTCTTGGGAAATATTCTCTGCATGATGTAGGTGCTGTTATTTGGTCATTTCAATCCTTTCCAATGAACCCTTCTATCCTACTAGCACCACCAGCAGAATTTTTGAACTTCATAATTATGTCAAAAATAATTCTTTATACTTAGTCATCTTACTTCTTTTCTTCTCCTTGCCATACCTTTCGTACCATACACCAGTTATTCTTTGCAAATGTCAACAACATTCCACCTAGAAATCTAACCACTTGTTTCCATATACATTATTTTTATCTTACTGCTCAGTTAACATCACATTAAGCATATTTTACAGAAAGCCAGGCTTCCTACCTTCTAATCAAATGTAGTATAAACATTTCTCAACATTTTTAATGATATTGGTATGCAACCTCATTTCATTTTTTATCTAACTTTACTTCATGATTGTGAACTTCTCAGGAAGAGAATAGACAATAATTTACAAACAAGATGGAGATTAATGCTGTTTAAAACTGAACCAGGTTCTGGGTCAATCCCTGATGCTCACAACCTTAACAGTCCTGCATGCCTGCTTCATTGTAAATCAATCATTTTTGCAATCAATTGAAAATACAGGAAACTGACTGCTGCTTTATAAATTATTCCAGATTTTGAGATAAAACGTCATAATGTTATTTTAAACTCAGACAGCATGTACTCACATACTATGTATAGCATCAATTAGCATAATACCAGATAACAGGAGGTGATGTGCAAATAGAAGAAGAATGCAGTATTGGCATGGCCCAGCACAGCAAACTCTGACATCTGTTTGGCAATATTTTGCACGTTTAAATTCTGCAGCTCTGTCTGTTTTTGTTTAATGAATTTGTCTGGAAATTCAGAGCACCTAAATGAGAGATTATCTAAAGTAACAGCACTGTAGCAGTCTGTTTCAATTTAGGCTGTCTGCAAGCTACTGCTATGAAAATTAACAACTCTTAAGCGTGTTAAATAATCCCTGGCCTTCGTAATAATTGAGCAGGCTGAAAGAAGTCATACAATTTGTATTATCTTGTTGTCAAACACCAGCTGACTATTTTTCTCTCTTTGTATATTGATTTGGAGAATTAAGCTGCCGCTACTTAGCTATGACAGCCTGGAAGGAATTTAATGACATCTAGCACCTACTAGTTTAAAGGTAGCAACATCAAATGGGATTTTATTTCACAGTAACAGACAGAAACTATGTTTGTACCTCCTGAGCATCTCTAAGAGAGGGCAACTGGGGCACAAATTAATTGGTCTTCTGCCTACCTATAAAGCATTGAGTGAAAGAGTAGTGTCTGAGTAATGAAGCCAGATTCAGTTATATAAGGTTGCTAGCAGTGTTCTGCAGCCCCAAAATGTTCTGTATGTTCTGCCATAAATTGTGCCTTGTAATGCTTTCTCCAGTCACCTAGATGCCCAACACTGACTTATTAGATCAGTCATTTTGTGTGCTGGAGTCAAGGAAAAGTGTCACTCTGGTAGCAATGCATGTTTGCTTAGCACTTACTTGGCAATATGTTACCACCTGATGGTGGGGACATACCACACTCAGAACAGATGGGAGAAGACAACAAGAGGAGGTGCCCCCTGGTGCTGAAGCTATCACAGAACCTCATTATTTATCAAGGATGGAATTGCAATAATGCCAAGAAACGCTGGCCTCAGCCAGCATCTTGTGGTGCCAGGCACAGTTTATGCATAAGATGCTTCCAAAAGTTCTGGAGAAATACTGCTGTAGAAAGTGCACATCTGACATACATTCTGAAGTGTGAATGCAGAGAGGCAAACTTCAAGGAAGATATCCATTCTGGGCAAAAAACACTGAAGGTTTAACCTTTGGAAGGATTGACATGGATGGTGCTCTACCATTGCTCAGCTCCTCCAAGTTCAAAGAACTGTAAGCTTCCTCAGGCATATATAATCTCATTATTCTGTAACAGCTTGATTGATGGGCACTCTTTTTTTTGTGATGACTTCAGACAAAGGGTCAGGAGGTGATATTGATTTTGGGAGAAGTAGAGCTGAGGTGAGGACATTTCCTCTTTCTTTGGCACTGAGAACTGTTAGCTTGCTTTTGCAGAATTTCAGTTTTTAATTCTTTGATATCTAGAGCCTGGAACAGCCATTAAACTTTGTTTGTTTGTTTAACAGAAAATAACCAATAAATGTGTTCATTGTCATGGTATTTCTTTATACCTCTTTCCTTCAATTTCAGTTCAGCATCTGTTCATGTAAGAAACGGGTTTTTTTCTATGCTCATCGTGGAAGCTGGATAGAAATTTTGCATTTTAAAGTACTTAACCTTATATGTGCCCTTTACTTACATGACTGAAAATGACAGTCCACACATTTTGAAATATTTTCTTCTGAATATTGGTAAAACAGATGGCACAAATTTTAATTTTAATTTACCACAAGTAATCCTTGTGCAAGTAATCTTACAATCTTGAAACAGATACAACAGGTCCTTTAAGAAACTAATTTAGAACATGCAATTGCAGAAATGTACCCACCAGTGAGTATAATTTAGTAACTTTGCTTGTAAGACTGGAAAAACTGTGTTTTTGTTTTTTTTTTTAAATAAAGAATACATGTATAATGGTTGCAGTGTGCAGATATTTTTTCATGCAAATATAAAACCTGGCATGTTTACGGAGAAATTAATCTATCTAGTGCATCAGATAAGGTGTCGCAGTGGCCAGACCCAAGGGAAAAGAAGCATATTTCATGTAAGTTGAAAAAATATATTTTGTTCCAAGACAATATTGTCAGCATTTTTCTTCTTTTTCTTGACATGAGACTTTCTAAATAAATGTTATTTTTCATATAATGCAACCATTTCTCCTACCAACAATTTCAACAGACAGAAAACATTGAAGTGAATACCATTTTTATTCTTTCTGATTAGATCTTTTGGTAGCTATGTGCTGTATAGGGTAAGATGCTTTTCAACATTTAAAGATACGAGCTGAACAAGCTTCATTTTATCTGTCTAGTTTTGATTTTGTTCATGGATTTATTGTCAGAGAAAAGTTTTCTCCCTTCTAGTTGCATAGCCTGAGTCAGATGAAGGTTCATAAGCCATTACAAACGAATTGCATTTTTCCAGACAGGAGTAAAAAGAAAAAAAAAACACATTGGCTATTCTCTCTATAAATTAAAGGTATGGCAAAACAATTCTTATCCTTTGGTAGAGCCTGTAGGCAAGGAGGAGATTAATGAAGTGAAGAGAATACAAAAGTACAAGCCCTTCCATAATTGTTATGAGACCACCATGTTTGTTATAATATGCACAGCAGGACATTGCAAAGCTGTGTGCCTTGCATGTCTGAAGCAGAGTGACCTTGTGGTGGGAGACTTAGTGCCCTGGAGCTGGATGGGACAGAATCTTTCATCTTGTTCACTGTTGAATAGTTGAGGCCAAACCTAGGAAGGAAACTGTGTTTTACTTCATCAAAAGACAGTAGATTCTGCTTTGCGAATGAGAACAGTGAATTCACCATATATTGCACTTGTCAATTCAAGACTACTTCATTCATAATCTTTGTATTACGTTTCTTGTATCATTATTAAAGAGCTAATATCTTCTTGTATCAGATCATGCTCAAAAGTAAATAAAGGTCCTTAGGAGAGTAATAAAAAGTCCATACATTAAGAGAAATCTGGCCTGCATTTTTATGATATTTAGCACCTAAACAAAGTACTATTTCCATGTTTATTACTCTGTCCTTGAATTAAATTCAACCTCCATGTTAATCATCGCTATTCAGCCGGTTTTGCAGTTATAAGAGGAATAATGTCCATTTAGGATGGTTAAGGAAAATAAATTGTTGTCATTAAGACCAGTCAGAATGAAGCTGGTATTAGGAAAAGCATTCTAATTATGACAACAATGAAAATCATGAACAGCTACCCAGGGTGGCTGTGGAATCTCCTTCACCAGACATATTAGGTATAATTAAGGAAATTATATAAATGTTACTGAGGTGATCTGGGTATGACTGATTCTGCCTCCTACAGAAAAATGGTCTACATGTCCTCCAGAAGTCTTTTCCGGCTCTACATTTCTACAGTTACAGACCTCAGCCTTTGCTACACAGTTCTGTGACTCAGTTTAACATTTCTAAAGCCCTGTGAACATGTGAAGCTCCCAAACATGTTCTATGAATTATACATTAACAGAATTCATATTCTCAATTTCAGCCTCATAATGCAGAGGCCTGATCAGATCAATTTCTTCCATCAGTCATACCACCAACCAGTTTTCCCTGTATTTGGCATTTATTTACTGAACACTGTTTTTTAAAACGTATTTATCTTCAACACATTTACAAAGTGTGCCATTTTGCAAGTGTGTGTACTTGTCCTAAGGGCAATCTGTCTGCCACTCTAACTTTGATCCAAAAAGAGTTTGTCATGCCACCAGTGCTTTCCTATTCCATATTTCTCCTGCTTGCACCACAGTATTATGTCCTCAAGGCAACTGCCCTCTGATGTTTGTTCTGTTTAGATGAAGAAGACAATATGGGACAGAAAGTAGCAACAAAAATAACAGTGGTCCTAAGACAGCTGTAAAAGGTAAAGACAGGCCTTCAGAAGAGTTGCAAACATAAAAGGACTAGAACAAATCATGCTTTTGTCTTTTCTGGTCATGTTTCAACACAAGCAAATCTTTGGTTTGTGGCTCATCCTTGTTTACACATCAGAAATATTTACACAATCCAAGTTTCTGTCCATTTTAGGATAGCCTCCACTTTGTTTCATTCCAAAATCCACAGCAAAAACACTATAATCTAATGGAATTATAGGATGATCATTCCAGCATCCTCATTTGATTCAGGGAAAGGGATCTAGAAATACAGCTACCCAGAAAGTACCCTAACTATGAGACAAATCTTTCCTGACCAGCATAGGGAAGATGTTCACTTTATGCAAATGAACATTAAGATGGCATTGATTTGATACCTTATATGACTAGTAATTATTGTATTGAACTCTTTTTTTGACCACCTCTTCTTGCCCTTAGTTTTGACTGCCTTCTAGATTGCAGAATCATAGAATAGTTTGGGTTGGAAAGGACCTTAAAGATCTTCTAGTTCCAGCCCCCTTGGAATGGGCAGAGACACCTCCTATTATACCAGATTGCTCAGAGCCTCATCCAGTCTGCCCCTGAACACTTCCAGGAAGGGGGCCTCCACAACTTCTCTGGGAAGCCTGTTCCAGTGTCTCAGCACCTTCATAATGAAGAAGTAACTCCTAATGTCTACTACAAAGATATTCTCTTTCAGTTTGAAGCCATTACCACTTGTCCTCTTGCTACATGCTCTTGTAAAAAGTCTTTCCCTGGCTTTCCTGTAGGCCCCCTTCAGGTACTGAAAGGCTGCTATGAGGTCACTCTGGAGTCTTCTCCAGGCTGAACAGCCCCAACTCTCTCAGCCTGTCTTCATAGCAGAGGTGCCCAGCCCTCAGATCATCTTTGCAGCCCTCCTCTGGATGCTCTTCAGGAGCTCCGTGTCTTTCTTGTGTTGGGGGCTCCAGAATTAGACACAGTACTCCAGATGGGGTCTCATGAGAGTGAAGAAGAGGGGCAGAATCACCTCCCTTAATCTGCTGGCCACAATTCTTTTGATACAGCCTAGGACACAGTTGGCTTTCTGGGTTGCAAGGGCACTTTGCCAGCTCATGTTGAGCTTCTTGTCCACCATCACTCCCAAGTCCTTCTCCTCTGGGCTGTTTTTGATCCAATCTCCAACCTACCTGTATTTTTGTTTGGGATTGCCTTGATTCAGGTGCGGAACCTTGCTCTTGGTCTTGTACAACTTCATAAGGTTTGCACAAGATATTCCTAGTCTATAGTCTTTCTGTTCTGTGGAGAACAGGCATTCTGCTTTCTTAATCTTAGCTGATGAGCAAACAATTCTTAGAATTACACTGCATCTCCCAGATTACCAGTGTTACATACATGAGAATAAAAGCTAACTCATATGACTATAAAAAGAAATACTTATCCATGATGCCTTCATTCTTCATTCATATGAATGTGTCTATGAATTCAAAGAAGCTTTCCCTCTGGAACAAATACAAAGTCATTCATTACTATAACCATCACTCATAGAGTAATGATTATAAAGGTCCTCCAAAACCTTTTTATTCTATGTATGCGTTCTGGGATAAATTCTGTACTTCTCTCAGTGATGTTAATACTGATGGATACTCATTTAATTCAGGAGATAATGAACTTAGATGTCCCTTTATTTAAACTTAAATTGTGTATGAAAGAATGCTCTTAAATGCATGAAAGTAGCTTGTTGGATTTTAAGAGCTTTATTATGAAAATATGAGAAAGCAAAATAGGCAATGTGTATATATATATGTTTAAGTTCTGATTTATTTTTATTTGCACAAGTTAATATTACTGAAGCCTTGGTGACTGGAAGAGTTTTGTTATTTGAACATTAAAGAATCAGCATCCGTAGCATTCTCCCTTTTGTTAATATTCTCCCAAATGCATGTTGTGATTATAAGAAGTTATAAATAGCAATCTTCCAACAATAGCAAGACTAAGACTGTATCTTTACCTATATTACAATGCACAAGTCTAAATCTATTCTCCAGGAAAAAATACTGGAACATTAATCTGGTTGAGCAACCTAACCAACAAAGTATTGGTGTTTTTCTAATGCTACTGGGATAAATTCAGACCAAATAAAAATAAAACAAGATTTTCTTCTTTTTTTTTTTTTTTCTTCCCTGTTGCTATATTAAGCAAATACATTCAAAGAAAATCTGATTGCAATCACTGACATTTTAGAAATACACTTTTCTTATTAGTAAAGTAACCTGCTGTTGCCAGCAGCTATCAGAAGAGGAAGTGTCAAAGTTACATAGGTTTCAGGCTCATTATTTATTCCCTGAAGAATATCATCTAGTGCAATATAGTGTCAGGGATAATATAAGTGATATGTTAATAAAGCATTGAAGTTCAAAGATTCATCTGAAATCTCTATCTATCCTTATATTTTTTGGCATTTGGTCTCATTACTCCAGTTTAAAGCTCATAATGTTTTAAACTGTTAATCAGTGAATCATAAACATGAAGAAAGACCTTATAGAAAGACTTGATTGAATGTTTTGTGTCAAAACATTTTTTTTTATTATGAGCCTTCAGAGTTTTTTTCTTTTACTTTGGTCACTATCTTTTCCACTTATTCAATGGAAAAAAGGAATAATTTTTCTCTCCTTTCTCACCATATGTTCTCAGTAATCACCTGAAAATGAAGCAGTGTTTTGGATAATCTGTTAGACGCCTTTTGAAAATACCCAGAAAACCTGATTTTATACTATGACAAGCATTTTTCAGCTTTTGTGTATGTTTCAGGGTTTTTTACTGCCATCTCTGTTTTGTTATTTTTTTCTTTGAAAATCTTCCTGAACAATTTGGAAAAAAAAAAAAAATAATTAAAAATTGGTTAGAGATTTTTGGAGATTTTTTCTTCAGTGGTTTGAAAGTAAGTATGTTTTTAAAAATAGCTCTAATCATCATAAAGGAGCATGAGAGTCCTGGCACAGTATTACTTGCAGTCATAACTGAACAATGCATATGCTCACTGCTTGCATTCCTTAAGACAATAAAAGAACTGTGGGAACATTAGAGTGAAAATCTTGTGATGAAGAGGCAATGGGAAAAAGGCAAATGTTGATTCAAACTAATCATTGTAAAATAAAGTGTGTCACTTTATTTTGAATCAATTTAACTCAATTACTTAATGAGGCATAGTTGAGGAAGTCAGTCACTTGAGTGATTCAATTGTTTAAAAATATTGGAAACACTAACAAGGAAGTATGATATATAAAGGTTTTTTAATGAAGAAGGAGTAACAGGATATAAGAAAGAGGATACTGGAAAGTCACCTTTCACAGGAGCAGGTGGATGAATGAGAGTCCAACATTACCTCACATCTTACTGTTTTATGTCTTTCAACTTTGTCTACAAGAACCATTTGCTTTTGCAATTAAAGTTATTTTATTTTCAGTTTTTCATACTTTGCTTTGGCTAATGTCCTGCATGTGATGATAGCTTAGGTTACCAGATAGGCTAAGCAGGGACCCATTCAGCTATGATGGCTAGTGGCTCATATCAGCATGCATTATAAGTCCAGAAATGAAGGAGAACAGAACAAGCAGCAGCAGAAATATGTTGCAGGAGGGGAAAAAAACACCTCCATTATTTTCCAAAGAAAAGAAACAAATACTTCCCCTGATATTCTCCTAGCTGCATGCCAAAACCATACTTGAAATGTTAAAACTATTGTTACAATTTGGGAAGCATGAAAATTGCAAAAGGTGCAAGCTGAAAATGCTACAGATAACAGAGAATCACAACTTAGTGGATTTTCACTTCTTCTACTAATAACTGACAAAGGATGCTTTGATCAAGCAGATTCTGTTGACAGAGACTTTCCATAGCAGACAGAAGCTCTTATCTTCAAGCTATGAAACACAAAAAACATTCATAAAGATCACTTTGAATGCCATTTTCTCTGTATTATGTAAGTTTAGGGATTACTGAGCACAAAAAGGTGTGTGATGAAAAATACAAGACTTGGGAGATATTCTAGTGCACAGTAATTCACTGTGGTTATTACCACTGAATCCATATTCTGCTGGTAACCATTGTTCCTAATTTAGCAGATGTGTCAATAGTTCTAGCAATTTTCATAAGCAAAAATTCTTCTCCAATAAATGGATTAACCTTAAAACAACACAGGCTTTCAGCATTAGCTACAATTGTTCTTCCCCTTCTTAAAGCCAAGCTCTGTCTCTAGGATACTACAACTTATTTAGCATGAATTTCATTAACTTACTAAGTAGAGTGTGAGGGCCTGTTGCCGGCTAGAAGCGCTTTCATCATTCAGTGCCTTGCTTGCATTTTTAGAACATCTTGGTAAACCAATTAAAACAGCTTTTATTTTAAACATTTGTTATTGCATTCAGTGCTTTTTCCAACACCATAAAACTCTTTAACTAGCTTTTCAATATTGAGTATCCATTATAGTTTTACAGTTGGCCTTCCAAAAACATGAAAGAATTTGACAGGGTTATGAATAACAGATTATTTGCCTCTCTGTGGACTAATTTATCAAAAAGATTGAGATCAGATCTTAAGCTAAAGGGCTGGTGTTGATTCAGATTCAGTGGCAAATTAAACTGGGAGAGTGTGTGATTACCTTACACACACATCCATACTGCTCCTACAGCTGAGGTTTAATTATTCCTAAATTATTGCAGTTTTCAGACCGATGTATTAAAGCTAAATCAGTAATCCTACATGAATCTGCAGCATATTGTATGGTTATGTCATTCTGAATCAATACTAGCCCAGAGGACTCTTCCCTGGTTTATGCATGATGACACTCACTGAAAATCAGGGTGTATCTATACCTTATCTTTGAGGCTTAGGTATCTAAATCAGGATTGCTTCACATCTGTTGCCAGTCTTGCAACAAACTATAATTTGTCACCCAACACCTTATGAGATGCAGTATAGATACAACAGCTTTGCTAAAGGATTTGAGCTCCTTATGAAAGCAGGTCCATTTTATTTTGTGTAACCTGTCTGTAGCTGATGCCTGCGACATTTTTTCAGCTGCCACAGAGATCATTTAATTTCATCTCTTCTCTGAACTAAACAATTAAAATGACAGACAAGAAAAACAATATCCAGGTTTTTGGGGGGTTTTCTTGCTTGTTTATTTTTTCTTTTTTATTATCTTTTTTTTACCTCTTACTGTATTTTGATCTCTGTTATTTCAGTTTTGATGGTATTGTTATTCAATGACAATTCTTAACATTATTAGCTGCTTCAAAGTTTTATTTGATTTTCATCTAAGCAAAGCTGATAATCTAGCTGACAATTGCTTTGAGTATTCATTTTGCTATCAATTCACAGACAATCAGATTCATTCCTACCTTGAGACTCAGCTATCATCAGTCACCTTAGCCTATCAAAACAGTCAATCTACATAATGGGAAAATGTAAAAACCTGGGGTCAGAAAAGAGCTCTTTCTACTTGAAAACTACAAGGAATATTCTATTAGCATACCTTGCAGGCTTCAGCTGCGTGTGTTCAGAGTAAAGGTCAAAGAAATGTTTGTTGTGCTCCCCTCATTTGTTAAATGACCAGAAAACAGTTTTAAGTCCTTGAGTGTTTTTCTCTGTATGTTTCTACTAGGTGATTTTGGAATTTTTATTTAGAATTAGCACAGTTTTGTGGATTAAAGAAAATGGCTGATAAATACTGATGCCTGAGTAGTAGCAAATGTTGACATTAAATAAAAATCACCCTTTTGTCTATTTAAACAGGTTGTATGAGGTCCAAAGCGAACATCAGGGGGAAAAAACAGTGAAATTCCTTTTTAGCACTGTGGATCTGATTCTAAATGAGTTTTAAGGAAAAATTCCAATCAAATATCATGAGTTTTCACTGAGGATATAATTTAAGAATTCTTGCATTGTTGCATCAATCAGAGTTCAACATCTAAATCAAAGTATCATTTCTGGCATTGGCGGTGCATGTGTGGAAGTATATTGTGTTTCTCAGAAGAAAGCATCCCTGTTTTTTCTTTGGTGTTCTTTTGTCTACAGAGTTTATTTTCAAGAAATGGTGAGAAGAATATTAAAAATCAAAACCTAGAGAAATGGACATAGCAACAGGAAAAACCTGGAAGACTTCCAGAAGAACTTATGTGACCGTTAAAAAGCTCCAGGAATCACAGAACCACGGAACCACAGAATGGTTTGGATTGGAAGGGACCTTTAAGATCATCTAGCTCTGACCCCCTTGACATGTGAAGGGATGCCTCTCACTAGACCAGGTTCTCAAAGCCACATCTAACCTGTCCTTGAACATTTCCAGGGAGCGGGCCTCCACAACTTCTTTAGGCAACCTGTTCCAGTGTTACCACCCTCACACCAAATAATTTCTTCCTAATATCTAATCTAAATCTATCCTCTTTCAGTTTGAAACCATTCCCCCTTATCCTAGATGTAAAAAGTCCCTGCTCAGCTTTCCTGTAAGCTCCCTTCAGGTACTGAAAGGCTGCTACAATGTCTCCCCAAGCCTTCTCTTCTCCAGGATGAAAAAACAGAGATCTCAGCCTGTCTTCTCAGAAGAGGCACTCCGGCCCTCGGATCATCTTCATGGCCTTCCTCTGGACTCATTCCAAAAGTTTTATGTTCTTCTTATACTGAGATCCCCAGAACTGGATGCAGTACTGCAGGTGGGATCTCATGAGAGTGGAGTAGAGGGGGATAATCACCTCCCTTGACCTTCTGACCACACTTTTGATGCAGCCCAGGATCCGTTTATCTTTGTGGGCTGCAGGTGTACAATGCAGGATCATATTGAGCTTTTAATCAACCAACACTCCCAAGTCTTTTTCCTGAGGTATCCTCTCTATCCATTGTCCACCCAGGCTGTAACTGTGCTTGTGATAGCCGCAAGTCATGTCCCCTTAGCCTTATTGTACTCCATAAGTTTGGTATCAGCCCATCTGTCTTGCCTGTCAAGATACCTCTGAATGGAGTACCTTCCATCCAGCTGCACCACACAGCTTGATGTTGTCAGTAAACTTGCTGAGGGTGCACTAAAATCCACTGTCCATGACACCAATAACGATGCTAAATAATGCCAGTTGCAATACCAGCCCTGAGGAATGACACTCATCACTGAACTCTATTTGGGCATCAAGCCATTGACTACAACCCTTTGAGTGTGACCATCCAAGCAATTTCTTATCCACTGTGTGGTCTGTCTGTCAAGTCCCTGTCCCTCCAATTTAGAGACAAGGATATGGTGCAAGACAATGTCAAATACTTTGCAAAAGTTCAGGTAGATGACCTCAGTTGCTCTTCCCTTACCCACCGATGCTATAACCCCATTGTAGAAGGAGTCATTCCATCCCTTCTGCTGATTCTGAAGTCACCTACAAGATAAGTTCTCCAATATGAGAATCAAGTCACTACAGCTGAATGATGAATGCTCCTACTTTTTCACTAGCTTTAGAAGTGGTTACCACATTCACTGAAATGACATGAAAGACCTTCATGTCATTTTTCATGTAAGTCCATTTTTCCCTTTTCAGCTAAAGTCCTTTTATGGTCTTACATTCCTTAAAGTTGCTAGTAAAAATACTTCAATGTATAACAGATGTTCGTATGTACATTGCATTAAATTAATTGCAGATACAGAACACAGTTTGAAAAATGTCATTTTTTCTGCTCTCATGTGGCAAACGTCTGAATCTTTTTCAATGGAATGTGGTTAATCAGGAAGGAGAGGTTGCTATGCATGTATCTTCCTTTCTGCATGTATTTTTCACAGAATTACTTCTGAATATGTTTTATCCCCTTATATGTATATATTGTATGCATATATCAAATATATACATTAGTTCTCTCCAAAACAAGCAAGTCACATAAGTCACAAGTTGAGACATATTTTTGCTTTTTGGAGATGCTCTATTTCAACTTTGCAACATTTTTGTGACTGTTCTATCACGTTTAAATGTAATAGGTGTTCATAGAAGGGAGGACTATAGTGCAATGCATTTTAGAGGTGTTCATTAAACAATTCAGTCAGTGTCCCTACTGTGAGATCTGACTCCTTGACTCCAGTCCCCTTGGCATCAATAGGATTTTTTCAAGACTTTGATGAATAATTGTGAAGAAATAAAATAAAACCTCTGAAATATAATGAGATTCTGTACTCAGTTCCTCAAAGATATCTAAGTAGCTAGGCTTAAAGAACAATGAACCTGTCATTGGCAGGCATGTATTTCAGTGATGAACATTTCCAAAAGGTATAAATCATGAAAGGCTAACTAGATGAATTACAGAAATGGGAATTTTCTCAACTATATGACAGTACAACCCACATATATTTTGTAAGCAGGCTTTTGACTATGTTGTCTGCACACCAACTGGAGAACTGGTTAAAATGTGCCAAATTCAAACCAGATGTTACACTTCCACTGAAGATTTTTATGGTAAAATTTGTAGAGCAAAGTGTAAATAGAAGATAAACACAACATAAATGACAAAAAGTGAAGATTGCTGAACATTCACAAGACTTCTACAGAATTTAATGAACAGGAAAACATTTAAAGCAAATGTTTCTGTTGTATTCAATGTTCTGTTGTTTTCAATGGCTTTTCTTACATTACTGCAACTCCAGTACATTCAAAAGTACAATAAAATATCATCTGGAAATTTGATATTTTGTTGTTTGTTTCTTCATCACAGTTTCATTAATAAGACACTGACTTTTCTAATACAAATATGTGTAAAAACATAAAAAAGAATAAAAAATAAAATCATGCATCCCACTTCAAATCCAGTCTGTAGGAGGAGAGAGATGATTTGACTGATTCATACCCATGCTCAGCCTAGAAGTTTCAATTTTGACAAATATGGTTTAGAGGGATTAAAAAATAAATGAAAGATGGATTGGTAAAATTTTCATTCCACTGCCGAGTGCAAACATGTCTATGTAAATCCCTACATGGTGGATAACATCTGTCCCAGAGCTCCTGAGACCTATTTGTTAGCATGGCCCATGATCATGGTAACAAGGCTGACTCTGAAACAGACTGGAAATAGGAGCTTCTGGAGTAGCATTTTCATGCATCTAGCCATCTTGGACTGTGGCACATCTAGCATGTGAATATTTGTGTGAAATCAGGTCTTTCACCAAGACCAAATGTTCTGATGTCACCATTTCCCTGTCAAGAAAATAGTGCTAGTGATATTAACACCTTTTGCACAGCGTTATATGATAGAAGATGAAAAAGGGATATTTTCTTGATAACAACATACAAAAGAACTTCTAGATTTGACATCACCTTAAAGTCATATCCCAGTTAGTACTACACAGCTGCATACACGGCAAATGCAGTCTGAATGGGAGGGGTTAAATGAGTATTTATATTACCTCACAGGATTATCTGGGTCAGTTTGACCTGCTTGTTACTTGTTTTGCATCACTGTAGAAATACAAAGCAGTCAGAACATACTGGTGAATTTGATTCTTAAATTTGCTGCTGTTCTCTTACTCACGTGAGATCGATAACTGTGCAGTTTCAGGCACAACAGTTAGTTAATCCCAAAATTCTTACTGACATCACCAGAAGTTTTATGTAAGAACAACTCACTGTTGTCCATGTTATTAATGATACAGTGGTTCTGATCACTACAGTGATTTTCATCCTTTCAGTGCTGTAACAGCAAAGAAGAAGGGAGCACTCAGGGAAGCTCAAATGTTAACTGTCTTCCCAAATGAAAAGAGCAACATCCTGATTTATACCATAACTCAGACCCTAGTTAGAACTGACCAAGTTTGTATCAAAATTGTACACAAAAAGACTTAAGTTTTAAAAAATTAACAAGCCATTTATTTCTGTTCTGAATGTTGATATCAAGTCTGTGTGCTCCATCCCATAAAATACACAAATACCCTTGCTACGTAACTGTTTCCTTGGATAGTTTTATTAGATAAATTGAAACAAAGCCAAAAAGAACCAACAAATTTTTTAGCCTGCTGACTTAACACTACAACTTTGTATCATTTTCTATTACATCTTACTCAACACCAGTATAAACCACCTGACTGCTGACAGTAACCTGTATGTTGACATTGCCTTTCATCAGTATGTGCTTCAGCAAAAGAACTAGAATTGGAAAGATTGTTGCATTAATTAGCTAATTTGTATAACACTTTGAAGATGATAAGTATAATATATGTGCAGACTATTATTAATATTTTTTATTTAATCATCTGCTATGGCCATTTGTTCAGCTAGCCTATTCAATTAAAAAGGAATAACAGGGGTGTGCATGAGGCATAATTATCCATTTTATGAAAATTTACTTTTTTTTCTCATGTGATTTGGCTAAAATTAACGCTGGAATAACTAACTCAAGGCAGTTCCCATGAGAAAATGTCTAAACAATTTAAAAAACCAAACAAAAACAAAACCAAAAACAAACAACAGAGGAGCTAGAGGTTGAAAATAGATTCAGAAAAGGGCACAGATCTTAAATTGTGCCTGTCCTTTGTGTTTGTAAAGTCTGATCCTGCTTGCACTGATTTTTAATAGAACCCTTCTATCTTCACATTGGTTAAATGCAAAATACAAAAATTCCTTTACCTGTATCACATTAGTTATCTATGTAAAGTAGAAGACATTGCCAAACAGTTTTCCTCTGCAAAGGATGGACATCAAGGAAAAATCTTGGCTACTTTACAAGCAAAAGAAATGTTATCCTAGTCTTCCACATGTGCTAATAGGTAATCAGATGTCCATATTGAGCTATAATATTCAAGGATTGCCTTTGATACTAGTGGTTCCAAGGTACTAATTATTTAGCTAGAAACTGGAGAAAATCTGAGTGTTCACTGGCCATCCCATTTCCATTCTTCTTCAGCTGTGTCATGTTTAAATCCACCTAAAGGCCCCTCTTCCTTGCTGTGTATCTGAACCTAGAGTAGAAGCATTAACTCAGGTGACTGAATTTTCAATGGTATGGAAGTTCAGGTGACTAGGTCTGCTCTAATGTCTGAATTAGTATTTAGGTAGGTACAGATGAAAGACAGATAACAAATTCAATGTAATGCACAAATACACAGCTAAAATAAGCAGGTTACTTGAAGGATGTTTATGCTTGTTATAAATGTTTTTTGTAATAATTCAGAAACCATTTTTTCCCCCAAACCCTCCATCAGATACTGAGAAGGCTTAAGAACAACACGTACCTTTTCTTCCTTCTTCTGAAATATGATTCTAATCTGCAAAACACTATAAATAACAAATAAATGAGATCATTTATATTTACTCTCCATTTTCAAGGTATTCAAGGCATTTTTTTTCAGTATCTGCAATTTCTACAAAGCTGCTGCACATTCAGCCTCTGTGAGCTTTAGTGTCTTGCTTGGAATGAAGCTTTCTTACAAAAAAATTGTGCAGTATTAGTTGTTTATAAACAAAATATGCAGTGTGACAAAAAGATGGAATGGAGTAAGAATTCATCTTTATGTTTCTCAGCAGGCAGTAAATAAAAATGCAATAGTATTTCTGATTTACAACCTCAGGAGAAGCTAAAATGAGCATATTTATTTAAAGAACACTTTTCACATACTGGGGAAGTCTTTGACGTCATTTTAATGTTTTCCTGTTAAAAATTAGGAATAACAGTAAATTGTTGACAGCAGTGAAATGCACTGAGCACTTTCCCCTCTTTGTCCATTTCACTTTCTCTACAGTCTGTTTTCATAACATAATAATTAGACTGGCTTGTCACTGGTAAAAGATCATTATTTCATCACAAGAAGAGAAATCAAACAGAGATGAACTGTGAAGAAAAGCCTAGAGAAAAATACAGGTCAGCCATTTCTAATATTCGTAAAATACGAGTGGTTTAAATATATATATATATATATATAATTACTATTATTATTATATATATTAATTATACATATAATATATATATAATTTATATATATATATATTTGGCTCCATGTGCAAGGGCTTTTTATCAGTGAGTATTTACAGATCTATTTATTATAAACCATCTTTTAAACTATTTCCTAAATATGCATTAAAATCATGCCCTACTAAATAGCCCTAGAAATGCACTTTGATTTTGTGTATTCATTGGTTTCTTTGCCAGCCGAAACCATCTTTTTGCTGTATCACTTAGAAAGAGGTCAGACTCTGAAATGCTGGCACTGCCCTGTGTCCTGCAGGTGGAAATAACTCACAGTGAAATGAAAAAACAGAGATGTGAAATGTCCATATTTTTAGCTGAAAAATAAAATTGTCTGAAATCAAACACTGCTTGTAACAATGGACTTTCTTGCTGTCTGACTGAAGAATCCTTAAATATATTCATGTTAAATGTGTGGAGGGGGAGGAAGAGAAAACCATTATTAAACACTCCTCCAAAATAAGCCAAAAGTTAAAAGAATTGCAAATATGTTCTGAAAGCTGGGAGAGAAAGGAAAAAGGAATTAAAAAATCACAACTGAGAGGCTTTGGGATAAATATACCCTGGAAATTGTAGGTGAAAAATGGAAAAATAAAAGAGAAATAAAAGAAGGGATGGGAAGGGAAGGGGAAGGGGGAAAAGAAAAGGAAAGGGAAGGGGAAAAGGGAGGGGAGCTTCATAAGCCTTTTTGCAGTTTTCTTGAGCTAAGACTTGCCTGCTATATTGCATGCCAAGAACCTACAAGCTCTCCAGCTTTCCTTGAGCTCTGTCTCTTCCCTAAATGTTTTTGTAGAGTCTGTGTGTGCTGTCCCCTCTGCTGTAGCACCTCCAGCATTTCCCTTTAAAGTCCTCAGCAATTTACAGCAGAACATAATTTCTATAGGTTATGTATTACTTGTGTCTTAAGGGTCACATGTTGGTGGTGTAAAACAGACAGTGACTCATTCTGGAAAAAAAAAAAAAAAAAAAATTACTCTGTATTATCCTTCAGAACTTGTCCAATAAGTCCCTTCAAATTCCTTGTTTCAATACCCACCAAAAATATGCCTTCCATTTTCATGCTCTTTATGTTTCTTAGAATTTTTTTCTCTATTCCTTTACAAAAATGTGAATAGGTGGGTACTTATATTTGATTCTTAAAAACAAGGATATCAGAAATACTGGAGATTTATTTATTCATTTTAAATTCAGAATCATAACAATTAGGAAAATTCATGGACGTGTTTAATTTCCATTGGGGAAATTACACTCCAGAAGTGTTAAAATAAAAAGGAGAATAGGAAAGGGCACAAGACTATCAGCAGCCTTGGAGTACTTTCAGATAATAGCCTGGAAAATATGTGGGTATCATAAATCATTGATAATGATCAAATGCCTGGCTCTCTTCCTGTTACAGGTTCCAAAGCAGATGAGATCCAGCTCTCAGAAAGCCCAAGGAATAAAGACTTTTGAAAATACAGGGCCAAATCACCAAATTTCACATTGGTTATAGAATTTGCTTGACTTCTAGTGTCACCCTCTTTGTTCTACTGTTTCACTTATTAAAGGTTTCCGAAGCAGTTAAATTGGTGGTGGTGGCTCTCCCACAGACTTCTCAGAAGAGAGCAGGGCCAATCGCAAACAAATTTCCCATCCTTGGAACACTGTAGGAGCAGTGTGGACAAATCTGGCAAAAAGGAGGACCCTCAGGGAGAAGAGAAGCAGTGTGTGTTTGCATTTCTGGGCTACAGGGAGAACAACTGACAACTGAAGGATTAGCTGTAAAATGGAACAGCCCAAAAGACAACTGCAGCTTTATTTTGAAGGACACTTTTTCCTTTTTCCTCTACCGAAAGAGCATTTAAAGCTGTATGCTTTGTGTTTTCTCACAAAGGGTTTTCATCGATGAAAATGATGCAAAATGGCCATGTAACTTACTTTGTATTGTACTTTAGTGGTCTGAACTCTTTCCTTCTCTAGAGATACCTGTAGCTTTATATGTCTGCTCTATGAAGAATCTGTTGTACATATGTTTGGTCCCTTGAATCGCACCCTGATTTGACACCCAAAGTAGACTTCTCCCCCAGAGTCTGTTAGACCCACATTCAAGTAAGGAGATGTACTTATTTTCCAAAGACCTCTCCTTTCCTGACAGCAGAGTGATTCTGTAACTTTGAATTAGAATTGATGTGAAAACTTCCATTCGGGTTTTGAAAAAAAAAAAAAAAAAAGTTTTTCCTTGATTTTATTGACTCAAAAAACTAAGCTAAAAATAAAAACCGAGCCCCAGTTCTGAAAGCTTCTTTCTTTTTTCTTCCTACAGTGTAATTGCTCATATACTGATAAGTTTGTGAAAGCAAAGCTAGAGGAGATGAAAAATGTCTTGTACACAAGTATTCTTTCCCATACAGCCATTATGATAATGATTTAAAAGCACCTGATTTCAATGTACTTCTCCTCAAAACAGACCATAAAGTAGCAAAACCATTGTAAATTCATTTAGTAACCTGGGGAAAATTCTCAGACCCAGTTACTGGAAGTCACACTGGGAGCTCACATAAAAACAGGGAATTTATGTTACAATAACTCTCAACTCCAACTCCTATGAACTCTGTCATTCTTTTTCGTTACCTAAATGGTAGGTGAAGCACAGAGAAATGTGCCTAAGCTGCATTGAAGTTTGGAAAATAACTGTTTTGTTCTGACTATAATTCTCTCTAAGCCTTAACCACTTAACTGCTTGTTATTATGGATCTCAGTCTGTTAGCCAAAACAAGATACAATGTGTACTCTGCTCTCAGCTATTCCTATTTTCTTTGTGTTTTCACTTGCTTTAGCAACATCCCGCTGAGAACGAACTGTTCACATTTCTGCCACAGTTAAGCCAAAGTTGCACTGACTTTGCTAGTCTTTCAGCCCTAAGGGGCTCAGAGTTCACAGGTACGAAAATGACAGAACAATTGAATTGGCAAATCAAGTAGGGCTTGATTGCTCCTAGGAAATCAATTTCTAAAGTAAAAGCAGAACTGTTATTTAAAATTGTGGCTACTACAGAATCATCCATTGAAGCATTTACACTTTTATTACTATTTGTATTATTGAAAATCAATTCTATGAAAAAAAAAAAAATTATTAGCATCAACAGCGCCCTAGATCATAGGGCCTACAGGTTGTGGATATGAGGAGAGATTTAAACATATCTCCCTATTAATCTTCTAGCACATTAGAAGTGGAATACACTATCCTTCCTTAAACCTGTGTCAGCGTAACTGACCTTTTAAAAAGAGAGCTGCTAATAAAAGAAGACATTCTTGTGTTGGTGTAGAGAGATCTTGTGGCAGGAACGAAGTATCAATGTAAGAAGCACCTCTGCTTCAGAAGAGTTTACAGCCCTCTGTGTGAATGGAGAACAAATTAAATGTTATTTCTATTTTGCAGATTGGAAACTGAGACACAAAGAAATGTCAGTTCTTCCAGATTTCATCTTCCCAAAAAGGCCAAAGGAAGCCAAATCTCCTGGTTTCAACCACAGTGCTTGTTGTTTGGCCACATGTGACTGGTAATACTTTCCTGGGTTGCAAGTTCTGGAGGAAATGCAGTTACTGGTACTTGCATTACAAGAAGCCTGAAACCAGCCCCAATTCAAGTTGCATAAAAATCCCTTCTACCCTTGCTAGAGGTGATGCCAGAGACTGTTTAGGACGTCAGGCCATTTTGGCCATATTATTGTGACCTGGAATTCAGGAAACTCATATTTGCCAGCCAAGAGTGCACCTTTTTAAAACAGGAATACTCATGTGATTATAACAAAGCAATGACACTGTTTCTGCTTGCCAGCTGTTTGTAATTTGTTCAACCCTGTTCACCCTATTCACCACACTCTAAACCCTGTATAGTGTGCCAGAGAAAATACATATCAAGGCACCACCTGGGAATCCTGGTAGACAGGAGGATGACCATGAGCCAGCAATGTGCCCTTGTGGCCAAGAAGGCCAACGGCATCCTGGGGTGCATTAGAAAGGGTGTGGTTAGTAGGTCAAGAGAGGTTCTCCTACCTCTTTATTCTGCATTGGTGAGGCCGCATCTGGAGTATTGTGTCCAGTTCTGGGCCCCTCAGTTCAAGAAGGACAGGGATCTGCTTGAGAGAGTCCAGCGCAGAGCCACAAAGATGATTAAGGGAGTGGAACATCTCCCTTATGAGGAGAGGCTGAGGGAGCTGGGTCTCTTTAGCTTGGAGAAAAGGAGACTGAGGGGTGACCTCATTAATGTTTACAAATACGTAAGGGGTGAGTGTCAGGGAGATGGAGTTAGGCTTTTCTCAGTGATGACCAGTGATAGGACAAGGGGTAATGGGTGGAAATTGGAGCATAGGAGGTTCAAGGTGAATATACAAAATTTTTTTTTTACTGTGAGAGTGACAGAGCACTGGAACAGGCTGCCCAGGGAGGTTGTGGAGTCTCCTTCACTGGAGACATTCAAAACCCACCTGGATGCGTTCTTGTGTGATGTGCTCTAGGTGACCCTGCTCTAGCAGGGGGGGTTGGACTAGATGATCTTTCAAGGTCCCTTCCAACCCCTAGGATTGTATGATTCTATGATTCACTCTAGCCTGGACTTTCCCCCAGAAAGTCCAAGACCTCCGTGTAAGAGAGCTGACAATGTAAATTAAATGACAGCATATACATACACGAGCAAGAGCAGATGACATCTCTAAGACCACATGGAAATTGAGTGGCAAAACTAAGCTCCTGTAATAAAGATATTTATTTATTTATTTATTTTCCTGTTAAACATAAAATTGTTACATTGTGACTGGACTTTCTGCCTTTCTACAGCTGCACCATCTTGGCTTTCTTCTTTTATGCCATTATTCAAAGCAGAATTTGATTTAAAATGTCTATAGGAGCTAAGATACATCCATAGATATTTGAGAGGTCTACCAAACAGCTTGGTAGAGTTGGGTCTCCATCCTCAAAGCCCATCATCTCCGTTGTGCTTTCTTTATATATAGTATATATCTCTATGACAAATTATTATGGCTGTTTGATTTCAATGTTGACTGACAAATACAAACTGGGCAGGGGAAGAACAGAAGGGTATAGGGAGCAAATATTCAATTTTAAAAACTTGTGCCATAAAACACGTCATAATTTTCAAGCGAAATAGACATCTTCATTTCCTAAATTGGCCTTTTAAAATGATAGGCAATAATGTTAGAATAAGTCCATTATTCATTTATAAGGGAATTAGCATAACAAAGCTTCTTAATGTGAGAGTTCAGAAAGCTCTGATTAATAAATTAATCCTTACATTTTACAATAGGTCTCATTTATTGTGAATAATTTCTATAAGAAATTATTTAAATAATCTCAATATTTTTCTTCACAAAATTTAACTCTTTATTAACTACCTGAGCAGAGATCAAGATGAATTTCATGTTGTGTAGATAGGTGTAAATCAATGTGGCTCCCAAGTGCTCTTAGCATTGCACAGGGCTAAACTCAGGAGCAGAGAAACCCCATTGGTAGCTATGCTGCATGTAAGGGTACATCACACCAGGGCTAAAGCTAGGAAACACAATTTAAGTTAATCTGAACAGTAGTACATAGGGGGGAAAAAAAAAAAAAAAAAAAAAGCTATTTCAGGTTTGAAAAGTGTAGCCTGAATAGACAAAAATATTATTATTATTATTCTCTTTAAATCCCTTTCATAACTGCTTTTTTTAAAGTTTTTTTTTGTGTGGACACAGTCTCTTAAATTTGCCTGTGCTTTCTTAGATAGACTCTACAGTACAACTAAAAGCCTTCATTTTTCTGAAAAAGATCTGTTCCAGATGAAACACTTTCCATATCAAGTCATTGCTCTGTTGTCTTGTGAAGAAAAGTAAGACATCATTCTCAATCTCCATTTCTTAAAAAAAGCCTTTTACTTTGTCTTCTTTTTTTAAGCCTCAGTACTTCAGGTTTTTTTATCTCAATAACCCTTAAAGAGGTTTTATTCAGGTTTATTTTATTAGTAGCATTGTTCCTAAGTAGATGCAAGTAATGTCATTTGATGTATGGCATCATTGCATGTCTATTTCTGTATTAACAATTGTATATAGTAGCCTTTCTCTTTTTACAAGAAGACACTAATGAAAGCAGCACTTTCTGATTCCATTCCTCTTTCACCACATAATTCATGACTGATGATGTTATTTCCCTCCATGTAGGTCTAATGGGAATGGACAAATCTTTCTGATTACTTTTGGAGGGTCAGAAAGAATGCTTACAATAAGAACCTTGTGATAAAACGTTAGTCACAATGAAAGAAAAAATGGTGACTTCCACACAGATACACCAGGCACCATGCAATGCTTGATGTGACTTACTGCAGTTTGCTTTCAAAAGCATTGGGTAGAGAGTTAATAATGTAGTAACATAACAAGGAAGGCAGAAAAGTTAAAACAATTATGATATTAGTAGTTTCACCTTGAAGAATGTGAATGTCACTTTTACTGAGATTATCAAAACACTCACAGTGTGTTTTGACTAGACACTGTGAAAGAAGGGCCTGATAGACACGTACTGACCTCCTCAGTCTAGCAGTCCATGACTACAGAAAGTCTCAGCTATTGGGTTTGTGTCCTTCCTGTTGGATTATGTAGATGGAGTTTCCTTCTCTGGTCTACTGCCTAACATATCAATAGCAGAACAACTTTTCCTTTTCAGAACAATGTAGTTTCATTTCTGATACTGCTGACCTTTGCTCCTTCCCCAGTGGTCTCTTCTGGTATGTTCAGCTCATCTGTTCTCATCACAACTTTATTCTGTAAATCTGAAAGACCATGCACTGCTTTGTTAAATGGAATAGGACAGCAGGGGAAAAAAAAACATTGTGCACCAAACTAGCAGCATGCATCTAGACTATATAGCTGTTCTTCACAAATTACTCTTACTACAAAGGCAAACCAGAAGCAGCATATCTTTAAAAGGAGAGCATTGGACAGATTACATTCTTTAATAAGTCTCATATTGTGAAACAGACGGGAAGACACTTTTAGAAAATTGTTCCTAATTCATGTTTTATTGCAAATTAATGATGCAAACAGGAAAACAGTAAGTCCATTATATATCTGCATAAGGATTCTTCCATCAAAGAGCCTTCAGTTTGGATTTTGTGATTTCTGCCACTATGGTTTCTTAATGTCTAGAGTGGTTTAAAAAGGGCTGTGAAAGATTAGTGAAATCTATTTGGCAAAGCAAGACTGTCTTTACAACAAAATTTAGAAAATTTGCCAAGCTCTTGAGCCTAAGGGTTACATCATTTAAATCTTTCTCTTACTCTCAGTTAAAAAGTAAAGAGAAATACCCTTAGAAATTCACTTAAGCCTCCACTTAATTTTTCTTCCTTTTGGCATTACTGTTGCTCACAAGGAATTAAAAGAAATCCACTTTCGCAAGTTTCTTTACAGTCCTATTCATATTCCTCCTCACTTCATTCCTACTGTCTTAGTCCTCTTCATCTGCTCTACCTGTCATACGCACAGAAGCCAACTGTCTCTTCCAGCCCCTTCCTAGCCACAAAGCAGAGATTTGGTGGAAGTTGTTTCCTTATCGTCTCAAAGGTTATTACACTTGCAAGGATGATAATTTTCACTGTGTATAGATGTTTGTTCTATGCACATTTGTGTATCTCTGTTTCTGTGTGACTATGTATTTTCCAACCCTCACTGTGAAACTACGGGCAAAAAAAGCAGACAGCCCTGAGATTAAAGGACATCATTTTGCTGGAGTTCACTAGCCAACTGTTACTTGTGGGTTTATTCAAGAGACAAGATTCATTATGATAGTATTTACACTTTTTCTTCACTATTCAAAATTCTAGTATAGCAGCATTTCTG
This sequence comes from Apus apus, assembly GCF_020740795.1. Taxonomy (NCBI): domain Eukaryota; kingdom Metazoa; phylum Chordata; class Aves; order Apodiformes; family Apodidae; genus Apus; species Apus apus. The sequence goes on along the minus strand of NC_067283.1, from coordinate 110,666,706 downwards.
TCTCAGTAATGATTTAAGATGTATCTATAGTCTTTAATTGCTCTCTGTGTGTCATTTGTTCCTTAGACCCAGAAGACATGTTCTCATCTGTTGACTAAGTATTTAACGTGAAGTGTTTCATTAAAGGCTAGACTAGCCACCTTTCACAGTCATAAAACAAAAGGTAGAGCCTGATAGAATGACATTGATTCTCTGTCTTTTCCAAAGATAGGCAACAAATTAAAAATGATAAAATATAAGTTAAGGCACATAACATTTCAATTCTGGTTAGCTGGGCAGAGTAATACATGAGCCACATGCAGGTGTATTAATCTCATCAGGCCAGGTATGAAACTCCATGTATAAGAGCACCTAATCTAGTTTTTGTTTTATTTTGCTTTGCTTTGTGCCCTTCCCATGAAATTCATCATTTCAATAAAAATCAGATAATGAAAATTTTAGTGGTGTTCAAAATTATATCCATAAAGCATGTATACATTTTGCACAGTATACGGTAAAAAAAAAAATTGTTCACATGTGCCAACATATTAAAAATTTCATTCTGGAATCCTGCTTTCTTTTGAAGATAATTTTTGTAGTCACACTTATTTCTAAGTATGAAGTCAACAGAGAAAAGGAGGCACAATCATAACCAAATAATTTGTACTTTCCAAGTTAGCCAGGGTCTTCTTCAGCCATTGGTGTCTACTGAAGGTACGTCAGAACAGCTTCCCCTGCAGTTCCTTCTAATGGCATGGAACATCATTGTCACATTCTTAGTGAGGCAGGTAAGCAAAGAAGAAGCCCAACAGTTCAAAGTCAACTGGCCATAACAATGTCCTACCCTTGGCTTCAAGCTCAAGTCCCCAGATGTGCTGAAAGGAGAGAAGTAACTCTATAGTCAAGTCATGTCTGTATCCTTGTGATGGCTTAGGGCACCAGAAAAATGGTTTATGTGGGGTTTCATTGGAGAATTCAGTTCTGCTCTTTGGTCAGTCTGCCACTTAGTTTATAGTGGCGGTTGAATGGTTGTGGAGTCTTCTTCACTGGAGACATTCAAAACCCGCCTGGACGCATTCCTGTGTGATGTACTCTAGGTGACCCTGCTCTGGCAGTGGGGTTGGACTAGATGATCTTTTGAGGTCCCTTCCAACCCCTAGGATTCTATGATTCTATGATTCTATGAATATGTGATACTTGATTGTTTCTCTTCTGTTCTTGAAATATGAGCATGTCTATGGGAGGAGAGAGGGCTAGCAATCAGCTAGGTAAGGTGTCAGTCAGCCAGCCTGCTAGGAGTAAAGGAGAAAAAATGCCAGATTTGGATTCACAAATGCAAAAAAGGGGTATTTCAGTTTCATGATTTAAAGCTTTGGAAAAGGTGTTCCTGTGGCAAGCGTGTACTGAAGCAGGTATTCACTATCTGTAGCATTGCATGTAGGAACTAGAAGATAGGCTGTTGTCCTGGTCATCTGTCAGACTGCATTACAAGTTAGCCTGAGGCCTTAAAGCATACAGACAGCAGATATAATTTAAGATTTAACTTGGAAGTTAAACTTCTGAACTTGCCCAACATGCGTTAAGAATTAATCTAATACAAAGCCCAAAGCTGTGAGAAAAAACAAGTGAACTGTTTCTATTTCTCTCTCACCATCAAGAAGAGTTTAACCTTATAATCTTATTTAAAGTGTTGCCTGTGACTACCCATGTGCTTAACAAGATCATCACACTGTAGATTCCAAATCAAACAGCATCCAACGTGTTTACTGCAGTGCCTGTCTCTCATGTCTAATAGTGTATCCCTTAAAATTCAATACATGATCAAGCAAATCAAGAGCACTACAAGAAACAAGAAGAAAATGAGGAATGAGAAACATTCTGTAAAACAATATATTTAAGTGCAATCCCCAAAGCAGTCCTTACAAAATAAGCACCGTAGCTTCATAACCAGTAAATTAGGAAAATTAAGGCAGAGGAATCCAGTTTTGTAACAACATGATTATGGTGGGCAGTAGGACTGTTTGGCTCACATCTGGGATTTTTGAGTGCTTTCTGCATTTATAAAAAGTCCCACAATGAATATGAAACAGTAAAAAAGAAGGAATATTTTCTTAGGATAATTATTTTCATGTTTTTTTAATTCTGAAAACTCCTTAAGCTGTTCAATGCCAGAATCTAGTAAGAACATGTCAGAAGGAGGTTTATTGTATATTTAGTATCTCTGTATCCTTGATAGAGGATTTGTTGCTGACTATGTTAGGAACATGTGTAACGTATTCAGTAGGCTCTGTGTTTTAACTAGGATTATTACCTTTTTCATGTTCCAGTCTTGTGTTTTAATGGGTTTTACTCATTTATATATATATATATGTATATATATATATTTTAGGGAAACCTTTTATAAATTTCACATCCAGTAAACTTTCAACATGCAATAGTTCTTTCAGCAGAAAAACTGATTATCTTTCTTCATCGTAGGAAAAGTAACAACTGCATGGGAATGTTTGCAGGTTATCCTGGATGATGGAAACTGTTAGGCATTTGCTACAGTAAATCTAAACTTGTTTTGTAGTTATATTTTTCATGCACTTGTTGCATCATCATACTTTAAAAGCTTCCGAACAATCTAAAGAATACAACCTCTGGGTTTGAAATCTACTGCAAAGTATCTTTAAGACTTTTCTGGTATTATTTCCTCAGAGCTTCTGGAAGGTGTAGGATGTGCATGAGCTTGGAAGAACTTCAAATGTCTCAAAAGTTACACCCTTAGGCATGTAGCTCCACAAACACTGGACACACAGGACTAAGTGCAAAACCAGCGAGTTTCTAAGCAGACTTTAATTAATTACATATAAGGATTTCAAAAGCTACTGTGTGTAAAAAACAATGCTATGATTAAAATGCTTGAAAATACAATTAAATAATAATAATTTAAAAAGTTTATGTGTTTAAAAAAAAAAAATTCTGGAGAAATTACTCCAGCAATCATGCTTACCTGAAATTGCAGGAGGTTTAAAATGGTATCTTCCTTTCCATTCAACTCAGGAAAACCAGTGACAGACGCTTATGTCAGTGTTGGTAGTGCTAACTTCAAGCTTTTAAAATTCATGAGTCAACCCAAAAAAAAGTTTTATCATTGACCTAAAAATCATTAGGTTAAATAAAGGTGAGTGACTCATCTCTCCTGTTCCATCTCTGCTTCTGTAAACTCCCATTTGTTTTTAGGGATTCTTTTCCTAACTCTGGAGACCAGAAATTGGTGCATTCTTTAAATGAAAACTAGGAAGTTTTTTGGTACCCCATTAAAACCTCAGCAACAAGAATCAGGAAAAAAACACCATATACTGTAGTATTTGTGATTAAAACAGTTACTATTTCAATTTTGATACCAGAAGAGAATGAAAAGATCTCATGACTGTGTATGTTCAGTCTGCTACAATGAAGAAATGTGGTTTGACAGATACCAGCACTCATTCTTCCCCTTTCAAAAAGAGTGTCAGAATAGTACCTGAAATGTACAAGTGCTTCTGAAGTCTAAGAGAAGGATCATATGTTGCACTTATAATTACATTAAGAACATCTGCAGTTGCTTTCACTCATTTTTCAGTTGTAATGGAGAAAGAGGGAATTATGATGGACTTGGCAAACGTTCCTCTATCTCTTTAGTTAATATATTATGTTAATATTCTTTTGGCATTTCTCTTGTCTCCTTTTTTATTAGCATATGCAAGAAGAGTTAGTGAAGTCAGCTCAACCTAGACATCATAAGAATTGTGACTGCAATAATTAGCCAGATTATCCAAGACCTAAAAGTTCAGTGAGTCAAGTCTCTTAGCTAATACAAAGATTTCTAAAGGCTTGTAATGAGACACATTGGAGGAGCATGTGATAAAACTTGTCCTATTATTAGTAGTTAAAGAATTTTTTCTATCTTTTATCCTGATTATTTTATAAAATAAAAATGAATGCAAAGGGAGTGTCTGGGTCTGTTATTCTTGCTGCTTTTTATTATTTGCCTGTGGGCAGTACTGGATCCCTTTGCCAAGTGGAGCTGGTGGATAGGAGGCTTTATTTGTCATAGACCTGCTGATGAATGGGAAAGATAATTAAGTTCCAGCAGACACAGATAAGGCTAAGGTACCCAATGCCCACTCTGTCTTGGTTTTTGCCAACAGGTTCCTAGGCCTTTGCTTCTGGGAAACGAGTAGAACTTCTAGCAATGGAAGAGAACTAAGCCATGTGTCCCTTGAGAAATCCCTATGGGTCACTCTGAGGATGCTGAGAGGTCTGGTTGATGATATTATGAGGCTTCCCAATAATTTTTAATTACTATAAAGATCAGGGAATGTACCAGTGACCAAAGAAAGGCAGATGTTCTACTGATATTCACAAAAGGCTGAAAAAATAATCAAAGGAGCTTCTGGATAGTCAACATTCCCTCAGTTCCTGGAGAAATTACCTAGCAAGTCATCTTGAAAGCCATTTCTGGGCTCATAAAGTCAAGGAAGGTGATTGGGAATCGCTAGCACGGATTGAACCAGATAAAACCATGCCTTACCAACCTGATGACCCTCATCTATGATGATCTTGACTAGATCTGTGAATTAAGGGAAGGCAGTGCATATTAGCTACTTTAGTTTTGTACAACTTTAGGCAAGGTATCTAAGTCAGGACATTATGACCTAGAAGGGTGAACTACCAGACAGCTGTATTGCCAGACTCAACAGACAGCAGTTTATGTGTGGTGCTGTACCTGCAGGCTGGTTACAAGTGGAGTACCTGAGGGGTCTATATTGGGACTTCTCCTGTTCAATATCTTTATCAATGACCTGAAGGAGGAGATGGAGTGCACTCTCACCAAGTTTGCACCAACTTAAGTAACTGATGGGTGCAGTCAATGTGCTCAGAGTTGCGTTTCAGAGAGACCCAGGCAGGCTGGAGGAACTGGCCAATAAGGAATTTAGAAAGGACAAATGCAAGGTCCTGAACCTTGGGCAGAAAACCCTCCTGCAACAGTATGGCCTGAGGACCAAAGGGCTGAGGAGCAGATCTGCTGAACAGGCTCTGGAGGAGCTGGTGGACAGTGAGCTAAACAGGTGCCAGCAGTGGGCCCTGATAGCAGAGCAGGCTAGCAGCATCCTGAGCTGTGCTAAGCAGAGTATAGCAAGGGGATCACTGAAAGTTATATTTACTTGGCACTTGGTCAGACCGTATCTGGAATACTTATCCAAGTTTGAGAATCCCATTACAAGATGTGGATAAAGTGGAGCAGCAAAACCAGTTGTCCAGTAAAGCTGTGAGATCTCCACCTTTGGAGGCTTTTGAGGACTGAGCTGCAGAAAATTATAAGCAAGATGGAGTGACCTCACAGCTTGCCCTGTTTTGAGCAGAAGATTGAAATATCTGACTCTTTGAGGGCCCTTCCAACTAGAATGATTTTGTGGTTGTTACTGTATTTATTTTCTAACCAATGTTAAACATATTTTTTGCAAGCAATTACCTAGGTCAATGGGAATGCATACTGGTGACATGGATAGGAACTGGTGTGGATTTTGGTTCTTTATCTAAATTGTCAAATAGGAACAAAAGTTTTATGTGAAAAGGAAATTTAGAATTGTTTCTTTTCCCTTTCTCTGGCTCCATAAAATCATCACCTCCAGTTTCCTGTCCAAAATGTTTGTTGACTTCTTTCTTTCTAAGCAATTCTTCTCATCATTAAAACATGCTTCTTTTGCTCTACATTTCTTTACAGCTCATCTTTACCCATGAATGGATATCCCCTTTGTTTTTGTTTCTTGTTTATTTGTTTGTTTTAAAATGCAGCTTTCATAGGTTTTTTTCTTCAAAAAGCAATCCAAATATTGGGTACTGGGGTATTTTATTTTTTTGAACAGTCCTAAATAGTGTACAAACCACCTATCTATTATATAAAACTAGTAGCAGAGTATTCTAGTATAACACATTCATATATTAAGTAGTACAGTAAATATTAATAAGGAAATAATGATTAGTTGATGTGTTTTATAGATAGTAATTAAGATTTGGTATATATGCACATTATATTACTATATCTACTACTATTCCCCTTGCAGCCAATATTGACCTAAAACTGCTCGTTTGCTGTTTGTCTTAAAAAATAGCAAGTGGCTAATCTGTGAACTAAATACAGCAAAGAAAATTTAAAAATAATGAACTGTTGAAATCATAGTCCTTCATAATTCAAATGAATCATGTCAAAATGACAAGGTTTTGATATTTCAGATTAAATATGTTTTGTAGTAACCATTTAGATATAAATATATTGTCCAAAATTAAAATAAAAACTTGACCTGGCTCAAAGAAATTTAGTTTTACCAACTTGATGAGCAATTTTAAAAATACTTTTGAGATGGTCCACAAGAAATCCCTTAGTATTTTTTATTTGCTAATGAACTAAAAAAGCAATTATTTACACATATTTCCTAAAGCAGTTATCCTGAGAATAATTTGTTTCAAGCTGCAGCTTGTTTTATGCCTTCATTGTTCCACAAGATTACAATGTGGGTTTCTTTTCTGTACTGGAGGGAAGTTTACGATACTGAAAGTTGTCTACATTAGAAGGGGGAGCCAAAGTGCCACCAAAATTCTTTCTTTTTCCTTCTTCCTCTTCAGTTATTGTGATAGGTTTGTGTGTGTGCATGTCTAAACACAACTGTTTTCCTATTTCTCTCTCTTTGTTAGCATGTTATCTGAGGCATCGGGATACCATTACTTTGAAAAATCAACTGCAGATGGATTGCACTGAGCTCAAGTATAAGTTCAGTTCCTGGTTCTATTAACAGAAACAAGAAGTTTCCGGTCTCCAAAGTTTTACAGGACAGGAGGAATCTTGTATGTTGTTCTTAAACAAAAAATAGTTTTGAAAGTAATTCAGACTCCAGGAGCAAGGATCATAAACAATGGTCCAAGCAGTGAATGTACAAGATAGGATTTGAAACTCTGATGTATGGGAGAAGAAGCCGAGGTGAAATCTGATATTCTCCTTTTCAGGAAAAATAAAGTGATAGGAAAGGAAGTGTGTCAAGGTGGACAAAGAAATGGAGTCTAACACCAGGTTCATCCAAAATGTCCACAACATTTCAATCATGGTCATTTTATGACAGCATGTCTCTCTCCCCAAACAGCTATTTTTTTTCCAGGAATACAAACACAAAGAAATCATCAGTGAGACAACTTTATGCCTTTATACAGAAAGTCCACAGTGAGGCCTCTGCACAAATTGCCCTGAAAATATCGGTCAAGAGAGAAAAAGAATGGTTGCTTAAGAGCATTACTGTTGATATGCCATCTGGAAAAGGAAATTTTTAAAAAGGAGGAAAGGAGCCATGAAAACAGAAGTCTAATTACCACAGTAGTATAAATACAAAGAAATGCTACCAGAAGCTGTGTTCACTTTTAGCTTCCATAAGGCTGATTCCTATTCCCAGAAAGAGCTTCACTGATGCCTAAGATTCCTCATCTGAATCAAGGACAAGGAACTTTGTTCACAAGTGTAAACAAGAGGAACAACATCTATAGCAACATCAGCAAGAAACTTAACTGCACATTCAAAGAACAAGTGAAATCCTTAATTGCGAAATACATGAAGTGGCAACTTTGAAGTGACGATCAATCAAAGGCAGGATTGATACAGAGCAGATATAGATCTCTCCATCCATTCATTTGCTGGACAGTATGTGTATAATGCATTTTGCTGCAGTTGTTTTTAAGCCTGGTACCCTTATGATTCATTGGCAGAAGCTACACTGTGTCAGCTGAAATGGAGTCTGCTGGTAGAATTTGCATCACTTTTCTCTTAGCAAAAATGTCTCTGTGTATCTGAACGGTTATTCTGCAACTATGTTCTTAAAAAAAAAAAAAAAAGAAAAAAGAAAAAAGTTACTTTTCTAGGACAGATGTGCTCTATTTTCTGAAATATCTAATAGCATTATTAGAATGCTAATGAGCTCTTTCATATTAGCAGGGACACAAAATACCTTTGTTTAAACTGATAATTTACCAGTTTCTTCTGACTTGACTGGAAAACCAACTGTTGCTTCTTATCTCTAGTAGTATTGCTGAAGGAACAATTAGGAACCCAGACCACCAAACTAAAAATGAATACAGCAAAGGCACCCAGGTTGTATATTTAACCCTGTAACTCAGAACAGCAGTCAGGTAGATGAGAGACTAAAAAAGATTAATAGACTGCAGCTTTAGTTAATCTGTTGCAGTGTTGGTGGGAAGTGGAGAGGGAAGGGAAGCTGTACTGTAGAATTCAAACTAACTTCCAGTGCTGTGAGCAAGGTAGGATGAGGTGGTCTGTATCAGTGACCTCTTTTAGGGATACGTGGTTTGGGAAAGAACTGCTACTGAAAAACTGAACACGGACAAACATGCAAACAAGGACTCATCATATTTCTCCCCTCTGATTTCTTCTGTTGCATTATTTTGGAGTCATCACCAATTTCTGTATCTTCACATGGCAAAATCAGAAGTACTGTCAACTTGGCTTGATGTTAATGGACCGCTTACTGCGTGCACCACCAGTGGCTGTAAGGAGTATATATTTTGACTCATGATTCAATCTAACCTTGCTGTTTCAGTGCCAAGATAATATTCTATAAAAATTTAATAAGTTATAATGAGTAAGTAAAACTTATGAGGCATGATTATGTTATACTTTCTGATTTTCTTTCCTGCAACCCTAGTACTTAATTAAATGGCTATTCATTTGAAAGTGTCAGAGATAGCTAACAGAAGAAACTTATTTAAGCGTCTTCTCATTTTGTACATGCGCAAAGCAATGATGTTTGGTATTTAGTATTTATGAGTCTAGGGAACTCTGACTGTGTTAATGTAGTTGTATTTCTCATAAATTTGTATCTTTAGCACTTAGAACATTTGTATGTTTTGGTGAACACAGTGGTAATGTAATGTGGAAGGCAGTGCAGTCCCATTGTTGGATCCTTGAGTGAGTGTTGTGATTCTTGTGTGGCCTTCAGCACTCCAGTTCCTCTTCCTCTCCAGACTCTAGCTGGCAGTTTCTGCTTTTACACTGGTCCCTGGAAAAAAGGTGCCACACATTAACACTGTATTTCTCACTGTCTTGAGAATACACTCAGTGGTCTTATCCATATATGTAGAGCAGCTGGTCAAAAGCAAGACTGATCTTTTGCCAAACCCTGTCACTCTTTTGTTTTAGACATAGTACATGATGGCATAGGATATTTGGAAAATGGGATATAACTATTGCCCAAAGGTTAGAGTTTGTGACTTGTAGTTTTACTTCAGATCCAGGCCATTGTCTTGGTGATGTATATATATAGATATCCACTTCCACTTCACAAGGACTCTCTGAAGCTATCATTCTTCTGTCTGCCTCTTGGCTGTCCTGTAAAGAAATACATAAGGAATTTTTTTTCTCCCTGAAGATACATGAAGGTTGTTACTTTTCTGTTCTTCAAGTGGCACATGTCACCTTGAAAGAGGAATGAGAGGAGGAAAGAATCCAAGTTTGCTTTTTATTTCATGTATAGTCAATTCCATGAACGTTGTCCTTGCAATCTCCCAAGAGTGTCCCTAGGGATTTGGATTTCTCTTTGCAGGAGGCTAATGTTGCTGTGAAACTTTGACATTGCTGATAAATGTTGCTACATAAGGGCAAAGCATTGATTTATTGCCTGCAGTGTTAGATTGAAATTTGCAAGAATGGACTACCTATGGATTTTATAGACTGTTATTTGTAGCCATAGTTTTCTGATGCCTGCTTCTGCTAAAAGAAAAAAAGCTGATGATCTAAAGATAAAAGGAAAAGATAATGTAACTTGGAAATTCTTAAGTATTAAGGGCCTGGAAAGTGGTGAGACATCACCAGTCACTTGACCTTCGAGTGAGCAATGGAGGTGTTTATCGTATAAAATAAAAGCTCTTTGGGAGAGTTCCAGAAGGGAGATGAGCGGGTCAATTTACTGCTTGGCTCCTGTCTGTCTCTGCTGCATTTCTGCATTCTCCACAGCTCCTAATAACACTGTCCAGGTCCAGACAGATGGAAGAGTCTATCTCTTGTCTGAACTTGCATATCTAATTTAAAGCTACCACATTAAATCTGAATTCTGCCTTGGTGATAACCATTTTATAATGCTCCAATCAAAAGTGAGACAAAGCCTCACAATGTTAGTAATGTTATTTCCACTAAGTCAAAAAGTGAAATTTCCATCATTTATCTCTAAGGTTATGAGACTCATTAGGAAAGTTTTATATTTTTGACTTTTGTCTCTCTTTACTTTTTATTCTATATCTCTGCATATGATAATTAAAATTGCACTTTTTTAACAGGTAGTTGTAAGCATCAGTTTGAATCTAATTTAATTAATACATATATTTTTAATTGTTTTTTTAGTTTTAAAATATGAAAGTTGATCCAAATATATTGCCATTGTTTAAGAAACTGTACTACCTACAGTCAACACTGTATAATCCACACATGGTTTAAAAAGCTCACATCAAGTATTTCAAGGGCATTCATTGTGATTTATTTGAAAACATTTACTTAAATCCTGAAGATGTCTCAAATACTTAGGAAAATTAATACATTCAGGAATTTTACTAGAGATAAGCAATTTACAAACAGAAAGACAAAAGAAATCCATCAAATCAGTTATTATCATTCAAACGGTCCTAATAACAGTCACGATAAAATGTGTTTTGAGAAAATATTTCAAGAGTATTAATTTTTTGGAAGTGGATTCTTCTAATTTTCACTTTCTTTTTTCAATGCAATTGTCTTTAACAATGAGATTTTGTTTTGAAGGAGCTAAAAGCAGTTCTGTGTTTTTAATAGGAATATAAGGAAAAGAGTTTTTGAGAATACATTTCCCAAGAGTGGAACATAAATAGCATAGACGAGATAAGGATCCTGAACTGCATTCTATTATAATCTAAGTGAATAGACCTTTCTTTAAAACAAGAAGAAGTATAGAACTGAACATCAGTAATGCTTGTCCTCACAAATCAATTAATCACATGACCACTGAACTGTGTCAGTGTACATTCTGAGTTTATAAACATTTCCCACAGATGGTCTCTGGTCTCTGTCTACTGAGCTGTTTTACAAACTTAGGAGGTGCGCCTTGTAGTCCTACCTGTCCAGAAAGAGGTATGCTGGGATTCTGGGAAGTGTCCTTGCATCCCATAAAACACAGATTTTGCAATAAACTCATCACTGGAGTAAGAGTTTCTCAAACCAGTTATCATACCAGTGCACAAGCAGGAGTAAGAGTTTTGGTGGAGAAAGAGCAAACTAAAGGAAGTTGAAGCATGTAATGAAAATAGTATTGTTTTCTCTACTGATTACTTCTGCTTTTTCTTGATGTAGTATCACATCAAGTGTTAGCCAATTCTGCAAAGGTACTGTAGTATCCTGGTTTCTGGCTGAGATTATGTATTCCTGACTTCATAGTATACTTCTGAAAAGCTAAATAAACAGGGGTAAAGCACTGCATTTCAGTTGAAGCTCTTCAATAATGGTATCTGATGGTACCTAGTCAGCAGTATACAGCTTTCCTTGCCCAAAAGCTCTGTAGTGCATTTTATACACATGTCAAAATACTGAGCAAGATTAACAGGTAATCTCTGGTTACTTTACAGCACAAAGACAGCATAATGCTTGCCTGCTCAGAAGTTTTGCCAATATCTTACTAGATACCTGGCATTGTCAGATCATGGTAGATGCAAACTCAATTCAAAAGGAGGAGCTGAGGAGCTGTTACCACATCATGGACCAGTGAAGTGTACAGGGAAAGTTCTTGCATTTCTGCCTGCAAAACTAAGTGGAAAGAAAGGCTTTGGTGTTCCACAGGGCATGCACATTGATTTTGTCAATCAGGAAGATAGTGTATCTGTTGTTCGTTGACATCTCTGATGGGCAACTTGTACCAGATTGCTCTGTTGCAGGAGCACAAGCAATCCAAAGGCTGCCAGGGAATGCCAGTGCTGGTGTTGCTCACTGGGAATGTGCATGTGCAGTGGATGTACTCCAGGGCCTTTGGGGTGCCAGCCTGTACCAGTTGGTGCTAAGGGTCTAATTGGACTGCCAAATTCCCAGAAATCATGGAGAACAGCAGTGGACTGGTAGCAATAATGCAGGCAGAGCAAAGCACCAAAACTCCAAGCAGAAGCTATATTCATATCCAGTTTCTAATTTAGTTTGCTTAGTTCCATGTGATAGGCAAGAAGGTGGTATCCAGAAAATTTTAATAGATAATTAAGGAAATGGCCTAACTGTACCAGAACCTGATACACTGTCAAGCAAATTGCCTTACTGCTCATTATTTTTGCATCCTTTTGATGCATTGATTTTGATGCATGCAGATGTTTTGTTATCTTCTTTTGTGCAGTGCTGGAACATTTATTTTCACTGAGAAATGCAATTTTACTATAATCAAAATAGTGTACTTGCCCATTTTGGTTCTCAATTCAATTGGAAAGAAAGTCTGAAACTCTATTGTTTCCTTGATTCATTTAAATAAAGTCAAAAGATATAATCTTAATAAAGTGGAAATATTCTTTCTGTTTTGGGGTTTAATTTGAATGTTACAAGAGAATGCCTGCATTAAAAAGATATACAGGATTAAAATTTACATGCATTGCTATTTTTTACACAATCAAATAAAGAATTGCTTGAAAAACTTGTCAGGACAATTTTCTATTGTTTAGGCACTCAAAATCAAAATGTTTCACAAAGTCACATTGATGCCAGCAAGAATTCTTTTTGGAAAAAAGTAGATGGTATTTTAATGTTTCATTTTACATTTCTGCACTCAGGCATTTTACATTATTCCTTTAAAAATCATGCTTCTGATTATTATTATTATTATTGTATCCTTAATAATACAGTCATGTTTCATAAACTATGTTACAGTGAGTGAACCTTTTGGTTAGTTATGAGGCTTTTTCAGGTTCTTTTCAGAATAAAAAAAGACAGTCGTAATTACACTATCTTATGATATATTTTTACTCTGTTCGGCTCCATTTTCTGCCTTCCTGAATAAAAATAACTGATATTATTGAAATGAAAACAATTCATCACTTCTAAATAAAATATTTCAATTAAAATAAACATCCCATTTCAGTTTTTAGAGAGTCTTTCTTTTTGCAGGAAGGCTTTTGTGTCAGGTTTTTTGTTGTTTTGTTGTTTTTTTCTGTGATCATAACCTCTACTTTAGTTTCACAGTTCAGATTTTCTGTTAAAAGGGGATTCCATTTTCCAGCCATCACTGTAACTGCTGGTATAACATGGACATGTGTTTTTCAGGTACATAAAAAAGGATTTTTTTTCAGTTTTTACCTTTTTTTTGTTTTATCCCAAATTACATATCAGCCTGCAAGGTCCAATGGCAACAACTTCAGCCTAACACATAACACATGAGGACAAGGTGTAGAAGAAGTGATTAAAATCTGCGCTTTTCTGTTTCAAGGCAACTACCCACTCACTCTTATTTCTGGTAACAAGTGTCAGAAGTGCTCAGTGCCCAGCTGGCTCACAGATTGGTGGGTGCTTCTTATTCCCCGTGACTGAAACTAATTTGAGTTCATCGTATGTTTACAGAGTCCTCCTTTCTTCCCAAAGGGGCAGGGCAAAAGCTGCATCCTGCTCCCAGGGTATGGGTCCCGGGGTCCCAGCCATGCAACAAAGCTGCCTTCCCCCCCTTCCACCAGGAAATTTGCTGGAGCTGCACTAAGCACCTTGTGAGTGGTTCAGGAAGAAATCTTTCTGAAGTAACTTCAAACATCATTTGCCTTCTTTCATTTTATATAGGAAGCTCATGCTTCCTCAGTTAACCTTCCTAGCACTGAAAACTAAAGAAAACTTGCTTTGCAACTTAGTACATCAACTTTAAAACATAACCTCCCAAACATCTCTTGAAGTCACAAATTTCCTGTATTGTGTGACCTGGGTTGCATTATTTTCTATGATTTGTCTTACCTCCAGGGTACGCTTAAATAATTGCCTAGTCAATCAGAGCAACCTATTCTAATCTTCTTTCAGTATTGTTTTGGCCACTATAATTCATTCAAAAGAAAATAGCTCCCTGGCTTTCCTAGTTTCTAGGAAATCTTGTCTAGTAATTCATATTGACAGCAGTGAGTTGTGACATTTATCAGTGAGGTGAAGCTGACCAGCTGCAGGGCTCCTGACTGACACTCAGCCAACAAAATGCTCACAATTCCAGCCAAGTATTGACTTTTGTTTTCCTTCCCTTCCCTCTAGTTGGAGAGAAAATATGGAGGTACACCTTATCACTACACATTTATTGTTACCAGTCATACTGAAAGCTAAAAAATGGACCATAGACAATATCTTCCCGTTAAAATTTGCTTTCTTGATGCAAAAGAATTTAAAATAGGTTTAAAGGAAAGAAAACCAGCATTGAGTTTACACTAGTTGAAATATAAAACAAATTAGCAGATTTTATCTAAGGTTATTGGAATAATTTACTTCAATAGCAATGAGCTTGAGTCTTGTAAACAACCTGTCTGTAACCAAGTGACCTTTGGGATGAAAAATTTCCAAGGGTTCAAACTTAGCTCATTTTCATTCTTTAAGTCCAGAAGCACACACTATGCTCCAAGTATTCTTGGGTGTTGTTTGGTTTTAAAGCCAAGATACTGACCAAAGGCAAGGATAGCGAACTTTGAGTGTCCCTCCAGTTTTTCCCCACTCCAAAGTGAGAAATATTTTTAGGTCAGGGACTGAAATTAATACCCTTTTATTTTGAGTAGCAATGCATGATTCTGAATCCATTTAAACATTAGTTGTCCCAACCTCACTTTCATGAGGGACAGTAGAATTTTCAAATTTCTTTATGCCATTTTAATTGGTCTTGTAATTTCTTTATAGCTAGAAATTCAAGCTTATGTGGAGATCAATAAAGTATTTTATCATGAGTATCAAACTGGAAGTTTTCATGTCATTCTTGACAAAGGTGTGTGAAATTAATATATCTTTGTCTGATAAGGTTAATAGCCCGTTTTCCTGAGATGTCACAACTAAGAATCTCAACATTTTCCATTTACTATTAAAAAATGAACACTTATTTTTGACTCACACTTACTATAAAACTGAAGTGATTCCAAAGAACCCTGAATCAATGTGGTGGTGTTAGGTCATAGACTGGATTTGATGATCTTAAAGGTCTTTTCCAGCCTTGGCGATTCTGCGATTCTATGTGATTGCAAACTCATAGCAGTTGTTGATTTCGTATCACAAAGTCAAATGCCACCAGATGTCTAAAAGTATTGAGGCCATCCCACACCATTAAAATATCATATTTAGTATAAGCATGATAGAGCAGATATAATCCACATCCTGCAGAATCATTTAGTGATATTGCTAATTAGCACAATTAGGCTTCCTCATCCTCTCACACTGTCCGAGACAGAGGCAAAGGAGTTTCAGCAGAGGAACAAGCACTTCCCAGAAGAACTGCAGAAAACAAGCCAAGCATTTTCTTCCATCTTTTGAGTCCCTTCTTTCTGGACTAACACACCCAAGTCACAGTCAAACTTTAAGAAAGCATGGGTATTTCTGGAGTTGACATTTTCAAGCACCAATGACTTACTGAATCATTCATCCTTGGCACTGATATGTTATATCCATAATTGCTCTGCTCGAGGAGGTGACATTTCCAAAATTGGCAGTTCAGCATGACAAAGGACACAACACTGCTGGGAAGATAAGTCAAAGGTGACAAGACAATGCAGCTGCCAAAGAATAGGAACTCCTGGGTACATTGGCACTACATGTAACTGAGCTCAGCTGTTGGAGTCTTGATGGAGACTCAAGTCAACCAACATAGCTAATGCCATCATCTTATTTCTGTCCTGTGCATTGTCTAGGATTAACACAAGGGCCATTATTAAAGCCTTTAAACCTCCTGAAAGGCAGCCAGAGTTAGAGCTGAGAAGAGCACAAAGGACAGGTAAAGAGGGCAGAAGAGGGAAAGGGAAGGGCAAAATTATTTTGTATAAACCAGGCATAAGGGAGTTTCCAATAGTTAGGAAAAGTAAATTGCCACCATTATTATAGGAACTGTGGGATGGAAAAAAATACCCACTGGCACAAGTGTTCTCATTTCATTACGGTGGCAATAAAAAACCTTATAATCTACTGAATTTTGAATGTTTCTGTTAAAATTATTAAAGTAGTTGTTGCACTAGGTATCATCAAGCTCAAAGTAAGCACAGAAGTTAATCCATAGATATCAAGTATGTGTAACTGTGTATGTTGTATGCACCATCCTACTTGTTACATAAGCCATAAGACATACATACTTACACTCAGCCATCATTTTCCTGGGTAAAGAGGTTATGTCTTATCATGTTCATATACATGATGCAGGTATGTTTGAAGAACTTGTATATTTCCAGAGATGGTCTGGGGAAAAAAAAAAGTACATTTTCAATCTGTGCTTACACCAGGTCATTTAACAAGAAAGTGTATTAAGTTGCCTGTTTGAAGTGTTGTGGCTTCTTCAAACAAAGCTGTGAAAAATGCTTTTTGTCATTCCTCCCCAGTGCATTATGTTGTGATAGGGCAGTTACGTTACATAACGTGATGTGACTGATACCAAATGGCATGTGGAAGATCTGATCTCTTTCCTTGTTAGTATGAGGATCCTGAGTGATGGGTGGCTGGACTTTGAAGGGTCTTTTCTTTCTCTTTAAACAGAGGGAATAACGGAACACTTTGTTTGAAAGTCCTTCTTAAGAGCTGCACTTAGAAATATTGCTAATATTTAGTTTACATCTGTTAGCTGAGAAGTACCTTGGCCTTTGAAATATGCACATTTTTACTGGCTGACCCACTGTTTCATCGAGAGCAGATTTTTATTAGGGTCTATAAAATAGGCTTTGAGAAACTTAAGCATGTAATCCTATATAGCTCAGGGCATCACATGGTGAGGTGTGTTCTACGTTGTCAGTGACCCACTGGCTTGACCCAGTTACTTCTCTGCACTGAAATCAGCAGGAGAGAAGGAGGACAAAGGGCACTGAGAAGGCACTAGAAGAGGGAGGGTGCAGCAGGGGCACAGGAGGCTAAAAAGTAGGGGTTCATTCCCTTTCCCACAAGGTAATTTTGAAACTGTTGCTGTTTGGGATCCCCTGAATCCAGTGTGTTGAGAGAAATGCACCTTTTCAGAAGCATACTGAAGAAATATTTCATCTGCCATAAATTAATCCACCACAATTTAATCCAAAACCAGTGTAGTCCAACTGCTCTTAACAGAGTTCTTGGCCCCTCAACATAATGGCTGTGGGTTAAGTGGCCTTAGAAATCAGGTTAACTGGAGATTTGCCACCTAAGAAAGTGTTTTACAAAGAAGAGTTTAAGAAATAAAAAAGACTTGTCTTTTGGTTGAAGACTCTCCACCAATCAGCATAGCCCCTCTCTTCCCTGGAAACTAAACCTTCATTGAATTTAACTGATTTGACTGAAACTGTTGTCATACTCACAGATCAGCAGAACGAGATCAAAGAATGCTGTGTAAGAAAAAGCAAAACAGTGTAAATAAAGCAAAAGTTCAGAAAACCTTACAGCAGTCTCATATATATATTTAAAAAATAAACAATGTTCCTTTGATGAATGAGAATGTGAAGTATAGTCATAATATTTGTAAAACTCTCCCTGAAATTAAACTGAGCAGAATCCAATCAATGACAATGTCTTTGGCTCTATGTTAATACTACTAGTGACATGCATTTCTAGTCACAGACCTCAACATGAGCAAATACCAAACACAGATTTTGAAAAGCGTTTATTGGAGGAAAAGTGAAACAACTCCAAACATTCAACTTCATGTTAAAGGTGCCAGTATGCCAACCTCATAACAGATTTGCTTCTAAAACGATGTGTTGCAAACTCAAAAGTTAATAGATATGTAGCTTCATTAATGCCCTTCCATAACTATAAAAAGTGAGGTCAGTTTTATTTGTTCTTTCACCAAAGCCCATGAGGTAGAGTCCAAGACGACAGTAAAACCCTAAATTACACTGTTGTAGGAAAGCTGTAAATATTTTCCTGGATAAATTAAAAATGTACTCCAGAGCTGTGTCCTGCTCCTGTTGAAACTCAGGAGTTTCTAATTCACAAGACTAATAAGCGACACTCTGGCCTGCATTTCCCAGTGTTTCAGTGAGACAACGGTTACAAATTCAAATTGTGTCTAGGGAAGAGGTCTGTATAACATGCACTAACAGGTGACTAACTGTGACACCTTCATTGAGCTCCTTCAGCAGTTGTCACTACACCTCACCCCTATCGCAACTTGGTGGTGATCAAAATAACGATGAAGGCATGTGTATATTTTGAAAGCAGGGATCATCCATACCATTCCAGTCTATTGAGGGTTGACTCCATTTGTCAGGGCTCTGGGGATCCATCAGAAATTCATTGCCCAAGTAAGATACAGCACTAGAACAGCAAAATCAAACTGAGAATTAATGGTAGTCATGACGTCCAAGCATTACCTATACAGCCTAGGAACTACAAAAGAGAAGATTTATGTAAGTCGTTTTTGCTAAGTATGTAAATACTGTGAAACCGTGCATAGTCTATGTGTGTGCCTAATCATTCAGGAATGAGATAACTTTCTGTTTTGGACAGTGATGAATGAAAATCTGCATCTTGTGGAGAGAAACTGGAAAGCTCCAAAACCATCTGTAGATTCAAATGTACTGCAGGGTCAAACAGGCTTGAGTTTTTCTAATATATTTGGTTGAAGATTAACTAAAGGCCAATTGTATACCTACTTGGAAGCCATGTATTTATTTGGAATATTAACTCAGTCTTAAGACAGGAAGAATAAAGAGTGCCTTCATTCAAAGATAATAAAGCTTAGCTGTTTAATATTCATATCACTTAACAAAGCTAGAATTATATGGCAGCGCCTTGACTGATTGCAAAATGTACAACTGCAGCACGAGTAACATTGTCAGACTGGAGCTCCAAAACACAATGACAGAGAGGATGATTGAGTTAGAATGTAAATACCACAAAGAGAGACAATTATGTTGCAATGTTTCCCAGACATTTTAATTCAGAAGTTTGATTCAATTAAAATTATTTCAGAATTTTCTAAGGGCAAAAAAGGACACTCAACGCCAGTAAAGCTATGAAAATTGGCTTCACATGTGGCTGGTTTCTTCTATAAGAAAGCAAGAGATCTACAGAAAACTTTCAAAATGAGCTCCTGGTAAGTCAAAATTTGCAGAGTTTATGATAAATTGAAGAGGACAATTATACAAATAAGCACCAGGAAGCTGTCTTGAGAAAAGAATCACTCATTTGAATCATTAGCTCTTTCTCAGATTCTCAACAAATTAGCATTTCTGCAGAAATTGCTCACGTTTTGGAACTATGTCTTCTAGGGATATACTCCTCTGTAGCTTCCTGCCCAGTGCATTGCATTTTAGACATTGAAGACCAGATTCTGGTCATACAGTTATATAGGTAATAAAGTAAATGAGAAGTGCTTTACAGTGCAATTTTATCAATGATTAAAAGAGCACACAAATTCCATTATTAAAATCCTGTCCCAGAGTATTAATTATTCATCCATGAGGTGGGCAGCAAACTGAGTTCCATATTGCGTTCAGGTGCCACGTCTTTGGTGGAGGGGGACAGTATTATTTTTATTATTAGTTATTTTTTTGTCAGATGAAGCTTCTCAGATTACCTTCTGTCTTGTTGAAATTTTCTTAGAGTTAAACTTCCATCTTTATGGGCTTTCTGTCCTCTTTCTCTTTCAAGTTTAATACATTTCTCTCTGTTTTCCCTACTGTCCATGAGGGCTCCGCACTTGAATGACACTCTTGGAGTTGTTACCATAATGTTTTGGGATTTTCCAGGACAATAGTTGCTAACTACATGCAAAATGCACCATCAGTTTTAAAACTTTCAAGCTTCATAGAGGACACAGTTCTTCTGTCTGCAAATGTATATAAATACATATATTTATATAAACACATATTTTTATTCATATATACAAATATACTATATGTATGTGTGTGATTCTTAACATTATTTTAGAAGAGACATTGCATGTATCAAACTTGTCTGCCCAGATGTCAGGAGAGGATGGTGTCACTAAGTTGCCCAAGCCTCTCTCTAATTGTTGAATCAGGTGCAAGGCAGGTTGCCATTTATAGTGTTTAATACATTTCCTGTAAACGTGCAGGAAATATTTGTTTAAAGTTCTGAAGGAAACAGTATTGATGTTCACAGAGATGTGACAAACTACTTGATGAAAGAAATCATTTTCTAGAAAGAGTCCTATGGGAGAAAGAGACCCTGTTTATTTACACAAAGATCAAAGCAACTTTCATATGAATTGATGCTAAATATTTAGTACTTGAGTGACTAGCAAAGAACACTCTAAACTTCTAAAGGAAAGAATAAAAAGCAGGAGACAAATCCTGATATATATATATAGATATAGATATATATGTAGCCTCTGTTGGAAAAAAAAAACCACAATAAAACCTTTATTATTTGCATTACTGTAGTGTCAAGGGTCTAACTTGAGATCAGAGACCACTCTGTCATACTATGTACAAATGCTTCATAAAATGCAGTCTCTTTTCTGAAAAACTTATGATGTAAAAAGGCAAAGGTCCGGAAGGAGAAAAAAAAATGTGTATTAATTTATCTTACTACTTCATTTATCTTACTACTACATTAAATAAAATTGTCATGAGTTAATCTAAGCACAATTTCAATGGAAATTACTTTATAGATCAGGTAAACCAAATACGAACAAAAGCTCCCATATATTAATTCCTCATGGCTTAAACTTTCCTTAGCTTCCTTAGCTGTATTCTAATCTTCCATTCAAACCAAACTTAACTACAAAAATCAAAATCCGATCCGAGCTGTCTTTACACAGCAACAGAGTATCACAGTGACAGAGGACATTCAGTCACAGACTTATCAAGCACAAAAGCAATGGGAAAAGCCAGGGATTTCTCCTTGATGGCCTTAAGTAGAGTCCAGGAGTAATACATCCATCTGCCAGAGGAAACTGTCTCTGTGTGGGTTCCCAGCAGCCTCGACCTGACCCAAAAGAGCTGCCCCCAGCTGGCACGGATCTCGATCTCCCTCCTTGAAGGTGAGTTCTGAGGTTTGAGAAGAAACTGTGCCAAAACTGATGAATATATTTGACTGCAAGTTTTTCTGCATCTAGGGAGGGAAAGGGCTGAGAAATAGGCCAGTGGCATGTATTTCTCATAGTTCACCACCTTCCTCCCAGTCTCTAGCTGCAGATCCCTAACCCTGCAAGACCTCCCTCTAGAAATCAGCACAGTGCTAACGCACATTAGTGACTCTGGGACTGTGGTTAATCTGGAGCTAGGCTAAATTCACACTTCCTCAATTCATAAAAATGTTGTCCTCCTATGTGTAATGTACTACTTTTCACTGTATGCTCCTGAATAGTCCTCATTTCTGTAATACTTCTCCCAGTAGCCCATTAAGTACGCCTTTACCATCTGTCACATGCGGTTTGTTCTCTCTCTTGTACTTTATTGCTATCCATATAAAATAGCATATAAGGAGTAGGACGAGTAGGGCAGTTGGCTGCACAGAGTAAATAAAGAGAAAAATTGAAAATAACTTGTAACAGACTTTTATTAAAAAATCTTATTTGCTTTCTGCTCCTTCACAGGGTTGAAGTAGATTCTTCAAGCTATATTCATTGGTACAGTACTCTCTACTCTTTTTTTTTTTTTTTTTTGACCAAAAGGAATTATATTATTTTAAATTTACACAATGAAAATTTTTCTCTCTTTATAATAAACATTCCATAATTGGAAATAGACTATCTCAAGGAAACAAAAAAGGACCATTCTTTTAAATTCCCAACACTGGAAAACTATTAAAAAACCTCAAAAAACCTATGGTGTATTAAGCCTTATAGACAATTTCAGGCACTGAACTATAGTGAGCTCAGGAGAATCGACTCCCTTTCCTCTTTCACAGTGCCTATGCTCCTTAACACTAGCAAGCTACCTTATAGGCTTGTGAAATGCCTGCATTATTTCCCTGGGTGACCTAAGATGGGCTCATTTGCCTGTCAGGGCAGAGCTAGTCCCTCTGGAATACTTGCCTACTGAAGTCTGAAAAATCCTGAGCACTGAAGTTCATAGAATCACATAATCATAGACTGGTTTGAGTTGGAAGGGACCTTTAAAGCTCACCTAGTCCAGCCTTCTTGCCACAGGCAGGGACATGAAGACATTTACACATCTCCCCTTGGGAGCTCAGACCCATCGATTTTATTGTCAGAAAGATTTCCTTTGAATCAATCCACTTTTCCCCCTTTCTAGTTTATTCTCTTTTTGTCAAGTAAATTTGTACTTTCTGGTAGATAGTATAAAACTTTACCAATTTACTAATAATTATTCTACGATCAGTAGTATAGCTGCAAATATTTGACTTACTTGACACCTTTTCAAATAAATGTTTTTAGTGGATTTGTTTGTTTGTTTGTTTGTTTGTTTTAATAACAGTTTCTTGATGGCAAAATGTTTTGCAATATTATATAGATTTTGACATATTTTTTGATAATATGGTTTTTGAGATCACAGGTGTAATCTGTGGCAAAACTAAGAAGATATATACAGGCAGAGAGACATTAGAAAACTAATATTTTCACTACAAAAATGTATATTCCTTTTTGGAGAAATAATAATTGTGCTTGTTTTAAGTTCAAATTACAATAAAAACTTCAGCTTCTATGATAAAATCATACTATCAGACCTTAACCAAGTTTTACATTTGTATGTTAAAACAATGGTATTTTGTCCTCTGTTTCTTTTTCATCAAGAATACATGCATAGCAGGACAAATTCTAATGGTCTATCTCTTCTGGGTTTGGTACTATTCAATATTTTCATTAATGACCTGAAAAGAATAGAGAATAGGCTTCTTAGGTTAACAGATACCACTTGCTAGGTGGAACTGAAGCTATGTTAGAGGACATGACAGAATTCAAGATGATCTTAATAAATCAGAGATATAGACAGGAAATATGACAACATTCAGTAGGAGTAAATACAAGATGCCATGCTGAGTTGGGATTAATTAACTGCATAAATACAGGATGAGGAATTACTGGCTATAAACAGTTCTATAAAAAAAACGAGTTGTAAGGGGTCACAAAGTGAACATGAGTCAACAGCATCATGCTGTTGTGAAAGAGGCAAATGCCTCCCCAGGATGTATAAGAAAGAATATGACTGGAAGGAAATGTGAAGTAATCCCTCTGCTCTGTTCAATGTTTTATTCAACACTATGGCCTTAGATGGACTGTTGTGTCTAGTCCTACACTCCAATAAACTCATAGATCAATGCAGAGAGTCTAGGAAAAAAAAAAAAAGAAAAAAATCAGACATTTAGAAAAACAGCCTATGGGGAAAGACTGAAGGAAATTAGTTATTTAAGTCAGAGTAGAGAAGACCAAAGGATGGAATTTGCTGTAAATATCAGTTAAACAAACAAAAAGGATGTGGTGATTTCTTGAAGTTCTGTTCTGATCCTGGGATTTCATTATTCCTGGCCATCAAAATAAATGGGACCATAGTACTGTGGAGCAGACACACCAGCCAGAAATGTGTAATGCCTCCAAGATAAAAAAAAATTAAGGTATCTCTATCTTTATAGAGCTCTTACCGTAGGACTTAAAAGAGCTCAGTTGTGCCAGAAAGATACAATGTCATTAAGCAGCTGTGCACAGTCTCTCTAATTCACTGGGTAAGAACGCCTTAAAGTCTGCTTGCAATCTACCATTTATAACCTACTTCCACCTCAGAAATATTTAAAGAAAACAAAAACCTGACACTTACTGTGAGTTTATTGAAGTCTGAAATTATAGTGTGCCAATTTTCTCATTTTCATCAGTGTCCCACCATGAAAAATCCCTGTAATGAACAGGTTTACCTTATATTCCTATTTATTTGCAAATCATCTGGACTTCTCTATCATTGTGAAAATGTCTTGAGATTTTCAATAATCATTTTATAATCAAATAAAAAAACTATTAAAGGTATACCTTCTATACAAATATAACTTCAGTAAAAAAAGGATGTGTTAGACCTTACAGGAGTTTAAGTGTTCAATATCTGTAAAATTTCCACTTTTTTTTTTTTTCCTTTCATAAGAGCAAAATGAGAAACAAAGATTAAATCTTTTTTAAAATACTGGGTGATTATGTGATGTATTTCTTAACACATACATCTCTCTAACATCCTTAAATTGGCTCTGTATTACATGGTTTACTTTTGAGAACCTCAACATGGGAAAGGGTTAATTGGTGAGGAGGTGTCAAAGTTTTGTGCTGAAAAATGCATGGGGAAACATCACTGTAAAATGGGGAGCTTACTGAATATATCTGCTAGACACTTCTATTTCTGTCTGAGTTTTTGTGAAACCCACAGGAAAAGATGCTCATCTTGCTTCACCTGGGAAGAAGGAGCTGCCTAGTGATACTAACTGGGTAAAAAGGAAAAATGCTGAGAACAGAAAGCAGTAACATAGCATTTGAGCTCTGCTTTAGAAACAACATGCAGAGACTACGCTGCACAAATTCTTCCTTTATAAACTGCCTTTTTCACAAGCCACCAAAATGGTGAGGAAAATTAGTGAATCCAAGTCACGTGAGCCCCCCATGGAGCCTTCTGGAAAAGACAGTAGTTGCAGACAACTTCAGATAGAAGAGGAAAATACAGACAACTCTGAACAGGCAACAGGAAGAGCATAAAATCTAGAAAATCCTGGAAGCTTTGTTTTTTGGTCTCCTTGCTAGAGCAACTGAGGAGTTATACTGAACTGAATGTATCACACTCAACAAAACCTAAGTATTTTTTTCTGTTCTCAACTTCATTCCCAAAGCATGCATATTTAAGGCCCTTGTTCCTCTTCCTATGTGGTGGTGGGACAAGGAAAGAATATCCTAGGCTCATGTGTCGCTAACAGGTGCAATTGAAAACAACTTGAAAATGTGCAAGGCTGTGTCCATAGGAAACAACTTCCTTGGCTTGGAAAAATGTTAATAGACACCAGAAACCTTGTAACTTGATAAATAGAATAGGAGACCAGATAGCAACAGCAAGAAAAGTTTCCATTTTAAATAAATAAATAAATAAATAAAAATTCTTATCTGCCACCCACCATGTGCTATAATTTAAAAGCTTTTGAGCAAAGACCACTTCTTTACAGCTAACTGGTTTAAAATGTTGCAGTATATAGACCAAAAAGTCTTGATTAGCTGTGTCAGATGAGTCAGCAGAGAAACAGTTCACAATGCAGTGCAGCCCTTACATTTTGACGTGTATTGTTAAGGGCTCCCCAAAGTCACTCCAAAAAAAGCAAAATAGAGAAAGAACAAGGAAAAAATAACTGAGGATAAAGGAAAAGGGAGGCCTGACATCATGAATTTGACCTTGAAAATATCACAAGGAAAAGGATGTGAAAACGGAGAATGTGACATTCTTCATCCCCATAGATTTTGTGGAGGATTTAGATTAAGTATATGAAAATTAGTCAGTGCTGTGTCAGGGGATCCCTCAGGATATCTGTGTATTAGATTCTTCTGATGCACTTCAGGTAGAAAGTTACACTCACAGCCAGGGAAGACAGTGCCTTAATACTGTGTATTACAAGACAAGACATTTTGTCTCTTCTTGAGAGAGAGAAAATATAATGAAAATATAGAAACAGGTCTGCTGTAGTGCTGGATAACTACACATTGTGCATTTACCTGCAGCTCTACCATCCATAAAACTAAATGAACAAAAAATTGTTCGATTCAAGAGCTGGACAAAACACATTCCAGAAACATGCTGGTTCTGCAACACTGGTGAACAGTTGCCTGTTTCCTTCAGAGCATGATGAGATTGAGCTCCCAGAGCAAAAGTCTGGAAAGGAAGAAAGGAAGATGCAAAATGGAGATTCTGGCATTTCCAGGTCCTATGGTATTTCTAAGAAAAGTGAAAACAATGATGTTACTATTTCAAAAAAATTATAGCCTGCTACTTTATAATCCTGGTTTCTATAAGACAGAATTCAGTGGCTGTTCCAGACAATTGTACGAGATTACTGTCTGGTTTAGAAATGAGATAGTTTTTCCTTAATCTCATGAAGTCTGAAGTAGTGTTGTTAAATGCAAGAACGGGGCTATTCTCTTGTACTATTTAGCATGGCTGCATGATGGGAAACATTTTACAGTGTCCTCTTGTAAACATTTTACACTTCCCAGATCAACAATCTGTAGAAGTAAACAGGATAGGGAGCTCTTAAGGAAGGACTGTAGAACAGAAGCAGCAGTTCACTGTAGAGAAAAAGTTAAATTACAAGCCTGCCCTGCTGCTAGGGCTGTAAAGTCAAGGGCTGAGGTAGCACTTCAACTTTCTCTCTAGATAGGGGTAGACAAGAGAACCCACTGCAGCAGCAGCAGCATAGGGAAAATGTATATGACAGCAGAGATTTGCCCTGCCTGGTTAGTACCAAAAACCACTTCTGCCTTTCTGCATGAGCTTGCATTTGCCTAAATTCTGAAAGATTATGCTCTTTTTGTCTTTGTAGCCTGAGCCTGAAGTGAACAAATAAGTTATGAATAATCAACACTCAAACCTATTTAAATTTCAAAGGTAGTGGAAGTCATTCTCTCTAATTTTCTGGATTGGTACACACTGTTTTGATTTCAAAATGTCTGTTAAATCAGAAGAGGTGGGGTTTTATCCCTGTACTTTTTGGAATGTGATCAAAGGCTGAAAAGGTATTAGGATGAGAAAATGTTTTCGAGGACCCAGGTTTGCACCACTGTGGGTCAAATCATTCTATTTTTCCAGTATGAGAATAAGAATTCTGCCTTTCAGTTGCTACTAATATGGCTCAAAACTAACCTAGGAATATAAATAGAAATATTGCTGGATTTAGCAGTGTACTGTTAAATTCTTGTCAGCGATTTCACATTATGAAAGCTTTCTAACCACACTGTTAAATTTTGTGCGGTTCTTTACATACTCTTATGTTCACTGGACATATATTTTTCTGTGTTATAATTGCCCTAAATCTAAACACAGAGACATAGGGAAAGAGGTAGATAAAAATTGCAGATGATGCTAAGAAAAATCTTTCAGCAGATCTAAGCCAGACAGTATTCTTCTGTGGTTTATATTGCAGCCGTGTGCAGTAACTGTCGACCATCACACTGCACAGATGGAAGTGCAAGTTTGAGGGCTATTGAGCATGTGGATTTTCCCAGTATGTCACAATTACGGAAACATCTGTGCTAAATAACTTCAAGCTGATCCACAGCAAAAATTGGCAATGTTCAATAACTCTCAATATCCATTTTTTCCCCTGTGATGAGATGACCTAGTGATTGCTAGTTGGACTATAGCATAAAACATGTAGCTTCATTATTTCAGGGCCTATTAAGAGATTTCTCCCATGGTATATTACCTAAAAAAAAATCCATATGCTTTTCTTTACTTTGCTCTATAGCGCCTGAGTTTCAGAGATGCCACATGCCTGCAGCTGTCATTGACTTCAATTAGAGGTGTGGATATGTAAGTTCTCTGAAAATCAAGTCCTGTGAGGATACTTCTAATTGATTTTGATTTGCGCAGAGAAGGGAAACAGTCCGGGTGGCATGATCATAAGGGACTGCATGAGAAACAGAAGCAGTTTTCCTGTAGGAACAAAGATTAAAAGTTATTATCACATATAATATTTATATTGTATCATAAAAGAAGAGAAAACATACATTTCTTTGTTTCTTTCTTCTGATGGAGACAGGGAAGATATTATTCCCCTCAAAACCAATTTAAAAACAGAAATCCTTACCAAATACCCTCAATAATATAATTCTACACCCATTAATGTATTTAGGCCACACTGCCTTTTAGGAAACTTTTCTGTTCTTCGTCCTGTGACTGAGTTGGGACACTGTTTCTCACCCAACATCCTGCAGCATAGGAACCCAGGGGTTTTGTGGATATAAGTGCATCACTCAAATACAGCAGATTTCCAATTCTTCATGCACTGCCACAAAATCATTTTTCAGACCTTGTTGCCTTTATTTATTTCAGCTAGAAAAGCACTCAATACAGTCACTAGATTTTGCTCTCCCCCTCACAATATTAGAAATAGAAAGATCATATATTTTTCAGCTGCCAGACAGTGCACAGTTTCTGCCTAATGCACATTTTCCCATGCATTGTCCAATGTCACTTGGGACATTCCCAGTGAAGAATAGTCTTCCTCAGAAACTGTGACCATTCTGTAACTTAATAGACTTAGCAGTATGACTCTTTCCCTTCTGTCTACTTTGGATTTTATTTTCCTCGGTTCCACTCCAAGAATTCTTTCAATACCATTATTTCACTAAATATTTCCTTAACTGCTTTGATGTTCAGACTCTTGAAGTATTAGTGAACAAGTGACATACATCTTATCTGACATTCAGACAACCTAAACAGTGTTAATTCTTTCATCTCTATAAACCAATCTCCAGTTTTCAATAATTACTGCTACCTGTTTTTAAATTCTCCCTTGTTAATCTCTGGTTTCCTATGTAATGAGCTGCAGTTACTATAATATTCCAGCTATCATCACATGCGAACTAGAGGAACTATAATCTTCTTGGTTTATGATATGACTCCTCAGAGGGAAAAGACAAAATCAAACCAGCTTTTTCAGCAGCTTTATCTCTTTGCCAGCTCTTGCATAATTTTTTGCAGTTCAATATATACCCATCCCAGGATGGATGTATGTCTAGTTGATGTCTGAATGTAAGTCTTCTCTCCTTCTTGTTTCAAAGATGTTAAGCTTCTAAGCAAGGATACTGTATGAAACAAACAAACAAACAAACAAACAAAAATAAAAACCAAACAACAACAACAACAAAACACCCACAAAACAAACCAAACAAAATAAACCCACAACCCAGCATATGTGAAAAAGAAACTGTAAAATCAAAATAATTTCTCAGTGATTTTTCTTCCTAACCACCCATCCATCCCTCATGCACACCCACCTGAAATCATCCAACAGCCCCTCTCTCAGAGTTTCTCTCTGCCAACTCTAACAACTGCCAAGCTGTCAAATGATGCTGCTATTGTGTCCCCATGGCAACAAGCTTTCTGGCCTGAGTGACAGTATTTCCATATTGTCAACTGGAACATGTCCCAAATAACTCTAAGAGCACCTGGAGTTTTCTTGCAATGCAAATATCTTTTTTCCTTTCCCCTCCCAATTCTTCATATATTAAAGGGAAGTTATTTATACTCATTGCAATGGATGGTATGATGACAGCTGAGCATTTGAAATTTGCATTAAAATTCTGTAAATCTGTCCTTTCAGTGGATTTTATGTTCCTCTTGAAACAGCTGTGAATTTTAATGCCATCTTTAAAATAAATTTTAAAAAATATACCAGTAAGTAACATATCAACATCTTGATAACTAACCACAGAAAATGTTTGATTATGTGACAGTTTCTTCATGCTTTTAAAGTTTATGACAAATGTAGAAGAAATGCAAAAGAATTTATGACAATGTGTTCCTCATGGAGGAACATATTTCTAACCTATGTATATCTAATGTGTTACTTTACTGTATGCTATTAGTAATCTTCCAGAATAACAATGCTTGGATCATAGGGGCTGATTATGCATGTATTAAAAGGGGACATAGGTGAGAAATCGAAGCAAAATAAATCCCACCAGTCTTAGTGAATTGGCTGATATTTACATCTCTGAATATCTGGCTCTCATGTCACCCATCTTTAATTTTAACAATATTTTTCAGTTAGCTTATTTAATCTCACTGAATCTTGATGATGACTTCCAGTCCGTTTATCATGATCACCTAAGAACATAACTGAAAGAGTAACTGAGTGTTTTTGAATCATGTGGAAACTGCCTTTATCAACATCATTACAACACTCAGATAATGCCATTCTGGTTAGCATGGGGAAAAAGGACAACAGAAGCTACTTCATTGTCTTTTGGAAAAGATGGTAAGACTACAGAGTAAGATTTGAGTTAATAGTGAAGTCAGACCCAGCACCCTTGCCAAATGCAGTTTCTGTACGTAGTTTTATAATCCAAGTTGCCAACACAGTTGTAACAGTATAAGGTTTTTTTCTTTGCTGGATAGTAATACTGCTGTATCCTTTCATATGGCTGTTATACTTCATATCAAGCTTTAAATGAGTGACAGCTCACTCTATTTATTGCATGTTGTTAATTTAGTGAACTTAAGACTGTTACCATGCTTAGTTAGCAAATGTTTGCAATGTTCTTTACTGAATAAAGGATTGAATGTTCAAAATATAGCAACACAAATTACACATATTTAAAAAACTAAAAGCTTATTCTGGCAATCAGGGTCCCACAAATGCAGTCTAGCTATAGGCATATGATAAATGCAGAAGCAAAAAATAGTTAACAATTTGATGTAAGAAATGAATAATTTATTAAATAATCAGCTTATTTTTCATCAGATAATGGATGAAAGAAAGACTAAAGTGTATTTCAAGGAAAGAGATCAACTTGCTTACAAATCTTAATTTAAAAATATAATAATTTTATGGGGTAATCTTGTAGACCCTAAATAATAAGGTAAAATACATTTCACCCACACATTATATCTATATCACAAATAATTGTTTTAATGGAACAGAAAAGCTTTATCTGAGGGCTGCAAAAGCACTGGATTGGGGGAATCATTGGGTTCCACAGGTGAGACGCTTGGAGCACTACTTCTGTCTGGGTAAGTACAAAATATAATTAATAGCAAAACAACTGAGGTGGTTAGGTTATATACACAAGTTTAGGTCAAAACCTATCTGCATGACAGCAAAAGGGGCAGGGATTGTGGGCCCAGGACATGCTGGCAGATTGGACAAGGTCTAGAGACTGAGTACAGGAGCCCAATGCTCGGAGATATAACGTTGGGGGCAGGATGGGCTGTCCCCCTGTCTTCCCAATTGTCTCTCCTCACCTTCATGCAAGTCCACAACAAAAGACTGTGAATGACCGAAGACTCATAACACCCTATCTCATAAACTGCAGAGGGCCAAAACCTGTGTTTAGCATAGGAAGAACAATAGAGGAATGAGTATCAAGTACTCTACAGCATTAAAAAAATATTCCATAGCATTCCCTGCAAAGATCTGAAGCCTAAGGTTTGTTGTTACTGCTCCACAGCTGTTTCTCTTTTTTCTATGCATCTTTGTATCTAAAATGTTATAATTTTTAAATTCATGAAAGCAATTGCTTTGAACAGCAGATAAGCTATTGCTGTACATAGTGCTGTGATTTCTGACCTGGGTCCTCTAATGTTCTCTTTTTCCTGTATGTCTGGGCTCAGAGCAGCTCATCTCACTGCCTGCTGAGAGGTTGCTACATTTAAGCTACACAGGGTTACTATACTTAATTGTAGTATAGCAAATGAGTGCGCTAGAATCCCACTGAGGCAGTAGGTAGCCTGTGGGTACTAATGGTTCATCAGGAAGACCCTGAAGCCTATTTTATACCAAAGACTAAAGATCTTTGTACCTCTTTCTGCCATTTTGCAATTTATTGCACAGTTGAAGTCAGAGAATGAAGGTTTTTTTCCTCATATAGCAAATTTAAAAAATGAACAACCAGGTTTCATGTGTTTCTTTATAATACAATATGATTCATGCCTCATCCTTCATATAAGCCAATAGTTCTTTGATTTAGAACCTAGATAGCTATAAGCCATCAGTACAAAGTAATCTGCTACACAAGAATTTATAGGATAAATCCCTTAAGTAAAGGTTCATGGCTATTCAGCCCAAACATCCCACATCCATCTATTTAATCTAGCTAATTCATCTATCTCTATATTTATAAAGCATTGAGTCACTGGTAGCCAGATGCCACCAGTATAAATGTAATTTATTGACAAACTGGTGCTGTTACTGTGGCCCTGACAGACACAGTTCTATCATTAAGGAAATGTGTGTTATCAACTGTGTTGATACATTTTATAAGACTTTATGCTCATTCACATTCTGACCCATTACAGTCTTTTTATTTCGATAGGCATATTTATCTTTGCAAGCAATCACTTTGTGGGGAGGTGCACGGGGGAGGTTAGTACAGCTGAAGGGTACCAGATCACTGCCTGAGCAGCAGGGTCTCTGCTATCACAAAAAGTAGCTCTTCAGATGATACACTTGTTAGAGGTGTCACTTAAGCAATCAAAAGGTTAATTTGAGGAAACAAACAAACAAACAAACAAAAAAACAGTGCTTTTTCATTTCTTTGTTCCCTGTTGTTCATAGTATCTGTGTAAAATATTTCCAAACTGTGAATATTTTATCTGGAACTACACTTCTCATTATTTTCCAGGAATTATTGTGTTCATTATGTATCTAGGTTGATATAGAGGCAGTTGAGAATGACATTCATAGAAATTAAATATCTACATTTATCTCACATGTACGAGAGTTGTTTCAAGGGGTCAATTCCTGCTGCAGTTCTTAACAGTGAAGGCCCTGCTGTGTTACTTTTGTTTCTGCCACGGTGGGACAAATTCTTGCCTGCAGGTGAGACTGAACTTCCAAAATGATCATGTTATTCTCAGTGTCTAGTGAGTAATATGGAAAGCATGGGCTTTTGATCTGAGAATGCAGTAGAGCTATAAGGATTTAATGTGTGGAATGAATCACACTGCTAGAATTCACTTTGCCACTGGTCAGTCATCTTTTCTGGGCTCACAGATCATTACAAATAATTACATGCTGGTATATTAGAAGGATATTCCTGCATTTGTTGTGCCAATGAAAAATTTATAATGGCAGGAGTTTGCTTATTTTTATTGTTTCAATCAACAAAATGCATGTGGAACTGTAGTAAACAAATTATTGGCCAGACCATAGAGCTTCAAACTTGAGCTGACACATGGTGGTGAAGTCTATGGAGCACAAAAGCCTTCCAGTCTCTGACAAAAAGCAGGCCAGCTAACTGTGCCCTCCAGAGCAGTGTGATTCCCAGGCAGTCTAAAGCTGCCTCAAAAATAATTGGAAAAAAAACTTGAGAGAGAGTTGCGCATGGTGCTCTGTGACGCATTGAGGTGCCAGGGTCAGAATGACATCCCCAGCAAATCGAGGGTGGGCTAGGGCTCCTGCAACTCATGGCAGCAAATGACACTTTCCAATAGATTGGTGGAGCCATTAAGATACAGCAACACTGTGGAAAACTCACTGTTACTGGGCATTGGCTGTGGCAGCAGAACAAGAATTTACTTTCATTAATCTGGATCGTGCTGTGTATTTGCCTGTGTAAGTCTGGTGAACACCTTTTCCTATTTCCAGTATAATGAATAAATGAAGTTTTAGGACTGAGCAGGGCTCCCTGTCTACAAGTATTTCTTCAAAATCAATGTCCATATTAGTCAGCACACGTTACGTTTCACTCAGCTGTGTGTGGACTCTATGCAGGTTTTTTTTCCTGTGTCATCTTGACCTTTCATAGACAGTTTTGATGTTCCATGCTTCTTATAATGCAAACAAAGCTGGAGATTGTTTTCATCTGATCTCTTTTCTGCTTCCTGCACCTAACGATGCAACCTCTATTTCTTCCAGTTCCCTGGCTCCTTCTTTTCTGAGCATACGTGACACACATAAGGTTTAATAATTTACAGGTAGAGAGCTTAGTTTGCCAGGCTAGGGACATATTCCAATTTCTTTCCACAACTTTAATGAGTCAAGGCAGTCAGAAGCTTATTGCTACCGCCACATAAAATCAGATTTATGGGTGCTTTTTGTCAGAAAGTGGTGCAAGGCAGTTTGAGTGTTCCACTGAATTTCTCCATTCATCTTCCAGAGTAAAGTTTCCCCATACGTTAATGGAAGAAGTGCTATTATGAGCATTAATTATTATTATTTTTTCCCTAATTGGAGAAATTAGATAAGATTGGCCTAGTATGAAACACACTGTGCAATTCTACCCAAAACTACTGGCCTTATGTCCAGTGATTATGATTCCCAGAAGACTGCACCTGTAGAGATGTTTGCGTGCTATAGCTCATTCCTGGTTGACACATTAAGGAGGGGAGGCTGGATGGTACAGAGCCAGTGATCCTCTAAATGATCTGCCACTCTTAGCAGGGCTCCTGAGAGTTCCCCACAGCTGGCAAAGGTTGTTCTAAAGTCTCTGAAAATGACAGCACTGCATATTGTGTATCCCCTTCCCAGCAAATGAGGAGATGCCCGTTGACTTTTGTTTGTTTGCTTTTCTCTGCTTCTGATGTGAATTATTCATTGTTTCTGTTTAAACTGTCTGGGTTTTTTTGGACCATTTGAAGATACAGCATCAGCATTACAATTTCAGGAGACAGAACACAAAGGCAAAAACCACTCACGTTCTATATGGTGTCAGCACATCTAGCTCTAGAAATGGCCATATCTGAGATATTATATTCTGAACCAGATGGTGCTGTCAGACAGTGCAGAATGACAACTTCTAGATGGTGCAGAAAGGGTAATGTGCCCAAGTAATGAAGGAACTCTATCTCTACTTGCTGCATTTTTTTAACTTCAGTTACAGATGGCACAGCAAGGATCATCTCAGGAGGAAAAGTAAGACTTCCTCATGGCTAATTTTAACTTTAAAAAATCTGTCAGAACATTTATAAATTAAGCAGCCTGGCCCTTGTTCCTGACAGTAGAAAGAATAGAGGATAATACCAGGAACTGAGAAATATTTATTTATTTATTCATTTGAAAAATTACAGAATAATATCAATTCCAATAAAGCAAAATTCCTAATGAAAAATATATATTAAAATATTACATGTTTTATTCTTCAAAAACTGGTTCCTATTTTCAGGTCCAAATATTTTTCAATTCAAAATTTGACTTAGGGGAGAAACAATAAAATGTTTCTAGGAAATAAAATTGAAACAAATTGAAGTAGTCTAAACAAAATTATATAATTAATCCAAACTATCTCACACTATTTCACAACTCAGATTTTTTTTTTAATGGACATTTCTTAAAGACTTAATATTCATCATAATTCACAGTTCCAAATTTCTGCCTATGTTGAAAAGATTCATAAGTAAACTTAACTATTTCTTATCCAGTGTTAATTCGAGTATGGGTCTTATAGAAAGTAGACCAATCATCCAAAATATAGGCTTTCCTTCCCAAATATCTCAGGATTACATTCTTTGTTCAACCCATCTAACACTGTAATGTTACTAGATGATCACATTTTGCATAAAAAGGAGGCACGATCTTTGTCTCCTCTTAAAATAACTTGGCTTTCAACTACAGAGGCCAAATGTCAAGCTACCTTCTTTCATCCAAACTAATGAAAATTAATACATCAGTCTATAAAGTGTACACTAAGATCATGCTCTCTGCAGAAAAAAGAAAAAGAATGAAAAAATAGAAGGGGAAATAAATAAATAAATAAATAAACACTTGCCAGGGCATTTTAATTGTGGCATCTAAACTCAAGGAAGATGAAATGCATTTCAGAGAATCAACACCTCTGTATGTAAAATCAACCACTGAATTGATAATGAGAGAAAAAATGTTACAAAAATAAAACTCCTACATAATGCAACATGCTGCATCTTTTCCTGTAGAAATGTATCAGAATCATGCAAATAAAAGTGGCTTGATGTTGCTGATCTCAGCCTACTGAAACCATGATGAAACTAGCTGAGTGACACATTTCCAATGAAAAATAGGTGGAACTTTTCTTTCCAAGGGGAATATATAAATAAGATCTTATTTAGCACTAGAATTTAGGACTAAAATATGGTTTTTAATCATTTAATGGAGAGTCAGAGACCATTCAAAGGAAGGAGAACATTGTTAGCTGTTGCAAACAGCTTAATTCTTTGCAATGTTTCTCTTGGCCCATATGGAACACATATTTTTACAAAGGGTACAAATCTACTCTTGGGTGGAATGACTAGGAAGGAGTATCACAGATGGGAATCTTGCCAAATGTATGGATAACAGGAAAATCAGCAGGGTCTAGAGGAAATAACAGAGAAGGAGCAGTGATCAATTCCAGGACAGTGATCTCAAATCAACCTGGTATCGCCTGTCATCCCTCCATCCTATAAAATGTAGCAAGGGAATGAAAATACTTGTCTTCACAGAGGACCATTTTTTAGGACTAACTGTTGCATGAGATTTTAAACTACATGACATATAAAGTATTTAGTACATTTTTCAAATACTTGGAAAAAAAATTTAGGCTTAAATTTGCTCAGCCACTAAGGAAAAAAATCTTACAGAACTCAATAGTCTCTTCTCTTGAACCAGTACACATTTTTTTACAGAATTAGAATTGATTGAAGTATTACTTCCTGTTCCGAAGTGAAAACAGATTCATATGCCTTTTTTGGAAGATCTCTTTCAGAGCTCATCTACATTCATGTAGCTGAAGTAAATATATGGCATCCACCAACAGCTAGCTTTTGCTTGCTTATTTGTTTTTTCCTCACTGGCTTTCCAAATGTTACAAGCAAAGCCAGAAAAAAACAAATTTACATTGGCATAACTACATTTCATAATGGTTCTGCTGGTGAAGGGATGCCAACCTAGCGAAGAGACTTCTCAAAATACCAGCAGGCAATGTTGAGAAAATTAAACTAAGCCACATTTTTAACAGGAAAACATAAATATCTTGAGTTTGTTTTTTTATTTGCTTTATCACATTAAAAAAATGCATAATTCATAATGTGATCAAAAGCAGACATGGCAATGGCATTGAGACAATCATACGTGATGTGGTTCAGGTTTGAGATATAATGAAAATTCTTTTGGACATCCAGATGTACAGTATGGAGATAATTATCCTGGTGACGGGTGAAAGAGTTAATCCATAAATCAGCAAAAAACTTGTGATAGTTGCATCTGTCATAGAACAGCTGCAAAAAGACATCTTAAGTCAGGATCAGTGACATCATTCTAGGCAGTTCTCAAAGGCAGGGATAGGAATCCAGCCTCTGAACTCCTTGTCTTCTCATTGTCTTCTCTAGAGCCCAAATAGGTTTCCTAGGAGCAGTTGCTGACTCCTGATACTGTTCTGCCAGCATATGAATGCAGGAAAACCCCACTGATGTGTCCTTTGCTGCTTTAGCTATGAGATACTGAATCTCTAAGAGCTTCTTCACATCCATTCTGGATGTTTGGAACCCATCGTATCTAAGTGTCATGAAGCTGAAGGTAGTTTCAAAGACTGGAAAGAATGTCTACATCTTGCATTTGGCATTAGAGCATTGCAGTCAAAGTTACTGCCTTGTAATGAAAAAGTGAATTAATTCACAAGTCAAAACAAATGGAAAATTACTGCCTAATGGAAAATAATTTCTAAATTCTGTAAATTATTTCCCTCCAGGCATTTTCTCTTAATACCTTGTTCTTGTTTTTTTTCCTTGAGAATCTGGGGTTTTTTTCCCCTTTTGGTAGAAGCACCTTTTGGTTCACATACAATGTGAGATGTGTTTTTCCTTCAACCTTTTGAAATCACATCAGTTCCCAACTCTTCAACATCACTGTATCAGAAAAAATCTGAATTCTTAAATATTGAAAAAATCCTCTGTTTTTAAGCACTTCTTCCCAGTTCTGATCTTTCTACAAAGGCTCAGGTCCCTCTTTGATAAAGTTGGTCCTCAGCTATATAATTATCTATTACTTCATGTCACAGCATTTTCATTCAGACAGGGTTGCCTCAGAAGATCTCAATAGATAAAAATTCATCAGCACTCATTTTGGTGAAGTTTTATGAAGTTACCTCTCTGAAGGTCACTATGTTTCCCCAGACCAAAGTTTATGTTTGCAACTTAGAAGACCAGGATTGACATGGCCACTGACAAGTACCAGCAGCATTATTAGCTTGAGCAGACATGCTGTTCAATCCAATTTTAGGCTTTACAGACCTGCCCATAACTGCAGTTCATGAAAGGTCAGCTCCATCATTTGTGATCACCACACAAAAAACAGATTAGTGTCTCTATGCCTATTTTTTCTGGATAGTATGGCTTATCCAGTTGCTTTTTCCCCTGGAGTGCTAAGGTGAGGAGAAGAACTGGCCTGAACCTGGAAGCACTAGTGATGCATTTCATCATTCCTATTTGGTGTAGCCAAAATCTACATTGGTTGCATGAGTCACCAGTGAGAAAGAGTCACTCTTATTTTGTATTATGGCCTGTAGCCGCAGAAGTTGTGGGACAGTTTCTTGTGATATTCCTGGGCCTCTTGGCATCTTTCCTCTGCTTCCTGCAGCACTTACTATTGCTAGCTTAAGTCCAGGTTTGAACACACAACCTTGGGCAAATACACCATGCTGCATCTAACTTCTGTGTCAAGGGGCACTTGAGTTTGCTCAAGAAAGCCCTCTTAATTGAATTGTCTCTACTGTGAGGCCCTAATTATGGTTAACACTCTAAATGGCTCTTAATTAAATAGGTGCAAGGACTTGCAGAAACAGAAATTCTCTCTGATGTCCTCATTCCAAACTATTTTCTCAGATACCTACGCATTTTTCTAAAAGTGCTTATCACTGCCTGATCTGTCTTTTCTCACTTCAACCTGTATTCAGAGAGCACCACACAGATATGATTGTCTTTAGATTTGTCTGACATCTGACATCTAAATTGTCTCTCTGTATTTTTTCCATTGATTTTATCCCCTAGGATTCTGCCACCATTTTATTTCTTCCCTGTATTTTTTATTCCTTTCTGATCCCTTTATTTTATTACAAACATCTTCCTTTCCCATTTGGATTGCCTTGTTAAGATGGATCACCAAATGAAAATATCTCAGAGTGGACTGTACTAAATTTACAGCCTTATCTGCTTGCGTGTTATCATTACTGTTGTTATTATGTTTGGATATGACACAATTTCTTTCATCTTTTGAATCTCTCAGGAGCACTTTGAAGAACTACGTTTCCAGTGTAGAAGAACTAGAAAGGACACACTATTTACGGACTTACATTGTGGTTTTGACCACAGCCCACAGCAAAACTACACCATCCTGTGAAGGAAACTGAAGGCAATCTGGACTTGACATAAAGCTGCCTTCATGGTATGGATTGTTACATCTCTTCAAATGCCCTAGCAAAGTCATTACAGTTGTCTCCAGTTTGAGAATAAATCTGGGGCCTCCTTCCCATGCTGCTTCAATTTGTCATTCAAAGGAAACATCACCAAAACTGCCCATGAGCTTCAGCTAGAACACTAAGAGACTTCATGAAGGGAGAAGGTAAGTCTTTTTAATGTCCAGCTGCTAGGATCTGAGTAAGTGTGGAAGAGACCTTAATCCTTCCTCTCAGCTAGTTGTCTTTAAGAATCCTCTACAAGTTTTTGGGAGCCTTCAATAGTCAGCCATCAGATCAGCTTTGTGGTGTGTGAAGCTGAACTCTGGTCATCTCCTCTCCCAAAAGCTAGGAAAGGTATTACTCTATGTATGACCTAAAGATTTTCACTTGGCTTTTTTGTCTTTGAGGCTTTGTCTGGTATGCAGCTCCATGACCTTCAGATGATCACAAGCAAAGCTGTCTTTCCCTTGTGACCTGGGGACTCATCTGCATCAAGAAGGGCTGGCAGTGTCTGGCCCTTATGAGGAATGCTGTGTTTGCAGAAAGCTGAGGCTTACCAACTTGCTCTGCCTCGCTTGCAGAGCCTCCCTGTGAATGAAAACACATAGCAT
Source organism: Apus apus (assembly GCF_020740795.1). Lineage (NCBI taxonomy): Eukaryota > Metazoa > Chordata > Aves > Apodiformes > Apodidae > Apus > Apus apus. The sequence continues at coordinate 110,626,931 of NC_067283.1, read as the reverse complement.
GTTTCAGACCATAACACACAGGGATGTTCACCCTGCTCATTGAACTGAAAATCCTTCCTAGTTTATAAAAGACAGAGCAACAAATAGGAACAGTTGAGCTGAAGTCTATACATAATGGATCTAAGAGATATCCTTCTGTCATGCTGAGACTTGATTACAGCCTAAGTGCTGTCAGAAGGGCCATATGTTCCATTCACAGCATGGTTTAGCCCTCTGTGGGCTCAGCGGGAGTGGGCTGCGGCTTGGCAATTTGTCTGAGGCACGTCATGAATTGACTAGGATAAAGAGATTAGGGCCCCGATCCTCCTGTACCTTCCAACTTGTGCAGCAACTTGTGTGAGTGCAGAGGGGTTGTCTCAGCTGCTTAGCCTTGATAGTGGTTTAGCATGAATTTGGGTTCATTTTGAAAATGACTGTAGAAGCAGCAGATAATAATTGAACTTAATTCTTGCCCTCTACTTCCTTTGTGCTTGGATGTTTCTTCAGTGGCATGAATGTTTCTAACAACTACATTTAAAACAAAAATGGAGAGGAAAGGGACAAAGTTGACATCTTTCTACTGCTTTCCTTCACATCATTCAAATCTGCCTTTAAACTTCAGACACCTGAGCCTTGCCTGGTCATAAAATCAAGAAGTAACTGGAAAAGCTAATGGTTGCTTATGAACAAAACAGAATTAATGAAATAACTCAGAATGAAAAAAAAAAAGTAAGCTAGAAAATGAATGCATTCTGTCTCTGCTGGCCTCTCAACCTTATTTACCTGCTCTCCATCTCCTTCTGTAATGGTGTTTTCTCCAGCTCCTTAGGAAATGGCTTGTAGGCTTGTAAGTGCAGTAAAATTTCATGCACAACTTCTGGAATGGGGATCCTTCCTTGATCCCCACTAATTTTCATGCAGATTAATGACTGTTTAGAAAGTTCAGAACTGCCAAGTGGTAACAAGAGTGCAACAGCAGGCAAGCTTAGTGGAGTTAAGGGTTTGCTCAAGAATTTTTTTCAGAGAGCCCTATAGAAAATAACCCTGTCTCTGTCACAGGGAGCACAACATTATGATTTGGAACATGATTTTTATGAGTCAGATGAAAAGTGGATAATGTACTAATGCACTTGCATCTAAAAGAGGGGAGGAATGAAATGTCAATCTCCCCTTGATTTTTGCTCTCAAAGAAATGGAACATAAGTATGGTTCACTGAATCACAAGTATGAATCAGAGATTCAAAAAATTTTTTTTAGTAATTGGCACCACATTCATGTCTAAAAGAGGGCTCTGCAATTAATGAAGACAGGACAAAAGGAAGAAAGTTGGTATGGTATGATAACATCAAGTTCCCTCTGTAATAAAGGGCCAACTTAGCGCTAACAGGTATACAATTCTGTCTTGTGTCATATAGGGGGAGATTCATTCTGTGATTTCTTTTACACTGGAGAGATTTTGGTGTTACAGCTGCACTTGAGTTTTCTGAATATTTTTTTTCTTGGCTTGGTGAAGGAAAAAACCAAAATAAATTATCTTTTACTTTGACCCAAGATGAAATGTAAAACTCAGCTATTCAGATTCTTAAAGTTAAAAAATGATGGCAATATTTTCAACAAAATAATCACTTAAGACATTTTACATTGTTAACCTCTCAAACACAAAACCAGAATTTTTGCCATTTTCAGTGAAATAGTCCTGTTTCCTGAAGCTGACATATTCAATTAGTAGCATGTCTAAATGCAGTACATGTCCGTAAAGTCTTGCCAGTTTATATGAACTAAACAGCAGCGTGAAGAAAAGCTGCTTTTGTGAAATGGTTGGGGTAGTCTAGAGCTGACTGATTATAGCCTGTGTTCTACATGATCTGAAACAATTGAGAATTTAACATTCCGTTCTGACCAGGCAAAGGCACAGAACGGTTGATACCCTTGTGCTTCCTGGATCCTTACCTTAATCTGTTCATTCTGCTTTGCTGCCTAAAAAAAGCTCTAAAACACTTGTTTAGTCCTGCTTTGCAATTAGAAAGCACCTGCAAAGAAAAATTCTACAAGTCTAAGGAGGCATCTGCAAAGTAGGAGAGTGACCCTTAGGTTCAGAAGACATGCTGATCATCTCTTGTTTTGTATGGTGGATGGTGAAGGTCTGTATCCTGCAAGATCAGTTTTAGGGCATGGTTCATTCCACTGGATTTACTGCTGGCAGGACTAGAACTTCAGTGCTCAGCAGAGTGACAAGAACCATTACAGTGTGCCATGCCTTGGACAGTTTGCATTTTTAGCTGCTCAAAATCTCCCTGAAGTAGAATTGAAAGGGCAAAAAAATTATGCCCTTTTCAGTGCACGTACTTAAACTGGACTTCCAGTCCTTTTCAGCTGTACAGAAGGGAAATTCATAACACACAAGCCTATGTACTCTAATTTGTTCACCTCTAACGTTAACTGTTTGAACACTCTCCTTCTTGCTGACTATTCTGCTATGTCCTGTGCTAGGTCAGCTGCTCCCTTCTACTCCTTGCAGGAGCTCTGCAGTATATTTGTAATAAACCCTCTGGCCTCTAATTTCCTGCATTACCATCCCCTGCTCATATGCTTCAGTAATTTTCAAAGGTGACCTGGAAAGGAGCTACTCTGGACTCTGATTTCATTTTTATTTAGTGTGCAGATATGACAAGAAAGCTACAACAGTGCTCCTCTGCCTTGGAAAAGAGCCAAGTTTGAAGACCATGGAGCTCTTTATAAAGGTCCATTACCAGAAGAGTTTTCAATCCTGCACAATTCAAACCCATTAGACATGTGCTCAAACACATTCTTTCCCCATCCCTAACACAGCAGGGTTCAAGGTGAGACAGATCAGGTTCAGCAGAGAGGTATTACCACTGCATTCGCAAATTAGAGTTAAATTGATTTAGTCAATTCTTTCTTTGTGCTCCCATGGAAAAAAACTGTCCTCAGCAAATGTTTTTTAATCAAGTGCTTCAAGTGAAACTTCAGAAATACTGGAAGTGGGATTTACAAGAAAATTATCTTCTTTGTCAAAGTTTGATAAAGATACACATTTAAAAGGAACTCACAAAGACAAACAGAAAAGCAGCATCCAATTTGGGACCCACACATGCATGTTTATCTTAATAGATATTAACTGTTACCAAGCTATAAATCTAATATGGAGGGCATTGAATATTGTCTTTCATCTGCTCTTTTCCTCTTCCTAAAATAGACCTCACTCAATAACCTTCCTACTTTGGGATATGGGGTTCAATATGGAGTGGTATGTCTTGTCAGACATGAGGTTATTACTGAATAATGACGATAATTAGAAGTACTCTACCTGATGTGAATTATAAAACAAATTCACATCAACGGTGAAGGGCAAATCTCAACATGTTTGGTTTGGTTTGGATAAGCAGCCAAAAGATTGATTACCCAAATGTTATCCAAAGGCTGCATGCTAAAATGGGAGCAGCAAAAATTCAGATGAAAAACTTATAATAGCAGCTGTTTCATTGCAAGTTCCTTGCTGCAGCTGGAAAAAAAAGAGCTGTTGTAGTTTAGAACTGAAGGCAATACAACCACTGATCAAAAAGGGCTAATATATGATTCCTTCCCAGCACTCCTCAGAACGATTATCACAGATACTGACACTTTTGGACACTGAAAAATTGCTTTCAATGAGGTGGGGGGGCACTTCTAGCCTTTTGTTTTGACCAATGAATATAAATAAGCTCTGTTCAGGAATTTTATGAAAAATATAAATATATGTTTAAATTAAGATTATAAATCAAATAATTATTTGTTTGATATTTCTATTTTTTGTTTGTAATAAAGAATATAAATTTATGTTATTGTTCATAACATAGTGTCATGCAACTACCACATATATACATAAATACTTTTCATATTTTGTTATGTTTTATTCTTAATTGACCGAAGAAAGGTACTGTCTCTTTGACATGCTATTCCACAGTCTGTAACTACTAAAAATATATCTCTGAGACTATTTTTTCCAGTACTTTCAATTTGTACCAAACTATTTTCCTAGCAAATTCAGCTTTCAAAGATCTCCGCATCGCCAGGTTTTCCTTGCTTATGAACACTGTTCTCTTAAAAAATAAATGCATTAACTTCTTATCTTTATCTATATGCTAGCCTTGTTTGCTTCTTTGTCAACATGAATGCAAGCATTCCTGTCTCTTCAGCCATATTAGTCTGCTGACTCCCAGCTAAATTCTTCTGAACCCCTTTACTCATTTGAATAAATCTCTCTTTGAGTCCTATCTTCCCAAAAAAGATGCACAATATGTCATTCTGACAACTGAGTGAAAAGACAGAGAGGAAAAAGTAGCACTCATAAATAGAGAAAATAATAAGGTGGAAATGCTTATCTCTATTAAAGACTGTAGTTACTCAGCTACGTAGCTCCTCTCCCCTCCTTCAGCACTGGTGGTGGCCACTGTGCCCGTCCGTGTAGCTGTGTAAGCACAGCCCTGATGCAAGCCCTGAGGTGTGCAGGCAGGCATGAGAGCGTGCACTTCATCAGTCAATGGAGCAGCTAAAATTCCCTTCCACTCCTCTGCCTGCAGTGTGTACTGTGCCTAATGATTTTTTGTGCTTTTGTGTGCTTACTAGCTAAAATAAATGCTAATCAGCTGAAGGAAAGACTTCTGGAGTAACAGGCTTGGATGCCTTCATGTAAAATGTATTCATTTTTTCCACACAAAATCAAACATGCCAAATAATAGGCAAAAAAACCCACTACCTGTGAAAAATTTTGAGGTGCAAAAAACCTGAATTTAATTAACCAAATGAAACATTTTCCATTAATAATTCACCTTGCTGTAGTCCTCGTTCAAAGGAAACTCACAGCCACAATTCACAGTCCTGTCTGATTAGAAAACCTGGGATTTGGTCTTTAGATTTTAAACTCAGATTATATAATTGTGTTTGGGATTAGTGAATTATGTCAACATTGCATTACTCCAAACATATTATGAGTAATGAGGGTTTGGTCTAATCAGTTATCTTGCATTTTTGTCTAAAATTTCCTTGAAGAGGAAAAAATAACAGAACTCCTTAAAATTAGAAGAAATATTAAAAAAGCCTGAAGAAATTTCTCCAATTCCTTTAAAAACTCTTTCATACTGAGTGCATTAAAAAAAACCCCACAACCTAAATGCATTCATATAAAAAGCAATTTCCTTAGATAGCAATATCCTTTATTCCCCTTGCTATTATTAAAGATGCTCGAGTTTGAATAGCTTTCTCCCCGACAAATCATCTTCTCCTTTAGCTGAGGGAAGTCATAACCCTGTGTTTATGTCATCACATGCTGTTTCTCCAAAAATAATTGTTGTGCCACCAGTGCACAGATCATGGAGCTGATGATCTTTTAATATGTTTAACTCTCACCCTGACTCTAAAAGCTGTTTCCAAATAAGATGCATCCTGGATTTCAATTGTGCCCAATCAGAAT